>NC_090445.1:14170057-14474557 GCF_031143425.1 Pleurodeles waltl
ATTCTTACACAGGCCTGCCACTGCAGCCCGAGTGAAATAACGTCCACGTTATTTCACAGCCATTTTACACTGCACTTAAGTAACTTATAAGTCACCTATATGTCTAACCTTTACCTGGTAAAGGTTAGGTGCAAAGTTACTTAGTGTGAGGGCACCCTGGCACTAGCCAAGGTGCCCCCACATTGTTCAGAGCCAATTCACTGAACTTTGTGAGTGCGGGGACACCATTACACGCGTGCACTACATATAGGTCACTACCTATATGTAGCTTCACCATGGTAACTCCGAATATGGCCATGTAACATGTCTATGATCATGGAATTGCCCCCTCTATGCCATCCTGGCATTGTTGGTACAATTCCATGATCCCAGTGGTCTGTAGCACAGACCCTGGTACTGCCAGACTGCCCTTCCTGGGGTTTCACTGCAGCTGCTGCTGCTGCCAACCCCTCAGACAGGCAGCTGCCCTCCTGGGGTCCAGCCAGGCCTGGCCCAGGATGGCAGAACAAAGAACTTCCTCTGAGAGAGGGTGTGACACCCTCTCCCTTTGGAAAATGGTGTGAAGGCAGGGGAGGAGTAGCCTCCCCCAGCCTCTGGAAATGCTTTGTTGGGCACAGATGTGCCCAATTCTGCATAAGCCAGTCTACACCGGTTCAGGGACCCCTTAGCCCCTGCTCTGGCGCGAAACTGGACAAAGGAAAGGGGAGTGACCACTCCCCTGACCTGCACCTCCCCTGGGAGGTGCCCAGAGCTCCTCCAGTGTGCTCCAGACCTCTGCCATCTTGGAAACAGAGGTGCTGCTGGCACACTGGACTGCTCTGAGTGGCCAGTGCCACCAGGTGACGTCAGAGACTCCTTGTGATAGGCTCCTTCAGGTGTTAGTAGCCTTTCCTCTCTCCTAGGTAGCCAAACCCTCTTTTCTGGCTATTTAGGGTCTCTGTCTCTGGGGAAACTTTAGATAACGAATGCATGAGCTCAGCCGAGTTCCGCTGCATCTCCCTCTTCACCTTCTGATAAGGAATCGACCGCTGACCGCGCTGGAAGCCTGCAAACCTGCAACATAGTAGCAAAGACGACTACTGCAACTCTGTAACGCTGATCCTGCCGCCTTCTCGACTGTTTTCCTGCTTGTGCATGCTGTGGGGGTAGTCTGCCTCCTCTCTGCACCAGAAGCTCCGAAGAAATCTCCCGTGGGTCGACGGAATCTTCCCCCTGCAACCGCAGGCACCAAAAAGCTGCATTACCGGTCCCTTGGGTCTCCTCTCAGCACGACGAGCGAGGTCCCTCGAATCCAGCGACGCTGTCCAAGTGACCCCCACAGTCCAGTGACTCTTCAGCCCAAGTTTGGTGGAGGTAAGTCCTTGCCTCACATCGCTGGGCTGCATTGCTGGGAACCGCGACTTTGCAAGCTACTCCGGCCCCTGTGCACTTCCGGCGGAAATCCTTTGTGCACAGCCAAGCCTGGGTCCACGGCACTCTAACCTGCATTGCACGACTTTCTAAGTTGGTCTCCGGCGACGTGGGACTCCTTTGTGCAACTTCGGCGAGCACCGCTTCACGCATCCTCGTAGTGCCTGTTTCTGGCACTTCTCCGGGTGCTACCTGCTTCAGTGAGGGCTCTTTGTCTTGCTCGACGTCCCCTCTCTCTTCAGGTCCAATTTGCGACCTCCTGGTCCCTCCTGGGCCCCAGCAGCGTCCAAAAACGCCAAACGCACGATTTGCGTGTAGCAAGGCTTGTTGGCGTCTTTCCGGCGGGAAAACACTTCTGCACGACTCTCCAAGGCGAGAGGGATCCGTCCACCAAAGGGGAAGTCTCTAACCCTTTTCGTTCCTGCAGAAACCTCAGCTTCTTCTGTCCAGTCGAAGCTTCTTTGCACCCGCAGCTGGCATTTCCTGGGCATCTGCCCATCTACGACTTGCTTGTGACTTTTGGACTTGGTCCCCTTGTTCCACAGGTACCCTAGATTGGAAATCCACAGTTGTTGCATTGCTGGTTTGTGTCTTTCCTGCATTATTCCTCTAACACGACTCTTTTGTCCTTAGGGGAACTTTAGTGCACTTTGCACTCACTTTTCAGGGTCTTGGGGAGGGTTATTTTGCTAACTCTCACTATTTTCTAATAGTCCCAGCGACCCTCTACAAGGTCACATAGGTTTGGGGTCCATTCGTGGTTCGCATTCCACTTCTGGAGTATATGGTTTGTGTTGCCCCTATCCCTATGTTTCCCCATTGCATCCTATTGTAACTATACATTGTTTGCACTGTTTTCTAAGACTATACTGCATATTTTTGCTATTGTGTATATATATCTTGTGTATATTTCCTATCCTCTCACTGAGGGTACACTCTAAGATACTTTGGCATATTGTCATAAAAAATAAAGTACCTTTATTTTTAGTATAACTGTGTATTGTGTTTTCTTATGATATTGTGCATATGACACTAAGTGGTACTGTAGTAGCTTCACACGTCTCCTAGTTCAGCCTAAGCTGCTCTGCTAAGCTACCATTATCTATCAGCCTAAGCTGCTAGACACCCTATACACTAATAAGGGATAACTGGGCCTGGTGCAAGGTGCAAGTACCCCTTGGTACTCACTACAAGCCAGTCCAGCCTCCTACATCCCCTACGAGAGAAGGTATAGTTTCTTACCTGTAACTCCAGTTCTCTCGTCGGGGTATTTCCATGATAGTCATAAGCAACCCTCCCACCTCCCCGGAGGAGCAGACAGATTGCTTAGTTAGGTTAATCATTATTATCATCTAAGAACTGCCTGCAAAAAGAACTGAGGTAACTGCCTCTCTCTAGGCATAATCGGATACTGGAGGACTGGCTGCTCTTAAAGGCATAGTCTCCTTTTTCTTTATTACTAATGGCAGCCTATGGGCTACACTGCTCTGCACTCCTTCATAGGGGTTTTCTGATACAAAAAAGGTTTGTGAAGGAATTTATCTGAAAAATATATTAATTTGTTCAGGCATTTAAATGCATTTAACTCCGGAACAAACTGGATGAAGAAGTTTGAACACTGTAGCCTTTCATATAGGCTGCATAGGAGCATTCTTAAGTGACTTGACAGGCCTTTCTGAAGTAAGGCGAACATGGACACTTAAGAAGTTATATTGGAAAAAAGTGCTCCGGGGTCCCCGCAGGCGGGCAGGGAATATTCAACGCTTATGACTATCACAGAAATACCCCTACGAGAGAACTGGAGTTACAGGTAAGAAACTATACCACCTTTGCTGTACATTTAACACTCTTTTTATGGGCATAGGTATTTAGACCTCTCTGCCGCCTTTGACACAGTCTCCAACTCCGGCATCCATGGGAAAGCTCCGGAATGGATCCAATCCTTCCTCACTGGAAGAACTGTGCGTGTCACATTCCCGCCGTTCACCATGGCACCCAAAAAAACACGCTGCGGTGTACCATAGGGATCCTCGCTAAGCCCAACCTTCTTCAACATCTACATTGCCCTGCTCATCAAAATCATCAGGCAGCATGGCTTAAACATTGTCTCCTATGCCGACGACACCCAACTGATCCTCTCCTTGACCGACGACCCAGCATCAGCCAAGAGAAACTTCCACAACAGAATGAAAGCAGTCGCCGCCTGGATGGAAACCAGCTGCCTCAATCTCAACTCATACAAGACAGAGATCCTCGTAATCGGCTCCACCCCTTCCACCTGGGATGACATCTGGTGGCCAACCGCCCTAGGAAATGCACCCACCCCAACCGACCACGCACGCAACCTGGGCATCATCCTGGACTCCACGTTCTCCATGACCCGTCAAGTCAACGCAGTCTCATTGTCCTAGTTCCACACCCTGATCCTCCTTTGGAAGTTACTCAAGTGGATCCCCTCTGAGACTAGAAGGGCGGTCATCCATGTGCTTGTCAGCAGCTAACTGGACTACTGCAACACACACTATGCCAGCATCACAAAGAAGCTTCAAACAAGACTACAGAGAATCCAGAATGCAGCATCCAGACTTATCCTGGACATCCCCCGTCACAGCCACATCTCCGCCCACCTTCAGAGGCTTGCACTGGCTCCCAATGGACAAACGCATCACTTACAAGCTACTGACACACTTACACAGTATTGCACAATATTGGATCAGCCTGCCTCAACCACGGCTATCCTTCTACACCCCCAAACAGGCAGGTCCGATCCTCCTAACTCGCCCTCGCTGCCATTCCCAGAACCAGGAAGAGCACATCTGGAGGCAGATCCTTCTCTTACCTCACAGCCCAGACATGGAACACGCTCCCACTCAACCTCAGACAGCCCCTCTCGCTGAAGCAGTTCAGGAAGTACCTCGAGACCCGACTCTTCAAGTAAGCACCACACCCGCAACATCGCCTTGAGACGCCATTGGTGATAAGTTGCGCTATATAAATGCCTGATTGATTGACATACATATATATATATATATATATATATATGTGTGTATTTTTTGTGTAGCTGATTTCTTTTGAGTAATTTGTAAGATCAGTTTGGCATTTTTAAGCCCTCATAACTTATATCTATATAGAAGTTTGTAGCACGTATGGCTGGAGATACACAAGCTGTGCATACACCCACCATCTTGCGTTGGGCCCCGACGTGCAACTGTTTTTTTTTTTCTTTTTTTTTTTTACACCTTCAAAGAAGTTTGAGTCACAAGACCTGTTGTGACTTCAATGTAGGTTCACAGTGCACCAGGAAACGAGCTCCACCTCAGATTGTTTTCTTCCATCATTGGGCTCGGATGTTTAGTACACAGCTCTCGAACTGATGCGTTCCTCACCAGATTCCTCAGTGCCAGGTATTCATACTTCTTTCTATACCTGCAATCAGATAACACAGTGCCTGCCAAGTGTTGTCCAGGTCTCCTTCCCTGACAGACATCAGTTTTTATTCCTTCACACACCATTCTTGTTTAGCTCCAGCCATCAATGGCCCTCAATCCATTTCAGGTCACAACTGAGTGAATGCACCTAGGGCAGGGGTATAGAACGTACACCAGTTTTATTTTCGGTGTAATGCCAAAATATCCCTTTAGAGACCCCACGGCATATGCAAATTTTGCCTGTCCCCAATGCATGATGAAGCCTCTTGCAATACCTTTTGTGCCTTCCATTGCAAGAAGACCCTCTGGTATCAACAGAGCGGCAGTGGGCTCACCACCCGATACAACAGCATGCTTCCTCAGAGACCTCTGACATTTGGACCCAAAGACTTGCTTGACGCCAAGGAGGAGCAGACCTACCTATTTGGGAACCAGGCTGCCCAAGGAGGTGAGAGTCCTGAAGCCCTGTTCTCAGAGGCATCCAAGAAGAACAAGAAGACCTTCTAGGGTCGAGCGCAAAGCGATCTGTCCCTGCTGTAATCTATCTATGGGTTTGTAACCACACCCATCGCACGCCCATGAGTTTGGTTGGTTTGTGGGCTTGCCTTTTAAAATTCTCTTGCTTTCATTAGTGGAAGGCATGCATACGTCATGCCTTTTCCGGTGTTTAGCCCATCTACACAGCACCGGTAAACTACTGAAAACATACGAGGCTCCATATTTTCAGCATGGTTTCCTGACTACTTAATCCTTTGAATTTTACACGCAGCGCAATCGTGCTTCATTTTTTCTCTTTTAATTTATGCAGCAAGAAACATCCGGTTAGGAGTTTACAATGCTAATAGCTCTAACTCGAGCAAATGCGATGCATTGCAAATGCGTGTTTCTATTTATTTCCTACGCAGCGTGATTTTGCTGGGCAGTAGTCAAGCGCTCTGCATCACATCGACCTGTAATATGGATAATTGAATTTTTTCAGATACTACGTTTGACTGTGAGTGAACTTCTGTTTTACTTTTTATTTTCAATTTATGTGGTAAGAAATGTCCAGTTCGGATTTTACAACGCATATAGCTCTTACTTGAGACCCATTGCATTGCAAATGCTTGTTTGTTGTAGCAGGCACGGCCCCAGATTGTGGGTACAAAAACAAGATTGCTTCCCCACACTTAGTCACCAGGCCAGATGACACAAGGTCAGTTTCGACCCACAAAAGCTTACAGGAATAGAGCACTGATGCGGAGGAAGTCGGCCTTTAAGCCCCAAATCGAGCTAAATAGGGCACAATCCAGAATTGAGAGACTGAGCCGATGCAACACATGGTTCTGCTGGATGCCATCTAGCTGCTTTATGCCACCACTGTGACCTTTGGGCTCTCATAAGGCCGAAATTAACACCAAAAGCCCCACTGCCACTGAAACCAACACTTAAGCCTCCCTTGACACAGAGATGGGACAACAGCGAGGGCTCCATCTTTGAGAGACTCTATGGTCCTGGGCCTGAAACAAGCTAAACTCTTCATCCACCCAGGCACTGACCGGATCGTCACCAGGCCCCTGCCACCAGCACTGCTTTGAATCTTGAAGAAGCGAGGACTGGTCTTTGAGAGGAAACCCTGTTTCATGTGCACTACGCCCCCTCCAAGCCCATCCTATGAGCCCTTCAATCTTCAAACCTTTGCTTCCACCACCAAAAACCCCACTACCTTCATCCCCACCCTCTCACGAGTCACAGGATACTGACTTGGACCCCCAGTAATCCTTACCCTCCACATGACCCATACGATGACTCATTCATGCTGAGGGAGAATGAAGACCTGTGGTCAGTCCTCTTGATCACCCTGTTCTTGACCCTTATCCCACCTCGCCATCACTGGGAGGAGATTTATCAGCTCCTCAGACACCACCCAGAAGACCAAAGGACGCAAGGTCAAAAGATTGTTCCTGAGGCTAAGGCAGTCAGCAGTGGCAACATCAGGTATGCCCAGGATGCTGCAGACACCGCTGTCAGGGAAATCAATACCAGCATCCTTCTTTGCAGGCATGCATTGCTTAGAAACTCTGGATTCTGGCGTGAGGTGTAACTGCACCTCCTCAATGTCCCCTTTGACGGCGAGCATCTGTTCACCCTCCAGGTCAGTCAGATGTTCAAGAACATTAAGGAGGACACGGACACCCCGAAGACCATGAGTGCCTTCCAGTGCCCTAGTCCCAGCAGAGCAGGAGCGGTGGCAAGCAGCAACCTTGGGTTGGAGACCACCCTACCAGCAGCTGTAGCAGTCCTTTCAAGACTCCGTCTGCTGAGGGATGGACATTTTCACCTAAAATTAGGGCCAGCTCAAAAACTCCGCCCCGAAGAAGCAGAATCTACCGATCTGACACCGGAGACCCTGGAGTTTGGATGCCTCCTACTTTCAGAAGACTGGATCATTGGTTGTGTTCATTCAGATGGAGGTTCACAAACTCACTACTCGCGCCTACTCTGCGGCAAAATGAAAGAACTTGCATTACTGTGTCTCCATACAGACCTATTTAGGATCTCTGTGCAGGAGATTGTCTGCTACCCCCTACATTTATACATGGTTGACCTTTCCTACACTTCTAAATGCCTACTCCTAACAGCAGTTGTAGGGTACTTGCAAAATAGAGGCATTTAAAAGTGGTAAAATCTGCCTGTCATTAAGGTGTTTGTGGATGGACCACAAAAGGGTAGTACATCCCATAACACCCCCTGCCCCCAAATGGTGACCTTAATGTGGTTCTCATGCGACTCTTGGATCCAACATTTTTGCACCTATTCTCCTACATGAGTTTCTGTCTTCGAAGGTGGCTTTTGTGGTAGCAATCACTTTCCTCCAATGCATTGCCGAGCTCTCGATTCTCACATGAACCTTTCATTTAGGTTCACAAGGAATAGGGTGGATAGGGTATTCCTTCGAACAAACCCTAAGTTTCTGCTAAAGGTTGTTTCAACTTTCCATATGAACCAGACTCTGTAGCAGAAAAGGCCCTTCACACACCTTTCTTAAGTCCAACCCTCGTTTTACCAAACTCTGCAGGGGCCACGTATTCTCTTAAGTCATGAGATAGATTGTCAAGTGTATCCATACTTGCTAAGGACAAGCGGGCACTCCTCTTGCCCTCTAGGGCCCGCTCCACACACAAATCGGTTGTCACTTTGGCTTTCCTGGTTAACAGCCCTTAAATGATACCTGCAAGGCTGCCACGTGGTCATCTCCACGCACGTGGATATTCAAGCCTGTCAGCAGGCTTAAGTTGGCTCAACTATCCCAAGAACAGTGTTCCAAACATCTGCATCATCTGTCTCTTAGACACTTCTGGAAGAAACTGCTTCAGAAGCTATGTAGAGCATGTGTATTTACAGCCACACAAACTAGGAATGTAAAATGTTGCTTACCATGCAACCATCTGTTAGTAGCGTGTACATTCACATGCATCCACCCACCGCCTTCCCCTTACTCTTATCTTTTACAATGAATGACACACTTGTCTTCGACACTGCTTACATTAATCACCTGCTGCTTCTAGGTGCTATCATGACTAAAAACCTCTACTTCATCCGCATCCTAAGTGAAGCAATTTTCAGAGGAAGACTTTTACACAATGAGATGCCCAAGTTGAATCATCCCTTACTCCAAACTCCGGCCAGTGAGGCAGAGAGACATTAACATTACCTCTTCCCTGAAACTTCAATTGCCAGATTTCCGAAAGGGGAGAGAGGGGGAGAGAGAGAAAGAAAAAGAAAGGCTTGTCCCTGTCCCTGGCTAGGAGTAGGTCCTAGAGTTGCCCAGTGACTGACGGGTGGACCAAGCTTGCCCTCCTTCAGACTGAGGACCCCTGTCATTGTGTATAACGTGTGCAGTGGTAGTAGCATACCGTGTTTTGAGAAATCGTTCGCCAAACCTTTTTATCTGAGTCAGAGTAGAGGACTACTGGCTCACTTATGATACGTTCTGCTTCTGTGCCCTTACCCAGTCCTTGGAACTAATAGTTCGATGGCATCTGTCGCTGTAGATACACATGTTGTGCATAGCCCGCCATCTGGTGTTGGGTCGGAGTGTTACAAGTTGTTTTTCTTCGAAGAAGTCTTTCGAGTCACGGGACCGAGGGACGCCTCCTCCTTGTCTCCATTGCGCATGGGCGTCGACTCCATCTTCGATTGTTTTCTTTCCGCCATCGGGTTCGGACGTGTTCCTTTCGCTCCGGGTTTCGGAACGGAAAGTTAGCTAAATATCGGAAAAATTACGTCGGTATTGTTGCGTTCGGGATCGGCTTAGATAGAATCGACACCGAATCGAAGAGTGAAGAGCTCCGGTACCCTTCGGGGTAGTTTTCGATCCCCCGTCGGGGCCTGGTCGGCCCGACCGCGTGTAAAACAACGCTGATGGAACGGACCCCGTTCCGTTTCTGTCCTAAATACCACAACAAATACCCGTATACAGACCAACATTTGGTCTGTAACCTGTGCCTGTCGCCTGAGCACAGTGAAGAGACTTGCGAGGCCTGTCGTGCGTTCCGGTCCCGAAAAACACTCCGTGACCGTCGAGCCAGAAGACTGCAGATGGCGTCCACGCCGACAGCTCACCGAGAGTTCAAGGAACAAGAGGAAGAAGAAACCTTCTCGATCCATGAATCGGACTCCGAGGAATTAGACAACCAAAAAACTGAGTAAGACGTCGAAGCCAGCACACAAGAAAAGTGACAAGGCCCAGGGGACGTCACTGCCACCAGGCCATGGCTCGACCCATAAATTCGGTGACCGACCATCGGCACAGAAAAAGGCCGAAATAGTGCTGAGATCGTCCGACTCCGGTCGAGACACCGGCACGCAGCCTTCTCGGGACCGAGAAAGTGCTGCTGAAAAAGATCGACGCCGAGATAGCGGAGCCGAAACTGCTCGACGCAGAGACAGCGGCACGAGGAAGATCGACGCCGAGAGGGTTCGACTCCGAAAAAGAAGAAGGTCACCTCGGAGCTGAAAATGAGTACAGACAGGGTTTCGGTGCCAAAACGACCCGCAACCGACCCAACTACCGGTTCCTATTCAGAGGAGCAATCACTGTCCTCTCAGATGCGAAAGCATAGATTTGAGGAAGAGTTGCAATCCACCGAAGTGGACCACACTCAGAAACATATTTTTATACAGGAAGGAACAGGGAAAATAAGCACCCTTCCCCCTATTAGGAGAAAAAGGAGACTGGAGTTTCAGTCAGACCAAGCACCACAAACAAAAATGGTGAAAAAGGTAACTCCGCCACTATCTCCTCCACCTGTAACTAACGTTTCACCGGCACAAACTCCATCACATTCCCCGGCTCACACCACCATGAGCCAAGGTGACCAGGACCAAGACGCTTGGGACTTATACGACGCCCCAGTGTCGGACAACAGTCCAGAGGCGTATCCTACAAAGCCCTCACCACCGGAAGATAGCACAGCATACTCACAAGTGGTGGCTAGAGCAGCAGAGTTCCACAACGTGTCCCTACACTCGGAACCAGTCGAGGATGACTTCTTATTCAACACCCTCTCCTCCACCCATAGCTCCTACCAAAGCCTGCCTATGCTCCCAGGAATGCTTCGGCACGCAAAGGAAATCTTCAAGGAGCCGGTCAAGAGTAGAGCAATAACACCAAGAGTGGAAAAGAAATATAAAGCACCTCCCACAGACCCTGTTTTCATCACCTCACAGCTGCCACCAGATTCCGTCGTAGTAGGAGCAGCTCGCAAGAGAGCCAACTCCCACACATCTGGGGATGCACCACCTCCAGATAAAGAGAGCCGCAAGTTCGATGCAGCCGGAAAGAGAGTCGCAGTACAAGCTGCAAACCAGTGGCGCATCGCTAACTCTCAAGCACTACTTGCGCGCTATGACAGAGCCCATTGGGACGAGATGCAACACCTCATTGAGCATCTACCCAAAGAGCTACAAAAAAGGGCGAAACAGGTGGTTGAGGAAGGACAGAACATATCTAATAATCAGATACGCTCCTCTATGGATGCAGCGGACACAGCTGCAAGAACAATTAACACATCTGTGACTATAAGAAGGCACGCATGGCTACGAACGTCTGGTTTTAAACCAGAGATACAGCAGGCAGTGCTCAATATGCCATTCAATGACAAACAACAATTCGGACCAGAAGTGGACACGGCAATTGAGAAACTCAAAAAGGACACTGACACTGCTAAAGCCATGGGCGCACTCTACTCCCCGCAGAGCAGAGGCACTTACAGCACCTTCCGCAAAACAACCTTTACAGGGGGGTTTCGGGGTCAGGCCACACAAGCCAGCACCTCGCAGGCAACACCGTCCAGCTACCAGGGACAGTACCAAAGGGGAGGCTTTCGGGGCCAATACAGAGGACAATTCCCTAGGAATAGGGGAAAATTTCAAAGCCCCAAAACCCCTACAACCAAGCAGTGACTCAGATGTCACTCATCCCCTCCACACAACACCAGTGGGGGGAAGAATAGGTCAGTATTACCAAGCATGGGAGGAAATAACTACAGACACTTGGGTCTTAGCAATTATCCAACATGGTTATTGCATAGAATTTCTACAAATCCCTCCAAACATACCACCAAAAGCACAGAATTTATCAAAACAACATTCAGACCTTCTGGAAATAGAAGTTCAAGCATTATTGCAAAAGAACGCAATAGAACTAGTACCAAAGACACAAATAAACACAGGAGTTTATTCACTGTACTTCCTAATACCAAAAAAGGACAAAACACTGAGACCCATCCTAGACATCAGAACACTAAACACCTACATCAAATCAGAACACTTTCACATGGTCACGCTACAAGAGGTGTTACCATTGCTAAAACTACAGGACTACATGACGACCTCAAAGACGCGTATTTCCATATACCAATACATCAATCGCACAGAAAGTACCTACGGTTCGTATTCAAAGGAATACATTACCAATTCAAAGTATTGCCGTTTGGTTTAACAACCGCACCAAGAGTCTTTACAAAATGTCTAGCAGTAGTGGCTGCACACATCAGAAGGCAGCAAATACATGTATTCCCGTATCTAGACGACTGGCTAATCAAGACCAACTCACTGACCAGGTGCTCACACCACACAAATCAGGTCATACAAAACCTCTACAAACTCGGTTTCACCATCAACTATGCAAAATCACACATTCTGCCGTGCAAAGTACAACAATACCTAGGAGCCATAATAGACACAACAAAAGGGTTAGCCACTCCAAGTCCACAAAGAATTCAAAATTTGAACAAAATCATACAACGCATGTATCCAACACAAAGAATACAGGCAAAAATGAGATTACAACTCCTAGGCATGATGTCCTCATGCATAGCCATTGTCCCGAACGCAAGACTGCACATGAGGCCCTTACAACAGTGCCTAGCATCACAATGGTCACAAGCACAGGGTCACCTTCTAGATCTGGTGTTGATAGACCGCCAAACATACCTCTTGCTTCTATGGTGGAACAGTATAAATTTAAACAAAGGGCGGCCTTTCCAAGACCCAGTGCCACAATACGTAATAACAGATGCTTCCATGACGGGGTGGGGAGCACACCTCGATCAACACAGCATACAAGGACAATGGGACGTACATCAAACAAAACTGCACATAAATCACCTAGAACTGCTAGCAGTTTTTCAAGCACTAAAAGTATTCCAACCAATCATAACTCACAAATACATTCTTGTCAAAACAGACAACATGACAACAATGTATTATCTAAACAAACAGGGGGGGGACACACTCAACGCAGCTGAGCTTTCTAGCACAAAAGATATGGCGATGGGCAATTCACAACCACATTCGGCTAATAGCACAGTTTATTCCAGGGATCCATAATCAACTTGCAGACAATCTCTCTCGAGATCACCAACAAGTCCACGAATGGGAAATTCACCCCCAAATTCTAAACACTTACTTCAAACTCTGGGGAACACCTCAAATAGACTTATTTGCAACAAAAGAGAACGCAAAATGCCAAAACTTCGCATCCAGATACCCACACAGGCAGTCCCAAGGCAATGCCCTATGGATAAACTGGTCAGGGATATTTGCATACGCTTTTCCCCCTCTCCCTCTCCTTCCATATCTAGTAAACAAATTGAGTCAAAACAAACTCATACTAATAGCACCAACATGGGCAAGGCAACCCTGGTACACAACACTGCTAGACCTATCAGTAGTACCCCACATCAAATTGCCCAACTGGCCAGATCTGTTAACACAACACAAACAACAGATCAGGCATCCCGATCCAGCATCGCTGAATCTAGCAATCTGGCTCCTGAAATCCTAGAATTCGGACACTTAGACCTTACACAAGAATGTATGGAAGTCATAAAGCAAGCTAGAAGACCATCCACTAGGCACTGCTATGCAAGCAAATGGAAAAGGTTTGTTTGCTACTGCCATCATAATCAAATCCAACCATTACACGCATCTCCAAAGGATGTAGTGGGTTACTTGCTACACTTACAAAAATCAAACCTAGCTTTCTCTTCCATTAAACTACACCTTGCGGCAATATCTGCATACCTGCAGATTACCTATTCAACTTCACTATTTAGGATACCGGTCATTAAAGCATTTATGGAAGGCCTTAAAAGAATTATACCACCAAGGACACCACCCGTTCCTTCGTGGAACCTCAGTGTTGTCTTAACAAGACTCATGGGTTCACCTTTTGAACCCATGCACTCTTGCGCAATACAGTTCCTAACCTGGAAAGTTGCATTTCTCATCGCCATCACATCTCTACGGAGAGTAAGCGAAATTCAAGCGTTTACAATACAAGAACCTTTTATCCAAATACACAAAAATAAGGTAGTCCTAAGGACCTATCCTAAATTTTTACCAAAGGTTATTTCACCGTTCCACCTAAATCAAACTGTAGAACTACCAGTGTTCTTCCCACAGCCAGATTCCGTAGCTGAGAGGGCACTACATACATTAGATGTCAAAAGAGCACTAATGTACTACATTGACAGAACAAAAAACATCAGAAAGACTAAACAACTATTTATTGCATTCCAAAAACCTCATGCAGGAAACCCAATATCAAAACAAGGTATAGCCAGATGGATAGTTAAGTGCATCCAAATCTGCTACCTTAAAGCAAAAAGACAGCTGCCCATTACACCAAGGGCACACTCAACCAGAAAGAAAGGTGCTACCATGGCCTTTCTAGGAAATATTCCGATGCACGAAATATGTAAGGCAGCCACATGGTCTACGCCTCACACGTTCACCAAGCACTACTGTGTAGACGTGCTATCCGCACAACAAGCCACAGTAGGTCAAGCCGTGTTAAGAACCTTATTTCAAAATACTTCCACTCCTACAGGCTGAGCCACCGCTTTTGGGGAGATAACTGCTTACTAGTCTATGCACAACATGTGTATCTACAGCGACAGATGCCATCGAACTGAAAATGTCACTTACCCAGTGTACATCTGTTCGTGGCATCAGTCGCTGAAGATTCACATGTGCCCACCCGCCTCCCAGGGAGCCTGTAGCCGTTCGGAAGTTAGCTTAAGCTTTGTACATTTGTAAATATATTATTTAAACCTTAAATAGGTACATACTTATTCACTCCATTACGGGGAAAACAATCGAAGATGGAGTCGACGCCCATGCGCAATGGAGACAAGGAGGAGGAGTCCCTCGGTCCCGTGACTCGAAAGACTTCTTCGAAGAAAAACAACTTGTAACACTCCGACCCAACACCAGATGGTGGGCTATGCACAACATTTGAATCTTCAGCGACTGATGCCACGAACAGATGTACACTGGGTAAGTGACATTTTCATTCTGAGGTGGTGTTAAGTGTGTTGATGTGTGTAGTTTGCATGGTACACGCATGGTGTGCGAGTGACCCAGAGTGATGGAAGCCAGTGGGATCCATTTTTGGATACTCCTTGCACAAGACGGAGGGTGTAGGTTGTGCTTCCAGACAATGGAAATGTATCCCTGAGACTGGGGGGAGGAGACCTAGGTGCTGAGGCGTTAGCCACTTTGGTACTAGTTGCTGCTAGAGCATTCTATCCATAATCTCCCATTTTCTTCCTTCTTTTCCTTTGAGAGGGCTGTACCATGGGCTGTATGAACTCTGCCTTCTCTGTAGATAGGACTGAATAAGTTTTGATCTGGTGGTGTTGTGTCTAGGGCTTTATATTTATTTCAAACCGTGAAATATTCCCTGAAGATGCTTTTTGTGCTTGTAGTCCATCTTCTCAAAGATGATCTAAAATCGAACCGAACAAATAGACCTTCGAGAAGAAACCTGGTCACTGTATGCTTGTTCCACCAACACATTTTATCTTCCATTGCCATTTGGTGTGAATTATTTGGTTCTGGGCTTCCATCATCTGGAACTACCCAATCTCCAATTCTGGCTCCTGATTCCTTTATGGTCCTTGACAGACTTCTCGATGCCTGCCTTCACCCTTGTTATCATCATCACCAATGTAAATCTCACAAGTCATTTAATGTTATCATGAATATCATCAGCAGTGTTGAGATTACTGTTGGTGCAGGTGCCCTACCTTGCTTGAGTCCAAACTTTGTCGCTTGTGATTGTCGATGGCCGTTTGCAAGCTCATGTGGTTTACCATGCTGTTGTGATTCAACAAGTTGATGTAAAGGCAATTGAGGCACATAACACGTCATGAATGTGGGTATCATTTGTTGTAATGATTCTAACACGTCTACCAAGACATATCATCTGACGCAGATACTGATACAGGACTAGAGGCAGAGGGTGACACGTATCACAGTGATCAGCAGGCGAACCTTGCCTCAACATCGGAGTTAAAGGTGCCTCTTAGAGTAAGGGTGAAAAGGCTAATTTTCTGGAGATTTCTCATACGTTTTGTCAACAGGTTTGGGGCAGGAACATGTACACATTATTTATTGATTACAATAGATATCCCATCTGCTCTAGGAGCTCGGCTGCTTGACATAGTCTGGATTACTTGCGTAATTTCCTATCCCGCAATTGGGAGATCTAAATATTGCCATGTGCATCATCAAGCCGTGTGAGTGCTATAATATCAAGCAGTGAGTTTCAGCAATGAGGTTTGGATATGGATTCATATTGATCGGCATAGAATTTTGAGAATTCCTGCAGCATGTGTTCTGCCTCATAGGAACAACCCGTCTGCAGACAACCATGGGTATATCACAACATGCCTGTGGTGCTCAGTTGGAGCCCTCCCCAGCCTCTCCCACTCCCCATACACCTGGTGTGTGTGCCTTTGCCAGGATAATTCAATATGCTACTGGCAACATTATGTTCCTCTAATTTAGTTAGGATTTCAGCAGGTACATTCTTACCCCATTTGTTGTTGCAGTTAGCCTCCAGATCTTCTAGTTTGCCATTCATACCCCATTTGTTGTTGTAGCTAGCCTCCAGAGCTTGTAGTTTGCCATTCATACCCCATTTGTTGTTGTAGCTAGCCTCCAGAGCTTGTAGTTTGCCATTCTTACTCCATTTGTTGTTGAAACTAGCCTCCAGAACTTCTGGTTTGCCATTATTACCCCAGTTGTTGTTGCTGCTAGCCTCCAGGCCCTGTGGTTTGCCATTTTATCCCATGTATTGGTACAGCTAGTCTCCAGGGCTTGTAGTTTGCCATTCTTACCCCAAGTTGTAATAAAGAGATGAGTACGGATACTGATGAGTGGGTTCTTTATTAGGAGTATCTTATCCACGACCACAGAAAGACACCCTCTGTTTAACCGCTCTCCACAGAATCCAACAAGAGAATTTCACCCCCCAACACTCTAATCTGATGTCAAGTATGACATCAGCCCCAGGCATAGAATCCCTTCCATTCTGCCATCTACCACACACCTTCCCCCTTTCAAATAAAAAATAAATTATTACATTAAAGCGAAACACAAAAATTAAATAGAACAGTTATAAAGCAATACATTCAAAGATTTAAACCCTTGAACTTTTTTTGAAATTACCACCCGATTGAGATTCCATACTCTCCCATCTTTGATCTGTACAGCATTTCTAAACCGTTTTATGACTTCAAATGGACCCATAAATTTGCTTCCACTTTTACATAGCGTTGGTTGCTTAATTAAAATTTCATCCCCCACTTTCACATCAATTGCACGTGTGTTCTTCTTATCATCAAAATATTCCTTCCTTCTTTGCACACATTTCTTTTCATGCTCATCCTTCTCTCTCATGTCATCCCACAACACACTGTCATCTTTTCCCCAACTTACCCAACCTGGTGCTAACAACGTGTTGGCTTTGCGTCCTCTAAAAAGTTCAAAAGGAACTTTACCAGTGGTAGTGTGGGGAGAAAACCTATATGCATGTAGAAAACGTTAAGACCCTCCTTCCAATTCCTGTCTGCTGCAACCTCCAATTGTATGCACTCTTTTACACTTTTATTAAATCTCTCGACTGTACCATTTCCTCAGGATGATATAAAGAACACTTCTTATGTCCAATGCCTCTTTCTTTAAGATAAAATTCCATTTCCCTTGACACAAATTGTGGTCCATTATCAGTCACAATAGCATTTGGATAACCTTCACAACTGAAAATCTCACTTAGAAAATCAAGTATTTTCTTGGTTTCCATACTACAACTGATGCAGAATTCAGCCCATCTGGAAAACTGATCGACTAATACCAAAATATAGCTACATCCACCTCTCGCATGAACGGGTCTAGCCACATCAACAGCTACAACATCCCATGGTTTGTGCGACACTTCTCTAATACCCATAGGCGGTACTCTGGCTTTGTAGACTTTGTCACTATTGCAACAATCTGGACAATCTCTGATTTTCCTTTCAATCATGAGATCCATGCCTGGCCACCAATAATTAAGACGGATTCTAGCTTTCGTCTTGCTCATCCCCTGGTGCCCTTCATGTCCCAATTCCATTATTCTCGCCCTCAAAATAGTGGGAACAACTAACCTGGAACCACGCAAAAGTACACCTCCCTCCCTCCATAGATAATTCCTCTCTCAATTTCCAAAATCCTCCTAACTCCTTCTCACGCTTAACACTCAAACTCCATCCATCACTGAGTCCTTTGCACACACGTTGTAACACAGAATCCTCTACAACCGCTTTCAACCATTCCTCTCATCCTACAATTCCTCCCGTTATGCTACATACACTTACTTCACTTTCCAGATCCTTCTCCAAACAAACTTCTGTTTCTGTACGAAGTCTAGATAAACAGTCAGCCATCTTGTTATTAGGTCCTGGAACATAAAATATTCTGAATGCAAAATATTGTAAACCAACAACCCACCTACTAATCCTACTGGAAATCGTATCAAGACCATTACTCATGAAAACTTCCACCAGAGGTTTATGATCAGTGAAAACGTGAAAAAAAAATTCCCCACACAAAATGTCTCAATTTGTGAACAGCCCAATAAACACTCAAAGCTTCCTTCTCACTCGTGGAATAATTGAACTCAGCTCCTCGCAAAGTTCTAGAACAATATACTATTGGTTTGAGAACACTCTCTTCTGTTTCTTGCAATAAAACTGTACCTAGACCTTTCATACTAGCATCCGTCATGATGACACATTTTCTTTCTGGATCAAACGAATTCAAACTTTCAGCACTTGACAGCTCTCTTTTTATACTCTCAAATTCTTCTTTACATTCTTCACTCCGCACAAATTCACAACCCTTCTTCAGCAGTCTACGCATGTGCACCATTTTAGACGATAAATTTGGTAAAAACGTGGCATGGAATTCTACCATTCCAAGAAAAGACAACAGTTCCTCTTTCTTTTCTGGATTGCGTAATTTTAAAATGTTCGTTACCAGGTTTTCTTTCGGACACACACCTTTTGAGGTTATTTTGTGACCCAAATAATCAATTTCGGTTCTACAGAAGGAACATTTCTTAAGCTTGAGAGTCAAACCATTCTCCCTCAAAATGGTAAGAACCCTCCTGACTCTCATCTTGTGTTTTGCTTCCGTTTGTCCATGTATAAGAATGTCATCCTGGAAACACTTTATCCCCGGTTCTGAACCAAACAAATTGTACATTATGCGTTGAAATACTGCCGCTGCAGACACCAGTCGAAACGGCATCCTTTTAAATCTGAAGGTTCCAAAAGGTGTGATAAATGTTGTATATTCTCTAGAGTCCTCATGTAGCATGACTTGATGGTAAGCCGAAGTCAATTCTAACTTGCTGAAAAACTTTGACCCATGCAATAACGTGACCATCTCAGTTATATTCGGCAGAGGAAATTGATCACTGACCACACACTTATTCAAATTTCTCAAATCCACACACAACCTGATTTTTCCTGTTTGTTTGCGCGCCACAACGATAGGAGAAACCCATTCAGATGATTCCACTGGCTCAATTATTCCCTCGTCACGCAACCTCCGTATTTCTTTTTCAACTTCATCCTTCATCGAGATGGGGCGTACTTTAGCCACCATTGGTACTGATCCTTCTTTAACCCTTATACGATGAACATACTTTTTTAGACAACCCAAGTTGTCACTGAACACATCGTTGTACTCTTTAACAAACCCAGGTGGATCCTCTACCTTTCCACCATCTATAGAAACTGCACAAACATTTTGAAGCTTTCAAATTAACTTGTCTTTGATCATAACTGGTGTGGAAAAATTGGGATCTAAGATGATATTTAGATGCCTTTGGTGTGGCCAGCTCAACACACTAATCTCCTTTGACAGGAACATACATTTCCCCCAAAATTGTGTTAGTTTTAAATGTAATCTCTGACTCAAAATACCCTCTCAAATCGATACTTTGACCACCGTAGGCACACTGAGTAACATCTGGCTTCTTTAAGTTGACTTTGTGGCTAAAATGTTCGTCAAAGAAGTCACTTGATACTAAAGTTAACCACACTCCTGAATCAAACAATACTTCACTGCTCACACCTAAAATGGTAACCATATCCTTTGGATAACTCTTTTTCTGAGCTTTGGTAGAGACTGATAGTATACAATCCTCAACGACCTTCACTGATGTTTGACTTTTTGTTGACTTACAACACTTGGCAAAATTACCCTTTTTATTGCAGTCTACATGTCATATTTATGGCAGGACATTTCTTATAGGATACATAATGCCCATTGTGGCCACACCGAAAACACGTTGTGTCCTTGAATTTGGACCATTGCTCCTGAGTACCTTTCTACTCTCCCTTATCACAGTCTCCTTCTTTAAGTTTTCGTTTCTCGCAGTAATTTTATTTATTGCCAGATTTCTGCCTCTTTCCATTTCCTCAACACAAGCTAAAGTGAGTTCCATACTTTTAGCCAGAATGATAACTTCATGCAACGGTGGGTCATCCTTGCTCCATAATTCCTGTCTTATTTTATCATTAGAACATCTCAACATAAACTGGTCTCTAATGCGCTCATCAATTGTGGTTCCAAATTTGCACGTAGATGCTAGCTTCCTTAAAGCCGCTATATATTCTTCAATACTTACCCCTGCCTTTTGTTCTCTCATTCCAAAATGGTACCGCTCCAAAATGGTACTGACTTTTGGTAGAAAATGCAGATCTAGCTTCTTTAAACACATTTCAAATTCATTTAAATCTGTTCCTTCATCTCCTGTATCCGGTAAAGTCTCAAAAATTTCCTGCCCTTCACACCCTAAACAATGCATTAGTAACGCTGTTTTCCTTTCATTTGATAAGTTGGTGCTACAAACCCTGGAATAATGAAGAAATGTCTTTTTCCATTTGGACCACTTGATAGGCAGCTCCCCTGGTACAGTTAGGAAAAAAGGTGGAGGAGAAATATTCTGCATGCTGTGTTTCTTACAGGAATCCTTTGTAGACCTTATAAATTTGTATTAGTAAACTTACAAGTCGTGAAGTACTTTACAAAATGTGGCTTGCAGAGTTAGAGAGTACAAAAGAGAAATCGTTTTTTTTTTTTTCTCTATCTTTATTATTATGTATAAAGAAAACCTTCAGTCTGTTTTCGATGGAAGATATACCTTGTTTGTTTTCTTTTTTACATTTTTTTTTTATTTATGTGATCCTTGAGTCCTCCTCAATTTCTGCTTAGAGAACAGCTTTAGAAAAGGAGGAGACGCTGCGAACAAAATTAACCTCAGGGCGGAGGTCAGGTAAGATTAACGGATGCGCGTGTAGAATTATGCTGATGCACGCGCGATTGACTCACGTTCAATTACACAACCCTTAAGACGGTCGTGCGATCCTGCAATCTTTTGGACGGTGGCACGCGTTCCTTTTCACCAAAGGCTCATTTCAAAAGCAAACACGCTTGATGAAAGCGCTCGAGGCAGAAAAAAGTTTGAAAAAACAAATTGAAAGTTTTCACCAATAACGAAGAAAGAGAGGCTTTAAGGCTCACCAATATAAGCAGACAGTTCATAGCAGGGGAAACAGTAATCCTTAAACGAAGGCTCCGTTCAAATACTTCCAGTAGAAACTTCTTTGTCCTAGTGTTAAGATACTCCTGACAACTTATCCTCGTCGCCAAATGTAATAAAGAGATGAGTCCGGATACTGATGAGTGGGTTCTTTATTAGGAGTATCTTATCCACGTCCACAGAAAGACACCCTCTGTCTAACCGCTCTCCACCAGAATCCAACAAGAGAATTTCACCCCCTCCAACACTCTAATCTGATGTCAGGTATGACATCAGCCCCAGGCATAGAATCCCTTCCATTCTGCCATCTACCACACATGTGTTGTTGCAGCTAGCCTCCAGGATTTGTAGTTTGCCATTCCTACCCCATGTGTTGTTCCAGGTAGCCTCCAGGGCTTGTAGTTTGCCATTCGTACACCATTTGTTGTTGCAGCTAGCCTGTAGAGCTTGGTGTTTCATTCTTATTCCACGTGTCATCGTAGCTAGTCTCCAGGGATGTTAGGTTGCCCTCAAGCCTATGCAGCTGAGCTATAGTGGCCTTCAGAATTCCTGAGTGATTAGTGGTGCAGGCATCTCTGATTACCACCTTAAAAGCCTCCCAAACTATGTCTATCTGCACCATCCACAGAGTTAGAGGAAAATAATCGTGGATCACCATTTCCTGCTCAACACTGAGTTCAACACGGCTCCTTGGACCACTGTCTAAGTAAACGGTTTGTACTGAGGGACTGGGATTATTAGCACCGTAAGGACAGCGGCGTGATCAGACTGAGTCCTGGTCATATTTAATGGAAGTGACTCACACGCTAACATCCTGTGTAACACAGCAGTATTCAATTCAAGACCTGTAATTTTGGACGGTGTCCTTCCAGGTGCTAGGGTTTCTTAGTAGGTTTTGGTGTGCAATGACATCACTTCTGTGTCACAGAGGAGTTGTGTATGATGCTAATAGGGTGCCCTCTTCCAAGTATTGATGTATTTAAAAAAGCACAATTCAGAAAGTTCACATAATTAATTAGATGGTAGTTCTTGACCACCAGTAAACCTAGGTTGGTGTACTTGTGCTAATTCTTCAAGAACTCCAATGTATATGTGATATACGTTGGTGCTTCCTGTGATTGTTCTGTTCATCTAGACAGTGTCATTTTAAATGTTGTGAGACTTTATCAGTCATGTCAACATACTACAGTCATTAAATTCAGAATTGCATCAATCCCATGTCAGTGTGCTAAGACCTGCCTGGTTTCATGGGGGTTAACACATGGACATGCATGGTCATAAACTTAGAGCTGCATGTCTAGTGGGGTGAATGTTTATGTAAGGTGTGACTTATACAGGACTGGCTGTGACCTTCATTCTCCAACTGGGAGTGCCATGCCTTGTATTTGAAGCACATGACAGAGCACTCCCCATACTCGTTAAGATCAATATAGCTCTCCACCCTCCCCTCATTATTGCTGACTTCATTAACTTGTCAGCCAGCATATCAACTCCCATCCTTAACCCAATTTTACTTTCCAAACCCAGTGCAGGGTTGAGAACCTTACACAATTTCTGAGCCATATGGGGTATCCCAGAGGTGGCAAAGAAGCAGGTCCCCCATACCTTCTCTGGATTGAGAGGATGGTTAAAAGAAACTTTTGAGTGGTAGTATCAAACAAACAACCTGATTGGTACAAGACACCATTGTTAACACCCTCTCTGCTTACAGCGACCAGAATGAAACCGGGCCCAGAGCACCCCCACAATCGGAAGGCACGAGAGTAATATGCACTTGCAAATTGCTCACTGGTCACACTTGAGATTCATCTGACCCACAGGCAAGTAGAATATTTATAAGGCATACGACACACTCCTGTCCTTTCCCCTGCCCTTGCTCACAATGTGCTGACTAGCAGCAAAGCAGGCCCCCCAGCACCATGGTGCAAGGGTACCTGATTGCATGCAGGATTATGTTTGTGCAGGAAGGGGCATGTTCTTGCACAAAAAAATAACCCTGAGAGGTATTTTCCTTGTTCATTCTGCAGTATACATAGAAAGATGGAAAAAACGAGGAGAATTAGATATTTCTCCTTGTTATGCCTCCTCTGGGAAGGCGTATCTTTTTGGCACATACCCAGGTTTATCAATTCTGGTAAATTTGGAAATGTGTCAAAATCATGGGTTTCGTGTGGGGGGAAAACCCACCACAACGCCCATGGAAACGCCTCCCTTGTACAGTCATACAACGCAGAGATTTGCATTGCATTACTCAAGATTTAAGAAGCCATGCAAGGTGCCCTTGCATGTCTTCATAACTCTGACTAAAGGTTTGCGTTGCCCAAGTACCATGTTGCCTGGTGCAAACTGGGTCATAAACATGGTTCTGAGTGATCAGTGGATCTGAGATTTGTGGTGGGATATGTATATATATATATATAATCTCTCTGCATCGTTTACTTCTTCCTCAGTCTAAGTCTTCACTCCATGCAACCTTTTGTGGAAAACTTTATCAGCCTGTTTCGGGTATTAAAGCATGCAGGGCTTGTTTTCAAGTGTTACTCAGAGCCAGGTGGGATATTGGGGGACATATTGAATTCCTGCTCTCCCCTCACCTGTTGGATGGAATAGTAAAGTTTTGGTGTACAGATATAGTGATTCTGCCATAGGACGGCTCACAGCGCTCCCTGGCAAGACAAAGCACGCACCCTGGAAATTTACTAGCCAGACAACTATTGGGCAAACACGTGCCCCTGGGGATGCCTACACTCTTGAGCGATGTGCTTGCGCCACTAAAAACGTGGGGGTAAATGTTGATTGGCCAAGCATACTCTTTAGCATTTCTCAACTTGAGGCCAGATGTACCAAGGTAATAATTTGTGATTACCAAATAGCAAATTTTTGCGATTCGCTATTGAGTAATGACAAACGCCAATGTACAAATGTGTCTTTGACACAGTTTGTGATTCCCAGTGGGTCGCAAATAGACCTGCCTCATGAATATTAATGAGGTAGGTCTCGGTTTGCAACCCATTGAGAATCGCAAAAAAACTGGTGTGGCTCATTGGAAATCGAAAAAAAATCACAAGGATGGTGGTGTGCAGGCATTTTTTTTGAAATGCAGCCCGTTTTCCTCAAAGGAAAAAAGGATGCGTTTAAAAAAAAAATAGATATATGAAAAGTTTTCTTAGCTCTACCAGCTCTTAAAAATGTTTTTACAAACATTGACAAAGGGGAAGGGGTCCCTTGGGGACCTCTTCCCATTTGCAAATGGGGATAGCGCCTTCTTGAAGTAGGTGGTAAAATGTGAATGTTTTGTGACCGCGCTTCAGTTGCAGAACATTCAAGTATACCACTGCGATTCTGTATTAGGAAGGGACGCCCTTAACACGCCTCTTCCCAATACCGAATCACAAACCTAATTTGTGATTCTGTAATAGGTTACCGAATCACATATAGGGCGTTGTGTTTGCAAACAGACCTCAACAATGCTCTGTACATGTAGCCCTTGAGCCTCTATCTTACCTATTGCAGTGGACTCTGGCACGCCCTCGATTCGTAAATTATTTCTATGCGAGCCAACCTCAAAGTGTTCATTTGTGGCTTTTATTATAATTAATACTTTCTCCATAGTCAGCAGCTTCTCATTACATCCTTTAGTCGCTATTTAGGATTATCGGCGCATTCCCTATGGTTGTCTAGGTGCACTCTCGCACGGCCCAGCCTGTCTGGTAGGGTGTTACTCTTCCTGTTGGTTGTGGCCGGGCTACATCTGGCTGCTATTAGGAGAGTCACCACACCTTGTTCTGCTGTTGCATCCAAGCCAGCCTGGGGAGGGTCTCTTCCCTACTTGTGGTTTTGGTTGTTTATTCCAAGTGACCTTTTAGTTTTAAATACATTGTTGGTTCTTCTTGCACAAGATGACCTTCAGTACACACCGCATGAGATACTGATGTAGCAATGCCCTGTTGCATGACGCAAACACCTAAACAGTTGATAGTGCACACACCAGATGAGGCACTTCTGAGGTTCTGTGGTTCCCAGGGTACAGTTTGTTCCACCCTTGCCAGTGATTCAGTCACCTCGAACTGTATCCCAGCAGGGCTAAGGATGTCACAAACATGGGGGACAACAAGATGATAGTAGGCATCTGTAGAACAGTCCATAGGGCGAGACCCAACCTCCCCCGGTGCCAATATAGGGACTGCAGCCCGCAAAGCTGGAGACTGTTAAATTATGTCCTAGATCTTCAGATCCAAGGCTTAGCATCTCCAAGCAAGGCACAGCTGGATATCCCACCTCTGGCCTCCTGCATTCTGACTAGAGAAGGGTAGGGGCCATGAGAAGACCCAACAAAGGCACATCTCATTGCTGGTACAGGTAATGAGTTGCTGCAGGAGACAAAAAGGGTACTGGTGGACCCCTAACTACTCGCCTGCAGTCCCAAGTGCTTCAGCAGGTGGGAGCGAAGCCTCGCAGATTTTCTGGGGAGATTCTAGTCCCAGCTACCAGTCTGATGTGGTACACAGACACCACTCCATCCACCCTGGGACAGCCAGTTATTCTTTGGGTGCGCAGAGCCAGCTGGCACAGATACCATTTGCCCTTCTTCTTCTCAGGGTCACAATCCTTCTGGGCCGCCTAGATATCTAGGCCCGGGACTTGGCTTCAATTGCCATGACGCGTTCCAGACACCTCCACTGAACTCTCTTTCCACAGGCTACACTTCCCCTCCGAATGTACACAAGGGTTGTGGAACCAGTTGCGCCACCCTGGGGACGAGATGGGCATCCTATGCACCGGATAGGTTTCTTGGCTAAAGTATCCTCAGACATGTACATCCTTCTTGCAGCCCTGTACTGTGGCATCCCTCTGTCTCTGTCACTTCCAACGCTATGCACTTTTCTTGAAAAGTAACTGCTTCTAATTTCTCACAAAAGATGAAAGAATCTGACTGAATAATGCTGACAAGCACTACCTCTGGAAATAATTCAAGATGATGTGGAATTCTCTCAAACAAGTTGTTGAATATTGAAGCCGAGCTCCGGAGGAGTCCCTCACAGTAATGTACAATAGAAAATCTGGTACTTGGGGCCGAGGGGGAGGGGGAGGGAGCAGTGTCTCCACCACCTTAGCTAGAATTCATGCCAAATAATGAGATGGAATTGGGTACAGGTGATTTCAGTTGTGTACGGGGCGGGGTATTCTGTCAGATTTCACTAGGAATTTTTACATACACACAAAATACCCCACCCCCATACTTCACAGCTTTTTCTTCAAAAATGTGACTACTAATGTTTCATTTATACTTTTAAGGACATTATAAAAGTTCTCAGGACGCGAGTTATAGTTACTTGAAAGAACTTTAACTGCTGAATTTCTATGGTTTTATATGAGTAGATTCAGAACCTAACTATAATGTCCCTGTAACCTTTGATTTTTTCAGTGCATTTCAAAGGTTTTTTTCATTCTATTTTCTAACTATAATGTCCCTGTAACTTTTGTGTTTTTCAGTGAATTTCTCCCGTTATTTAAACATAAAGTAATTTTCATTACTATATGTTAATCCAACCACTGCTGCATTCGGCCAGGCCCCGCGGGTGACCCCTTTAACCCAACCCTGTACAGCCCCCCCTCTCCAGGCCGCTCTCAGCAACGGGGACTCCATCCCCTGTGGCCCAACCTAAATATTAAATTTTTGTTTGGGGAGGGTGTGCTCCCCCACGGGTCCTGAAGTCCCCCACGGTCCCAGCTGGCTCCTGCCTCCTGCATGAGCCAGCATTGCTGACAGAGAGGAGTGAGAGCAGTTTCCTCTGTCTCCCTGTCTGCATCTATTTAAAAGCAATGGTGGTCTGCTACCCCCAGCAGGCCACCATCCCTGTGATTGTAGCCATTCCCAATGGGGTCACAAATTGCAACCTACCTCATGAGTATGAATGAGGTGGGTCATTTGCGACCCCACTGGGAATTGCTACATGTGTCACATTTGTACATTTCAATTTGCAAGTCTATAATTGCAACTCGCAAATAGAAATGGGCAAACATCTGGCCCCTGGTCGCTAATATCTTGAGGTGAAGTTTGAACATTTTTTTGTTGTGTGCGTCCATGAAAAGGTCTAATTCCAGACAGCCCCATTCTTTGAAAGTGTTGTGAAGAATTTCATTGTTTAGAATTCAATCATGATTTTCTTGAATTATTCAACTTAGTGCATCTGCTTGCTTGTTGTACAGGAAGAAATTATTTTAGAGCTGGATGGACAGCTCTCAATTCCAACTGGCTGATGTTATAAGATTGTTCCTTTGACTAAGTCCTCTGAGTTTGAAGGTGGTCCATATGAGCACTAAAAGCAACCCATCCCAGGAGAGACGGGTCTGTTACAATAGTTTGAGTAGGAATGTCTGTATGGAAAGGAACTCTTTCTAGCGAATTGAACTCCGTGCACCACCAAGGTAATGATCGGCTCGCTTGCTGGGTACGCTTTACCTCCAAACTCCCTCATTTATGGCTCTGCTGAACCTCCGGGCATTGCTGTACTGGTCTCGTGCAGTCTGGCATTCAGGTCAGAAAGATGCAGGATGCCATTGTTCCCAGCAACAAAGAAATTTGTCGCACTGTTGCATGGGGAGTTGTTTTCAACAGTTGGCACTTCTGTTGCATAGATAAGTCTCTCCATTAAAGGAAACACTTTTGTGGCTGTTGTCTAATAACGCTTCCAAATAAAAAAACCTTTGTACTAAAACGACTGTTGATTTCTGCAAGTTGGTTTTCAGACCTAGGTTTTGTAAGATGTGTACTAATGTTCCTTTGCTATGACCCGAGACGATGCCTTTATCAACAGTCGTCCAGATACAGGTATATGAAAATGTTCCTTCAGTGACGATGGGTCGCAGCTACAGCCATACAGTTTGTGAAGGTGTGAGGAAGAGACTTGAGGTCGAATGGAAGAACCTTGAATTGGTAGTGGTGACTTCCTGCCAATCTTAGGAACTTTCTGTGTTTCTTTATTATTGGAATATGGAAACAGGCATCTTGCAGGCCTATCACACAAATCTAATCTTCCTGACGTAACTGAGGATATATTTGGTGTAATGCTAACATCCAGAAGCTTTCTTTTTTATCCATTTGTTTGTACATTTTAGGTCAAAGATAAGGTCTGAACTCTGGTTTTGGACCCATGCGGGAATAAATATCCTTCCCTTTTTGGAAAGGAGTCACTTTCTCCACTGAATTTGTCTGCAGCAATGAGTTTACCCCTTTGTGAAGCAAGTTTTGATGGAGATGAAAACCTTTCTTCGGAGGTATAGGAGGCGTAGATTTGAAAATAACCATTCTAATAAATATTCAACACAGACTTGTCTTTTATTATGTTTTGCCTCTCTTGGATATGGATTGAAATGCTTCCCCTTACCGGAGTGACTAACGGAGAGTAGGGAAGAAAGTCCTCATTGTTTATGCTGAAGTTTTCCTGCAAGGCTGATGTTTGATGTCCTCTGCGCTTAGAGGACTGTCTTTGCTGTTGGTGAAGCTGCCACTAAGGAGCTTGAACCCTCTGCGGGAAGCTCTGTTTCTAAGGCTTATAAAGTATTCTATACTCCTCCTTCACCAAAGCTACAGCTTTGTGTCCAATTCTGATTTCATTCGGACAAGCTCATCATCCGCTTGAGTACCAAATAGAGAACTGCCTGAAAAAGATTCAAAATCCTTTATTGCGCTTCAGGTTTTAACCGGGTGAGTCTCAACCAGGCACTGTGTCTGAGACATATTCCATGAGAGTAGGCATGTGCTGACCGGTCAGAATCATCCTCCGCTGCTGCACTAATACTTGGTTCAAAACCATCATGGCCTCTTGCAAGATTTCCTGAAAATCTGGTTTGTTTAGCTTCTGACGTATTTCAGCGAAGCTCTGAAGAGAGTCCCAAGGGCCTCTGTCATAACGACCCCGAAAAGAGGTTGCACTCAGTTTTCCTGGAAGTGGTCGCTGTACCACATATTTTCTACCTGTCCATCTGTTTGCTGCCTTCTCAGTCATTTAAGTTGTCATCAGTGATGTCATAAATGTCACAGAACATGTTGTGAGACATGTCATATGTGAGGTCATAAGCAGTACATGGTGGGGCGCACGTTATAGTTAGTGCTGCTAACTATAACAGCTGAATTGCTGTGTTTTTTGTTTTACTTCAAAACGTTAACATTGTCACTAAGAAATTCACCTATCTATAACGTTACTTATATTATGCTCAAACATTATTTTGTAAAAATGTTTTTTTTTTGCTGTAACATAAGAGTATGGTATATAGTTTGTAAAATGTGTGAGTATTATACAGATAAATATTAAGGCCCATATTTATACTTTTTGACGCAAAACTGCGCCAACGCAGTTTTGCGTAAAAAAAATTAGCGATGGCTAATGCCATTCTGAAGCGCCATGCGGGCGCCGTATTTATTGAATGACGTTAGCCGGCGTTAGCCGCCGGCGCCGTCTGGTGTGCGTTAAAAAAAACGACGTACACCAGGCAGCGCCGGCGTAGGGGGATATGGGGCTTGGGCGTCAAGAAATGGGGCAAGTCAGGTTGAGGCAATTTTTTCGCCTCAACCCGATTTGCGCCATTTTTTTTCACTCCCAACCCCCATAGAAATGACTCCTGTCTTAGCAAAGACAGGAGTCATGCCCCCTTGCCCAATGGCCATGCCCAGGGGACTTCTGTCCCCTGGGCATGGTCATTGGGCATAGTGGGATGTAGGGGGGCACAAATCAGGCCCCCCTATGCCACAAAAAAAAAAAAAAAAAAAAAGGACTTACCTGAACTTACCTTAATGTCCCTGGGATGGGTCCCTCCAGCCTTGGGTGTCCTCCTGGGGTGGGCAAGGGTGACAGGGGGTGTCCCTGGGGGCATGGGAGGGCACCTCTGGGCTCCTTCAGAGCCCACAGGTCCCTTAACGCCTGCCTTTTGCAGGCGCTAAAAAACGGCGCAAAAGCGGCCGTACGTCATTTTTTTTGACCCGCCCACTCCCGGGCGTGAATTTTGCCTCGGAGTCGATTTTTTAGACGGGAACGCCTACCTTGCATATAATTAACGCAAAGTAGGTGTCCATGCTAAAAAATGACGCTAACTCCATGGACTTTGGCGCTAGACGCGTCTAACGCCAAAGTATAAATATGGAGTTAGTTTTGCGTCGAAATTGCGTCAAAAAAAACGACGCAATTCCGGCGCAAACGGAGTATAAATATGCCCCTAAATATTTCAGTAGTAAATATGTATTTGCCGAGTTATTGTAACTCTCATACGGATACATGATACTGGCAGTTTACTTCTAAGGTGTTATTACTCTCACCAGAGCTTCTAAACTATTAATAAAGGTCTTTTGTGGGCTACCTCTCCTATCAGACCTGTGTCTCAGATGACAGGTGTGCGTATTAGGGTGTGTACATGGACTGGTCTCTCCTTTCAGAGCTCCCTCACTCTCTTTCTCTCTGATGACAGGTGTGCGTGGTAGGGTGTGTGGAGAGACACTGGCCTTCATGCTGAGACATCTTTCAGAAGACAGGTGTGCATATTAGGGTGTGTACATGGACTAGTCTCTTCTGTCAGACCTGCCTCTCACACAACAGGTGTATTAGGCTGTGTACATGGACTGACCTCTTCCGTCAGACCTCTATCTCAGGTGCGTAGTAGGGTGTGTGGAAAGAGACTGGCCTCTCCACTGAGACCTCTATCTCAGATGACAGGTGTATGTATCAGGGTGCGTACATGGACTGGCCTCCTGTCAGACCTTTGTCTCAAATGATAGTTGTGCGTAGTAGGGTGTGTGGAAAAGGACTGCCTTTTTGTGTCAGACCTCTCGCTCAGATGCAAGTGTACATGTTATGCTGTGTACATGGACTGGCCTCCTGTCAGACCTTTGTCTCAAATGATACTTGTGCATTAGTAGGGTGTGTGGAAAGGGACTGCCTTTGTGTGTCACACCTCTCGCTCAGATGTACATATTATGCTGTGTACATGGACTGGCCTCTTCTGCCAGAAGATAGATGTGCGTACTAGGCTGTGTGGAGAGGGACTGAGACCTTGCTCTTGGACAACAGTTGTGTATATCTCATGCCCTGTCCAGAGACTGTACTCCCTGCTAACGCCCCTCTCTTTCTTAATGCATGTGCATAGTAGGATGGGGGAAGAGACTGTACTCCCTGCTAACGCCCCTCTCTCTGATAATGCATGTGCATAGTAGGATGGGGGAAGAGACTGTACTCTAATCACAACCCTTACAAAGCAGATGGGTGTAAATAGTACACTCTGATGAACACAATCTCCAGTAAGACTCCTTCCCACCGTAGCAGGTGTGCAACTACAGTGCATCCAAAGATCGCCTACTCCTTTCTACTGTTCATGATCCTGCAAGTCTTGTGAGATCATAACTTGGAAATAAGAATTAACCATCTGCTCATCACAGTACTTCTCTCTTTCACACTACCTTTCAACGACCACCACAATATGCAGTCCTACTAATGGACTGTTCAGGGAACTCACATTCTCCTTTTTACTATTTGCGATCCTGCGAGGTCATAAAAATGAGCTAAAACCGATATATATTTATATTCTTCAGAGTAGGGGGGTCTAAACGTAGGGGGCCAGGATGCCTTTCCACTGCCCCTTATACATCTCTTTTATTTCATTGCCACAAAACCTCCAATTTTTCACAGTAAACAGTAGCGGCGGCCATTTAATTTCTAACATTCCAACAGCCAGCCAATCAGAGTGCTCGCTCTTGCGGGACTCCCAGGAGCCTTTCGGTCCCACAGGAGCATGAAGGCTCATGGGAAAAACGGGCCTCTCGACCAAAGGTCTCCATTTTTTGATTTGTGCTCTTGCGAGCCCAACTGCCAAAATATACAATTATTTTTTAGCCTTAATTTCTCAAAAACTGATTCACACCAAATCACAAAAAGCACAATCTGCGGGCCAGGATCGAGCTTCCTGGCGAATAAGGTGTAATCCATTTAGCACTTGTTGCTGTGGGCCCACCTAAAAAGGTCTATGGACAATGCATGGGGATTTTGCAGTTTGTGACCCCCCCCGTTTTTCCCCAGACTCCGCTTCAAAGATTATCCCAAAACTTTCCAGGAAGGCGCTGGGGTGGATGAGCTTTTTTTGGGGGGAAAGTTGCATGAAGATTCGTCAAGTGGGGCCAAAGTTATTAGCAAACCAAAAAATGATCTTTCTGTGGGAAAGCAGACCTAACTATAAGTACCTTGGGGCGACTGCCACTAGGTAATACATACATATTATATGTATACACACACACACACACACATATATATATATACACACATTGACAAAAATGTTGCTGAACATTGTTTTTTTTATGATGTAAAATTCTAGTTTCATGTTAAATGTGGTGTCATTCTGTTGTATCAGAGGGGAAAACTTTATATGAGAATACACTGAAAACACAAAATCTGTAAAGTGTCAAACCCAGTCCCAACATTCTAAGACTGTGGTTATATTTGAACCTGAAAACGTGAACTAGATAACGAAGATAACAAAGAATCCTGGTCAGTATTTGGTTAGGATGTGTGATATAAACCAATCAGTTCACAACAAAAGGTAATGCCTACAAGATCATTCTCTGATGTCATCCCTACTCCAAACAATGCTTGCTGGCATGAGTCTTTCCTGGTGAGGTGTGATTGTTTGGGGAAACATGCTCCACACGGGGCAGGATTGTATGGTGGCTTACAGCTTTTGGAAAGGACGACTGCAGTTGACTAGAAGAAAGATGACAAATGTGGTAATTGCTCCAAATCTACTGACCCTGACAAGCAGACTTCATGGGTAGAAATATCTAAACACAGTGAAGCAAGACACCCCAAAGGCAGAGCATACACCAGGTCAGATTGTCAGATCCCACACACTGCTACGCAGCACTGTGCTTTTATTGAAATTAAAGTCCTGTTGAGAAATCATAAGACATGAAGTGCAGAATGTAGACAAAGGCAGGGCAGCCATCTTGTCATGATTTCTGAGCAGATTCCAGTCTGTTGTCCTTTACAAAGAGCTGGGACAGATCAGGAGGGGGCATGAGAACCGGCCACTTCTGCCACGCTGCAAAGGAGGGATTTAATCAAGTCCAGGACTTGGAGCTGTAACGGTGCAGGAGTAAGGCCAGGTACAAGAGTCCATCAACACGACTGGATGCACTATTAGAAATACAATTTCAAAAATACTGAACACATCTCACACAAAAATATATAGATTACCAGCCAAAGGCACAGTTCTTCACATGTCATACACTGGGGTCAGTCCAAGAAGGCACAGAAACTGTTTGGCCAAAATGGGAGAGAGGGGTTCACCTTCTGAGGATGGATAGCTCCATGGACTCTGCAACCTCCCCCACCTGGACATTATAGCAATCCCATTGCCCGCCATGGGCATGGCCTCATAGCTAGATCAACTAAAATAAGCAAACACTCCTCCAGCTGTGCTGGTCTGCTCTCAAGACCCCACGATGAAGAAACCATGGACACAAATTGAGTCAGTGAGAAGTGGGGGCGAGGGTGTAAATCACAAGCTGCTGTAAAGACTGGATGACATACTCTACTCCCACTTGAAATTGCCCTTGCATTATAAAAGGATGGGGCTCCTGAAAGAGTTATTTGATAAAAGGTACTGTGGTTCTCCCAGAACCACAATCTAAGAACAGAGCACCCTTCAGTGACCCACCATCCTAGGTAAGGGACTTAAGCAGGAGAAACCTGGGCTCCTCCAACAGGACAAAGGAAAGGATTAGCACTGTGGATCCTGAACAGTCGCAGTAAGGATTCCTTCTGAACCACTGCAAGGGTTTTGGAGAAAGTGGGTCCATCAGTATTTGCAGTGACCATAACACTGCTTTCTGCAGGATGACGAGCACATGTACAGCGTTGTGTTGGAAGGCTATCTAATCTGATACGTGTCAGAGCACAACTACGAGTTGTAGTCTATGGTAAACTTTCTGGTCTTCATGAGAGTTCAACATAATGCTATTCTAGAATCTACAAGGCCTATTCTGTAGAATTCTTGTGGCCTATACAGGTCAGGCAATGAGAGCAGGTGTAAGCCACCTACTAGATGTCCTGTAGTAGGACAAAGGTATGTTTCAAAGTGCTGGGTTACATAAGTAAGTGCGGGCCCCAGGTTGCCCACTCCGGCCCTGTCAGGGGCCTATTGCACAGACTCGGGCACACACATGGAAATGGGAAGGACCATCATGCTACAGATGAGACTTCACTCAAGAATTTGGCTCAGGTTTGTGGTTGTCACATTTCCAGGTATTATCATAACATTTCCTTTGCTACAATGTTCTGACGAACACCCCCCGCACACAAGGGAAAGGGAACAATCACATGTAAGGCTGACACCTGGTATGAACCAGCAGAAGGACTAAGACTACTCTCCCTAGTGTGTCACTTTTAATAGCCATAACGAGGACCAGGCTGCAAGAACATTAGACTTTGTAGAAAGATGGTGATAACAATGCCACTCCTCTGAAGGGCAGACACAGGTTCTTCCTGCTCCCGGCACTAGGAGAGTTTTAGGGTGTTCTTCTCCCTGCGACCTCTCGATTTTGGAGGGCTGTAAACATCCTTACAGCTTGGATTTTGGGGTGCTCTGCAGAAGGCGTTGCATGTCCAGCAGCGCCAACTCCAGGTAGTGTGCCAGCCGGGCGGCGTTGGTCTCAGCACAGCTGTTGAACGCAGAGACAGAGAAGTTGATGTGGCCTTCCATGGGGTTGTAGCAGACGCCATAGCCATCAGGCACCACTGGACCAAAGCACATCACACAGTCTGTTTTGGCGGGCACCTGTGAGAGAAACACATCCACCTTAGAACTGTTCCTGGCTGAACAAAGAGTCTAGGTTTGCAGCTGTTGCTAATACACTTATTAGACCCGGTCTGGGTGCCCTGGGGCACCATGCCACTGTCTCGAGGCTAACATGTATGCAAGAAGAACCCCGAGGTTACCATTCCCCCTCTCGCCTCCGAGGACACTGGGTCTATGCCCTAAACACCTCAAGGCAGCCACAGTGGTGTGCTGCCCTGGGCCAGGCTTTTTCTTTGAATTCTGGGACTTGTAGTCTTGTTTTTTCCATTATAAAACAGGACTACGAGTCCCACAATTCAAAGACAAAAAACCTGGACTAAGGCAGTTCATCACGCATGTCAAGGTATTATGTATGTCCTGCACACCCTCAGCTGACTATGTCCCCAGAATACCAAGGTAACCTTTTTTTAAACGATTTTATTTATTGGCGGTTTTTATTGTACAGCCAAAAGTAGGACTGAAGACAAAATAAAGTTAAAAAGCAACAACAAATGAGGCATAGCAGGGCACATAAAGTTACATGGTTGAAGGCTATGTTTAGCAACGGCAAGAGGCATGCGTCAAACATGTGGCTGGCGATAGCATGGAATTTCACACGGAGTCTTACTTCACTAGCCTCTAGGGTCAGACTCACTGCCCGAGTCCCGCTCCACTCATTCCCTGGGCCCACAAGGTGCGGCCACTGGGCAGCCATTGGTGTCTGCACTTCATCAGGATATGGTTCAACAAGTATGCCTACATGGGCCCCAGATGTTTTTTGGGCTATGTGCCCGGGGCAGCAAGGAATAGTAGAGCTTGAGCTGATCGTTACGATATGCTGCGTCTTTCAGACAGTCCTGGGTCAGCCTCAACCCCACAAACACGACCCACCTCTAGCCAGCAGGAGTGCAAGTGATGCAAAGTGCCTACTCTTGCAGAAATCCCTGCATGCTTCCCAATAGGGCTATCTTCGGTGATAAGTTTTGGGTGATTTCCAATATTTCTGACAGAGCCCTGTCCACTCCCTCCCAATAATCAGCTATCGCTCGGCAGTACCACGTGAGGTGCATAAACCCAGCCTCTGAGGCCCCACAGCTAGCGCAGCTTGAGCTGGTGTGCAAACAATTGTTGGCGGGGTATGGTACAGCAGATAGAGATATTTGAAATAATGAGTCATAGGCACTGATTAGGGGAAAGTTCTCCTGTTAAGGAGCAGAACTAGGTCTGTTTCTCATCCAAGAGGGTCTACCCAAGTTCCCAATTGTTCCTAGCCCTAAAGTGTGGTGGTGGAGTCTCCACCTGAATCGAAGAGAATAGATTGGTGACCATATGTATCGCTGTGGTGGCAGTCAGAAACATGGAGAATGTTGCTGATGTCAGGGGCTCCTGAGGGAAGGTAGAGTAATGAGCCCTGCATAGAGCACATATATGATAGTACCTGGATATATCTAGTAGGGTTTGGTCAGCCTGGGTGACCTCAGTCATACAACCTAGGAAATGCCCCTCGGCGAAGAGGTCCCCCATGTGGCCAGGCCCCACGTGCATATGCAGTGTTAGAGTGGAATACAAGAAGTGAGGGATATAAGCTTGGGAGAATAGAGTATGGGCTTCTGTAGTCTCTTTCAGGTCCAGGCCCAAGCCAGCTGTGGACAGGAAATCCTGTCTATTTCCACCCGGCTGCAGCAGCACCAGCGGGAGGGGATGAGTGTTGTTGGCCTCAATGTCTATGTGAGCCATGTAGGGTCAGATTTGTACCAAAGGTGTGTGAAATGCGCTTGCACGAACAGAGGAGATAGCTCAAAGTCCAGAGCATTAAGCCCTCCTTTAGAATATGGCAAAATCAGTGTTTCCCACCTCATCGCAGTTCTTGTCCATCACAGATCAACGCAATGAGATGCGACTAGAAGGTCGTGAAGAAATGCTTGGCGAGGGGAATGGGGATGTTGACGGATAGGTAAAGAAGTTTAGACAAAATAATTATTAGGACAAGCCATTCCAGCAACAAAAGCAGGAAGGTCCTCCGATGGGCTACACCCTCCTCAATGATGATCATGGTAGTCCTGTAATTTTGCCGGACCACATCTTTATCCCAGTGTATCCAGACTCCAAGATACCTGATGAAAAAGTTACTTACCTTCAGCAACGCATTACCTTGTAAGTTAATATCTAGCTGCAGATTCCTTACCTTTAAATTTCTCCAGGCATCAGACTGGATCCGGAAGACTTTCCGTGAGCAGTAACCCCTATGTGCCGGTATTTGGCATCGGTAGGCTCACGCGCAGGCATCTCCCATGCCGGAAGTGATGTCCTCTTCACTTACATAGGTGCCACCTTGGTGCGCTGATGTCAGTTACTTTTCATGACTTTCCACGCCAGAAGTACAGGGCCACGAAGTGCACTGATACTAGTGTGTCAAAAATAGGCCCTGAAAGGCATCATTCCTGACCATAGCAATCTGTCCACAGAGCCGGGAGGATGAGTGGCTCAGTAAGGAATCTGCGGCTAGATATTGTCTCTACCAGATAATGCGTTATCGAAGGTAAGTAACTTCATCTGATAGAGACTTAGATACCAAAGCAATAACAATAATTAAACTAGGAAGTCCTGCTGGACCGAACGGACAAAATGCCCATTCCTGCAGACTGTCCAGGCAGTAATGTTTGGTAAACGTGTGCAGGGAAGCCTATGTTGCTGCCTGTGAAAGTGTGCAGGACGGTGACTCCACATCCTAACGCAGCGGTCGCAGCTTTAGCTCTGGTGGGATGAGTCCATGAGCCTTCAGGAGGCTGCTTCCCTGCCAGTGTGTAGCAGATTTTGATGCAGAGAAAAAAAAAAACATTGAGGGATGATTTGTTTCTGCGCTGCCCGACCTTTCTTCGCACCAACATTCCCAAGAAGAGTTAGTCGTCCACCCAGAACTCTCATGTGCGGTCAAGGTAGAACGACAAAGCTCTTTTTGGGTTCAGACAGTGTAGTCGCTCTTCTTCTTTAGTGGGATGTGGAGGAGCATAGAAAGTGGGTAAGGTGACAGATTGGCCCACATGAAAAGGTGCTACCACTTTGGGCAGGAAAGAGGTCCTTGCGCAAAGTACCAGTTTACCCAGATGAACTGACAAGAATGGAGGCTTGGATGATAAAGCCTGAAGCTCACTCACCCTCCGGGCAGATGTAATTGCCACAAGGAATTCTGTTTTAATCGTGAGCACCTGGAGGGGACAAAAGAAAAGAGGCTCGAAATGATCACACATGAACAATGTGAGGACCAATTTAAGGTCCCCTTGGGGCGTCACATAAGGAGAACGGGGAAACATATGTATGAGACCCTTCAGAAATCTTTTACAATAAGGGACTTAAAGAAGGTTAATCAGGCAGCCGCAAGAACGCAGACAGAGCAGAAAGGTAACCCTTCAGAGTGCTCACAGCAGAGCCCTGCTGGGTAAGAATAAAAAGCAAAGTATCAGAAAGGGAGGCAGAAAAGTGTGCCAATGGTCTTTTCTGTACAGTATGATAGAAATCGCTTCCAATGGTAGGCGTATACCGTCTTGGTAGAGGGACGCCTAGCAGCCAGAATCACATTGCAGACTTTAGGAGGAAGGTCAAAGGCTATCAACTGTCACCACTCGATCTCCATGCAAGAGTTGACAGATTTGGGTTGAGGACCTTCCCCTGCTGCTGCAACTGAAGATCCTCCTGAAGGGGCAGCCTGACCGGAGGATCGGCACTCGTGCAGAAGCTCAGGTTAACAGGCGTTCTGTGCACAGTCATGAGCCATAAGGATGACTTGGGGTCAGTCGTTCCTGATCTTCTTGATAAATCTGGGCAGGAGCATTATGGGCTGAAAGGCAGAAAGAAGTCCGGAGCTCCACTTTAGATGAAAAGCCCCTCTGAGCGAGAGCAGCTTGGAAACTCCAACGTGCAAAACTGCTGACATTGCGCCTTCTCGACAGAGGCGAACAGATATAACCAAGGCTCTCCTCACTACTGAAAGAGTCCTTGTGCTGCTCTGAATGGAGACACCACTTGTGATCCGCTTGGCATCGACGGCTGAGTTTGTCCACCTTGGTGTTCAGGGAACCTGCCACATGTTGAACTACCAGGGATATGCACTGGTGTTCCAGCCGTGTCCACAGACGCAGGGCGGTGGTGTTGTCCATGAACACCTGCTCCAGCTTTCCCTTGATGGAAAGTAAGAAGGCCTTCAGTGCCAGTCAGATCGCACGGAGCTCCAGCATGTTGATGTGGAGTCCGGATCCTAACGCAGACCAGAGTCCTCTAATCTCCACCTCTCCCAGATGCCCTCCCCATCCCAGGAGTGACGTACCTGTCACTACTGTGAGATCTAGTTGGGGAAGGGAGAGGGGTCTGCTTCTGACCTAATTGCGTTTTGTTAGCCATCAATGCAGGTCCTTTGCAGTTCCCTCCGAGATCGAAACCATGTCAGAGAGATTCCCCTGATGCTGCATGTAGAAAAGTACCCTCTTTGTGGCATGGTTACCCCCACTTTTTGCCTGATGTTAGTGTGTTTTGACGGTTTTCACTGGGATCCTGCTATCCTGGACCCCAGTGATTGTGCTCTCTCCCTCTAAATTTGGTTGCTTAGGACTCTACACACCCCACAATTGGCATACTGGTGCCCCATGTAAGTCCCTAGTATATGGTACTTAGGTAACCAGGGCATTGGGGCACCATGGGTTCCCCATGGGCTGCAGCATGTATTATGCCACCCATGGGAGCCCATGCAAAATGTGTCTGCAGGTCTGTTATTGCAGACTGCGTGAAAAGATGCATGCACCCTTTCAGCACAGTTCACTGCACCAGGTCACTGTAAGTCACCCCTATGGTAGGCCCTCCTAGCCCAGATGGCTTGGTGCAGGTCACTGTGTGTGAGGGCACCCCTGCATGAGCAGAAGGCCCCCTACGAACTCCAGCCCCATTGCACTGGACTTCCTAAGTGCGGTGAAGCCATTTTACCCGTGTACTGGACACAGGTCACTACCTATGTCCAACTACATAATGGTAACTCTGAACCTAGGCAAGTTTGGTATCAATCATGTCAGAATTATACCCAATACTGTTGCCAGTATTGGTTGTATGATTCCATGCACTCTGGGGGCTCCTTAGAGGACCCCCAACATTGCTCCTACCATTCGTCTGGGGTTTTCCGGGCAGCCCGCGCTGTTGCCACCCCTCAGATAGGTTTCTGCCCTCCTGCTGCTTGACCAGCTCAAGCAGAGGAAGGCAGAAAAAAGGATTTCCTGTGAGAGAGGGAGGTAACACCCTCTCCCTTGGAAATACGTGTAACGTGGCTTGGGATGGGTAGCCTCCCACGCCACCGGCTTGCTTTGAAGGGCAAATTTGCCCTCCTTGCATAAACCAGTTTGCACCAGTCCAGGGACCCCTGGTCCCTGCTCTGGCACGAAACTGAACAAAGGAAAGGGTGGGGGGTGACCACTCCTCTGTCCATCACCACTCCAGGGGTGGTGCCCAGAGCTCCTCCTTGGGGTCTCCCTCTTGTGTGGGTCCTCAGACTCAATGTGCAAGATTCCAGCAGGACTCCTCTGCATCGTTTACTTCACCTTCTGGCCACTGGAACAGCAACTGGACTCTTCAGAAGCCAACCATCTGTAACTTGAGCGACAACTCCGCTTTGCAACACTGTTTTTCCGGCTCCTTCTAGCAAGTGCAACATTTCCCTGGCTATACATCATCTGTGGTCGACAAGACTCCAGCCTGCACCAGGAAGTAAGAAGGAATCTTCCTTGGAGTGCAGGAGTCACTTCCCTGAATCTACAGGCACCAACTGCAATGACAACTGGCTGCATGGATCTGCTCTCCTCCTGGAACTGCGTGGATCCTGCATCACAGGTGGTGGTCTGGAGTGGTCCACTTGGCCGTCTCTGACCGATGTCCAACTTGGGAGGCGGTAAGCCCTTGCCTCTCCTTGCAGGACAGTACCCCTGTACTCTGCGACTCTTGCAGCTACCAATGCTTGTTTGCTCCTGCTCTAAGGGATCTTCAGGCTCCGTGTAGCCCCAGCCCCCAGCACTGCTTCCTGCCAAGTACAGTCTCCTCTCTGCTGCTCCAGTGACGTGGGACTCTTCAGGTGTGCGGAGTGGGCCTCACTGCGACTTGCTGCGCCTGCTGCCAGTGGGTTGCCTCCTCTTCTTGTGACTCTCCCGACTGCTGAGGGTCACCTCGGACTCCCCTCCTTGGATCGAGTCCCCTGGGCCTTGCTGGTCCTCTTCAGCCTTGCAAGTCGTCCTTTTCCTCTCTTGCATTTGCCAAGGCGTTTTGGTGGTCTTCCTGCACCACTGACCCACTCAACTCAACTGCCAAAGTGGGACTTCACCTGCATCCCTTCACGACTCCTCTTCAGCTCCTGTGCTGCACCACCAGTCTTCATCCCTTGTCGACCTGGTCCTGCATCCACAGAAGGGTGGGTAGTGGCTCCTGCCACGACCGGCCACTCCATCACAAACTGGAATCGGTCCCCTTCCTTTGCAGATCCTCCTCTGCAAGGTTCTTCCAGTCTGGTTTGGGTCTTGCACAATCCTTTTCCTGAGTCCTCCTGTTGTGTTTGGGGAAAACCAGGTACTTACCTCGGCTCTCCTAGTCGCTGGCTGTCACTCTGGTACTCACCTCTTGGGGATCCTAGTTCCTCCAGCTCCCCTCTAACAATTCGGTGGGGGGATTGCAGCTCGCATTCCACTTATTTAGTATAGGGTTTGGTTCTCCCCAGGGCCTACACTGTTTTCTACTACTTTTGCCAATGCCTGTTGCTTTTTATGCCCTTTACTGATTGCTATTGTGTATTTAATAGTGAGTTTACTTACCTCCAGTTGGGACATGTCTATTAGTAGTCTAGTATTTGTATTATCCTAATAAAGTACCTTTATTTTTGTAACACTGTGTGGTTCCTTCATGTGTGTAAGTGCTGTGTGACTATATTGGTATTGCATAAGCTTTGCATGTCTCCTAGATACGTCAACCACAGCTACCTCTAGGGATCCCTGGCTTCATAGACACTGCCTACACTACACTAATAGGGGATACCTGGACCTGGTATAAGGTGATAACACCATAGGTGCTCACCACACACCAGGCCAGCTTCCTACACTGTACCCACTGGAACTTCAGGTCCCACTGCAGAGCCCGCATATGCCATCTAGCACGTCAGTCCAGCAGGAATGCGGAATCCATGCGGTCCCAGCAGCCTCAGAGTCATTCTCACCAAAACCCAGAATAGAGGCTGAAACATCGGTATCACAACCTGAATTTCCTGAATTCGCCACTCGCCCGAAACCGCACGGTGTCCTGAAAAGCTCCAATGAAAGGGAATGTCTTTGAGGGAGTCTGGTGTGACTTGGGCATGTTTATAGTGAACCCCAGCTAATGCAAGAGGTTCGTTGTAGTCTGGAGGTGGGAGACGACAGTCTAGCACAAGCCTGCCTTCAACAGCCAGTCGTGAAGATAGGGGAAGACTGGCACCCATGATCTTCGCAGATGAGCTGCAATTATCGACATCACCTTGGTGAACACACAAGGGGCACTGGTGAGGCCAAAAAGGAGCACGGTGAACTGAAAGTGTTTGCGGCCTACCGTAAACAGCAGGTAGCGCTGATGGGCAGAAAGGACAGGGATGTCAAAGTAGGCATCCTGCAAGTCCAATGCTAACATCCAGTCTCCTGGGTCCAGGGCAGAGAAGACCTGAGCCAATGTGAGCATCTTGAACTTCCATTTTTTTTAAAGAAGTAGTTAAAGGTTTGTAAATCTAGGATGGGACGCAGACCCTTGTCCTTTTTAGGAACCAGAAAGTAGCCAAAATAGCAAACACAATAGCAACCACAGCCTACTTCTGGGACAGGAACCCTCTCTATGGCTCCCTTGGCCAGGAGAGCCATGCTTTCCTCGCAGAACAAGGACAAATGATCTTCCGTCAGCCAGTAGTAAGATGGAGGAATTGAGGAACGGGTGGATAAGCCCCTCCGAATGATCGGTAGAACCCCGCCGTCTGATGTTATGGACTACCTTGTATGGCGGATTCTGCCACCAACTAGATGCCCATGATCTAAAAGGCCACAATTAGGAGGGTTTGAAGGCTGCAGCTGCCGGGGGGTTGGTGGTTGGAGCAGGCCACTGGCTACCCGACCAAACTCAATAGGAACTGCGCCTTTGTCCAAGCAGAGGCTGGGAAGCTTGCACAGGATGGTGGCTGGGATAGGGTTGGCACAGTTGAACACCCCTTCTGTAGCCACAAAAGGAGCAAAGGCAGATTGGGGATGATGCAGGTCAGCTGAGAGGCCCATGGACATCTCCTAAAAAGCCAGACGTTCTCTGTCACTACTCTGCCCAGCAAGCCGGTTGTGTCCAAATCACAGCGTATTGTGAACTTTCCTGCATCTTTCCCGTCCTTGATTGCTTGGAAGAGAATAGCCCGGGCCTCCTCTGGGACCTGTGGCAGCACTTGCGCAACTGTTTCCCACAGTGTGTGGGACTAGCGGGCCCAATAAGCATGCAGTGTTCACTGTCCTGGAAAGAAAAGAACTGACGTCAGCGTGCCGAAGTGGCACCTTTATAGGTGAAGCGGATGTCACTTCTGGCGTGGACGACCCTGATGAGCGAAGCTGACCACCGCTACCTAATGGCGCGCAGCGGTAGTATGAAAAGCCTTCCGGATCCAGTCTGACACCCGGGGAAATTCAAAGTTAAGGCATCTGCGGCTAGAAGTCCATCAGGTAGGCCTCATTGCTGGTGTGAGTGGGAATATCGTGGATTTGTTCCAGTATATAGAGTACATTTTCAGATAACCAGGGTAAGGTTGTGGGCTGGGTCGGTGAGGTAGAGCATGATGTTGTCCACTACAAGATTTCAGGGAGAGAATGTCAATCCTCTCTGCCTGTGCAGCTGTGGTAGGGCGCACGCCACGGGCTCCAAGGCCAAGGCATAAAGAAGGGGTGGTGGGCATATGAAGCCCTGTCTGGTTCCCATTCAACGAGGAAGGGCTTCGACAGGAAGCGGTATGACCACTCCAGGGAGTCAAAGACTTTGGTGATGTCCAAGAAGAGCACCACCGCTTCCTGCATGGGGTTAAGCTGGTGAAAAAGCGCAAATAGGATTGGGAATTTATGTGCCATGGACCTGCCCAGTATAAATCCCACCTGGTCCAGCTGGAGGACCAGCGTGGGCATCGGAACAGCTAAAATGTTGGCTGATATTTTGGCCATGATCTTGGTATCTAGATTTAGAACTGATAATGGTCGATACGAGTCAGGGGTCTCCGTTGGTTTGCCGGGTTTTAGTAGCGTAATGAGTGTAGATTTCCTTACTGTGGCGGGGAGTACCCCTGGTTTGACTGCTTCGTTATTTATCTACAGAAGTTGCAGGCCAGTAAAGTTGCATAGCAATTATAAAACTCAGCTGAGAAGCAGTCCTGTCCTGTTTTACACATACGGAGCCCAGCTACAGCTGATCAAACCTCCTCTAGGGAAATGGGCTACTCAAGGAGGCATCTGTACAGCCCTTCCATCCAGGCCAAGGCAACCCAGCCGAAATATTTTGTATACTCCTTGCAGTGTGGGGGGCACAAGAAGCATGTAAGGCAGTGTAACAGTCAACTAACTCCAGTAATATAAAGGGGCCTTGTATACCTCAGAACCACCCACTTTTGTTAGGTGTGTGATGGCGTGACAATGTCGGTATAGCCAGGGTTAGCCTTGGTCTCTGCCTTGGCAGAGGCTCTTGCCCTCTCATACTTATTTGAATGGCAGACTTCCTGTTCTGCTATGTCTGAAAACTCTATTTGCGTCCAATTTCAGCCAGGATTGTAGCAGACGTGGTGGGTGAGGTCTGGTAGGTGGTCTCTAAGGTTTTTAGTTTGCTTTCAAGCTGGTCAAGGCTGGCTCTTACGGCCTTTTCACTGACCCACATTACCTCACAAGTATTGCAGGATTTCATCCCCCATCTCTTCAGCAAATACTGTGTCAAGTAAGGAAAGTGGGGATAGGCACCATGTGAAGGCGCAGTATTTGGGAGAAGACGTACGTATTGTCACAACTGGTGAGCGATCATGCAGAGTGCGAGGGAGGGCCAACATCAGTCACCCACCCACAAATGTCCGGTGTATGCAGCCAATAATCTAAGTGGGCCCAAGTTCTGGGGGCTGTAGATACACGCATGCCCCTCAGTACGAATGGGGAAGCGGGTTTGCCAGATGTCTCTCATTATCATGCATAGTAAGTATGTTGACGAGCTGTGGCTGCCTGATGTGTGCGGGTAGAAGTGTTGGAACTATCAATGTGCCTATTTAGGACCAGGTTAAAGTCTCCCCTCCAAAGCATAGTGCGGGCACAGGACAAATGATTGGAGAGGGAGCAGTGTGCGCTCCTTCGGGAGGCGAAGAAAGCATGAGTGTGGTGCGAGGTAAGTCTTCTGCAAGAGGGCAACATCAATTTTGTAACGATCAAGATATGCTAGTACTTGTCGGTGATTGCAGAGGTCTTTTAAGCCCTTTCACATTCCAGGTCAGTAGCCAGAAAGGAAGAGAGTCAATTAAGCTGCGACCTGGACAGAGGAATAAGTAGCACATAAGTGAGGTGGTAAAGACCCTAAGTCCTCCACCCACAGAAGTCAAAAGTGCTGTATGCCCTGTGGGTACAGTGACTGAGTTCCAAGTAGTGTGCCTGCCATGCAAAACCTAAACCCCACTCCCATACAAGCCACCCCATAGTGCCAGTGAAGGCACCCAAAAAAACAACAATCAGCCCTTTGTTGAACCAATCAAACAATGACAGCAACTCAAAAACAATGTGTACTTTCAAATGTGGGGTCACCCCTAGGGGGAGTCCACAGTTCTGGCTGAACGACACCACCATCCTGGGAGTGCCTGCAAGCCACAGAATGGGAATGAGAAATTGGAGCCAGTCATCCAAAGCAAGCGCAATAGTCTCAGCAGACAGATCGAATCCGTCAGTCCGGGATAAGTCCATTATGTGTCTCAGCCATCTCAGTTGTGAGAAACTCATTCTGTGTCACTGTCCTCAGGGTCCTGCCTCCACACTCCTGTAAGAAACTGGCCCCTAGTTGCAGTACCCCCCCCACACACACTTTTCGCCTGATATTTGATGCTAACTTGACTGAGTGTGTGCTGGGATCAGGCCCAAGCCCCAGCCCCTGTGTTCGTTACCTAAAACTGTACCATTGTTTCCACAATTGGCACATCTCTAGCACACAGATAAGTCCCTTGTAAAAGGTACTAAGGGCCCTGTGGCCAGAGAGGGTCCCTAAGGGCTGCAGCATGCATCATGCCTCACAGCTTGTGTGTACTAGTGGGGAGAAAATGACTCAGTCGACATGGCACTCCCCTCAGAGTGCTATGCCCACAACCCACTGCCTATGGCATAGGTAAGTCACCCCTCTAGCAGGCCTTACAGCCCTAAGGCATGGGGCACTATACCAGAGGTGAGGGCATAGCTGCATGAGCAATATTGAAAATGTCACTTACCCAGTGTACATCTGTTCGTGGCATTAGTCGCTGCAGATTCACATGTTTGGCACAGTCCGCTGCCTGGTGTTGGGCTCGGAGTATTACAAGTTGTTTTTCTTCGAAGAAGTCTTTTTGGTCACGGGACCGAAGGACTCCTCCCTCTTTGGCTCCATTGCGCATGGGCGTCGACTCCATCTTAGATTGTTTTCCCCGCAGAGGGTGAGGATGGAGTTGTTTGGTATAAATAGTGCCCATGCAATGGAGTGAATATGTATGTATGATAAGAGTTTCTAATAATTATTTACAAATGTTCAGATGTTTAAGGTTTATGATCTACTTCTAAACGGCTACAGGCTTCCCGGGGAGGTGGGAGGGTACATGTGAATCTGCAGCGACTAATGCCACGAACAGATGTACACTGGGTAAGTGACATTTTCAGTTCGATGGCATAAGTTGCTGCAGATACACATGTTTGGCATAGACTATAAAGCAGTTACCTCCCCTAAAAGCGGTGGTTTAGCCTGTAGGAGTTGAAGTAGTTTGGAATAATGTTCTTAGTACAGCTTGGCCCACTGTAGCTTGTTGTGCATTTAGTACGTCTACACAGTAGTGTTTAGTAAACATATGAGGCGTAGACCAGGTTGCAGCCTTACATATTTCGCTCATAGGAATGTTTCCTAGAAAGGCCATTGTAGCACCTTTCTTTCTGGTTGAGTGTGCCTTTGGTGTAATAGGCAATTTTCTTTTGGCTTTAAGATAGCATGTTTGGATGCATCTGACTATCCATCTAGCAATGCCTTGTTTAGAGATTGGATTTCCTATGTGTGGTTTTTGAAAAGCTATGAACAGTTGTTTTGTTTTCCTGATTAGCTTTGTTCTGTCAATGTAATACATTAGTGCTCTTTTGATGTCTAATGTATGTAGTGCCCTTTCAGCCACAGAATTTGGTTGTGGGAAGAACACTGGCAATTCTACTGTTTGATTTAAATGGAATGGTGAGATTACTTTTGGCAGAAATTTTGGATTTGTTCTTAGAACTATTTTATTGTTGTGTATTTGAATAAATGGTTCTTGTATGGTAAATGCCTGTATTTCACTTACTCTTCTGAGGGATGTGATTGCAATGAGAAATGCGACCTTCCAGGTTAGATATTGCATTTCACAGGAATGCATGGGTTCGAAAGGGGGACCCATGAGTCTTGTTAAGACGATGTTAAGATTCCATGAAGGAACTGGTGGTGTTCTTGGTGGTATAATTCTTTTTAGCCCTTCCATGAATGCTTTAATAACTGGTATTCTAAATAGAGACGATGAATGAGTAGTTTGTAGGTAAGCAGATATAGCTGCGAGGTGTATTTTTATAGATGAAAAAGCGAGATTTGCTTTTTGCAAATGTAGTAAGTATCCTACTATGTCTTTAGTAGAGGCATGTACTGGTTGTATTTGATTGGCATGGCAGTAGTAAACAAATCTTTTCCACTTAGATGCATAGCAGTGTCTAGTGGAAGGTTTTCTAGCTTGTTTTATGACCTCCATGCATTCTTGTGTGAGGTCCAAGTGTCCGAATTCTAGGATTTCAGGAGCCAAATTGCCAGATTCAATGATGCTGGGTTTGGATGTCTGATCTGTTGTTTGTGTTGTGTTAACAGATCTGGCCTGTTGGGTAGTTTGACATGCAGTACTAGTGAAAGGTCTAGTAGAGTGGTATACCAAGGTTGTCTTGCCCATGTGGGTGCTATCAGTATGAGTTTGAGTTGGTTTTGACTTAACTTGTTTACTAGATATGGAAGGAGAGGGGGAAAAGCGTACGCAAATATCCCTGACCAATTCATCCATAGAGCATTGCCTTGTGATTCGCGGTGTGGGTACCTGGATGGGAGGTTTTGGCATTTTGAGTTTTCTCTTGTTGCGAACAAATCTATCTGGGGTGTTTCCCAAATTTGAAAGTACTTGTTCAGAACTTGGGGGTGAATTTCCCATTCGTGGACTTGTTGGTGGTCTCGCGAAAGGTTGTCTGCTAGTTGGTTTTGTATTCCTGGAATAAATTGTGCTATTAGGCGAATGTTGTTGTGAATCGCCCACTGCCAAATTTTTTGTGTTAGGAGGCACAATTGTGTTGAGTGTGTTCCTCCTTGTTTGTTTAGATAATACATTGTTGTCATGTTGTCTGTTTTGACAAGAATGTATTTGTGTGTTATTATGGGTTGGAAGGCTTTTAACGCTAGAAATACTGCCAACAGTTCTAGGTAATTGATATGAAATTTTGTTTCGTGTATATCCCATTGTCCTTGAATGCTGTGGTGATTGAGGTGTGCTCCCCACCCTGTCTTGGAAGCATCTGTTGTTATAACGTATTGAGGCACTGGGTCCTGAAATGTCCGCCCTTTGTTTAAATTTTTGCTGTTCCACCATAGAAGCGAGAGGTATGTTTGGCGGTCTACCAACACCAGATTTTGAAGTTGACCCTGTGCCTGTGACCATTGTGATGCTAGACACTGTTGTAAGGGTCGCATGTGTAGTCTTGCGTTTGGGACAATGGCTATGCATGATGACATCATGCCTAGAAGTTTTAGCGCAAATTTTGCTTGTATCTTTTGGTTTGGAAACATAGCACTTATTAGCTTGTGGAATGCCTGCACTCTTTGTGGACTTGGAGTGGCAATTCCTTTTGATGTGTTGATGGTTGCTCCTAGATATTGTTGTGTTTGACACGGTTCTAGGTGTGATTTTGTGTAGTTGATGGAAAACCCCAGTTTGTGAAGGGTTTGTATGACAAAGGTGGTGTCGCTTGCGCATTTTTTTACTGTGTTGGTTTTGATTAGCCAGTCGTCTAGGTAAGGGAACACATGTATCTGTTGTCTCCTGATGTGTGCTGCTACTACTGCTAGACATTTTGTGAACACTCTTGGTGCAGTTGTTATTCCGAATGGCAACACCTTGAATTGGTAATGTATTCCTTTGAATACGAACCGTAGGTACTTTCTGTGAGAAGGGTGTATTGGTATATGAAAGTACGCATCCTTTAGGTCTAATGTGGTCATGTAATCTTGCTGTTTGAGCAGTGGAATGATGTCTTGTAGTGTGACCATGTGAAAATGGTCCGATATGATGTAGGTATTTAGTGTCCTGAGATCTAATATTGGTCTCAATGTTTCGTCTCTTTTTGGAATTAGAAAGTACAGGGAGTAAACTCCTGTGTTTTTTTTGTTGTACTGGTACTAATTCTATTGCATTCTTTTGCAGTAGTGCTTGAACTTCTAGTCCTAAAAGTTCTAAATGATGTTGTGACATTTTGCGTGTTTTGGGGGGGATGTTTGGTGGGAAGTTGTGGAATTCTATGCAATAGCCACGGTGGATTATTGCTAATACCCAATTGTCTGTTGTAATCTGTTGCCAAGATTGTAGAATTGGCTTAGTCTTCCCCCCACTGGTGTTGAGTGAAGGGGTTGCGTGACGTGAAAGTCACTGTTTAGGTGGAGGTGTTTTTGGAGTTTGGAATCTTCCCCTACTCCTTGGGAATTGACCCCCCGATATCCCCTGAAACCTCCCCTTTGGAAGGAACCCTGATATGGTGTGGTTCTTGATTGTTGGCTGGTGGTGTCTGTGGGTTGGCCACGAAACCCCCCTCTAAATGGAGTTTTCCGGAAAGAGCCTCTGCTCTGCGGGGAGTAGAGTGCGCCCATGGCTTTGGCCGTGTCTGTGTCCTTTTTAAGTTTTTCAATGGCTGTATCCACTTCCGAGCCAAACAGTTGTTTCTCGTTGAAGGGCATATTAAGGACAGCCTGCTGGATTTCAGGTTTGAAGCCTGAAGTGCGTAGCCAAGCGTGTCTCCTTATGGTGACAGCAGTGTTGACTGTTCTTGCTGCAGTATCGGCTGCGTCTAGTGAAGAGCGGATTTGATTGTTTGAGATCGTTTGTCCCTCTTCCACTATTTGCTGCGCCCTTTTTTGGTATTCCTGGGGAAGATGGTCTACGAGAAGTTGCATCTCGTCCCAGTGTGCGCGGTCATATCTGGCCAGCAGCGCTTGTGAATTTGCGATGCGCCACTGGTTGGCTGCCTGTGACGCCACTCTTTTCCCTGCCGCGTCAAATTTTCGGCTTTCTTTGTCCGGAGGTGGGTCGTCGCCAGATGTATGTGAATTTGCTCTTTTGCGAGCTGCCCCTACTACCACAGAGTCGGGTGGTAACTGCGAAGCAATAAACACTGGGTCTGTGGGTGGTGGTTTGTATTTCTTATCCACCCTTGGGGTGATGGCTCTTGATTTTACGGGCTCCTCAAAAATTTGTTTTGCGTGCCGTAACATCCCTGGTAGCATTGGGAGACATTGATATTGGCTATGTGTAGCCGAGAGGGTGTTAAATAAGAAATCATCCTCTATAGGATCGGAATGCAGTTGGACATTGTGGAAGTCTGCAGCCCTAGCCACCAGTTGCGAGTATGAGGTACTGTCCTCTGGCGGTGACGGCTTTGTGGGGTATGACTCGGGATCATTGTCTGGCACTGGGGTGTCATACAGGTCCCAAGCGTCTTGATCCTGATCGTCATGACTTATGGTAGTTTGCGCTGGTGAGTGCATTTGTGGCGGTGTTTGTGCCGGCGATGCCTGTGGAGGAGAGGGCGGAGGCGTGACTTTTTTAACCACTTTGGCTTGTGGTTGTATGTCATCCTTAGGAAGTCCGATCCTTCTTTTCCTCATGATTGGGGGAAGGGTTGATATCTTCCCTGTATCTTGCTGGATGCACAGTCTCTTTTGTGTATAGTCCGATTCTACACTTTGGAGCTCTTGTCCAAATTTGTGCATTTGGCCACTTAGTCCTTGTTCCTCTGAGTAGGATGAAGGTGTGGTATTTTTCGGCGCCGAGAGAGAATCTTTTTTCGGTTTCGGCACCGACAGAATTTTTGTTCCTTTCGGCAAGGATTCTCGGTGCCGATGTTTTTCGGTGCCGGTATCTTGTTTCTGTCTCTCGGAGCCGCTTTCTCGGCGGTCCCTCGACCGGAGTCGGGTGTCTTCGCTATGGGCGTGCCCTTTTTCGGCCCCTTCGACGGGTCGCCTGATTTATGGGTCGAGCCATGGCCTGTTGGCAGTGGCGTCCCCTGGGCTTTCGGTTTGTCGATGGATTTACTTTTCGACGTCTTACTCACAGTTTGTTGCTGTTGTTCGACGTCGGAGTCTCCGGATTCTGATTCCGGAACCGAGAATGTTTCCTCTTCGTCGTCGAAACGTTGTTTTGTCGACGTGGACGCCATTTGGTGACGCCTGGCTCTTCGGTCCCGGAGTGTTTTTCTGGACCGGAAGGCTCGACAGGCTTCACAGGTATCCTCCTTGTGCTCGGGGGACAAGCACAAGTTACAGACCAAGTGCTGATCTGTATAAGGATACTTACTGTGACATTTTGGGCAGAAACGAAACGGGGTCCGTTCCATCGGCTTCGATGTCGCACGCGGTCGGGCCGACCAGGCCCCGATGGGGGATCGAAACTGCCCCAAAGTCTTCCGATGATCGTGTCGATGTACCTAACTATCCCGATACCGAACGGAACAATACCGACGCTTTCTTCCGAGATTCTGACTAACTTTCCGAACCGAAACACGGAGCGAAAAGGAATACGTCCGAACCCGACAGCGGAAAAAAACAATCTAAGATGGAGTCGACGCCCATGCGCAATGGAGCCAAAGAGGGAGGAGTCCTTCGGTCCCGTGACCAAAAAGACTTCTTCGAAGAAAAACAACTTGTAATACTCCGAGCCCAACACCAGGCAGCGGACTGTGCCAAACATGTGTATCTGCAGCAACATATGCCATCGAACACCAATATACCCCTACAGTGTCTAAGTCAATTCTTAGACATTGTAAGTGCAGGGTAGCCATATTGAGTACATTGACTGGGATGTTTTCATTATGAACTCCACAGCTCCATGATGGCTTCCCTGAAGACTAGAAAGTTTGGTATCAAACATTTCAGCTCAATAAACCCACAGTGAAACCAGTATTGGATTTATTGAAAAATGCACACAGAGGGCATCTTAGACATGCCCCCTTTATTTGACCCAATCCTCTAGTGTAGGGTTGACCTGTCTGTGCCAGCCTGCTACTAACAGACATGTTTCTGACCCCATGGGGTGAGAGCCTGGGGTCAGGAACAAAGCCTGCTCTGGGTGGAGGTGCTTCACACTTCGCCCTGCAGGAACTGCAACACTTGGCGGTGAGCCTCAAAGGCTCCTGCCTCATGTTACACTGCCCCAGGGCCCTCAGGCTAGTGGAGATGCACGCCTCCTGGACCAGGCCCCTCTTTTGGCGGCGGGTCCAGAAGGAGTGTCCAACCCAGCTGGGACCACCCTTAGGGTGCCCAGAGCTGAGGTGAACCCCTCCTGGCAGATTCCTCCATCTTGTTTTGGAGGATGTTAGCCAATAGGGTTAGGAATGTGCCCCACTCCCCAAAGGGAGTGGGCACAGGAAGAGTGCAGCCACCCTCAGGGACAGAGCCATTGGCTGCTGCCCTCTGACCCCTGTAACCCTCCTCAATCTAGTTTTGACAGGCACCCCTGAACCTTGCTCTTCAGATTCCTGGCAACGTAACAAGAAGAAGGACTGAACAGCCACACCAGCAGAGAAGACTCCAGATGACAACTGACTCGGCCTGCCCTACCGTCCTGTCTGCACCTTCAAGAATCCTGCTACAAGAAGACTCGTCCTGCAGGACCAGCGACCTCTATAAATGCCCAGAGGACCAAGATCTCCTGAGGTCAGCGGCCCTGTCCACAAGAAACTCCAAGAAGGACTCCAGAGCCTCCCCGGATCCACGAGTCCTGCCCACTATGCATCCGACACCCACGGCCCGCATCTAGCTGGCCCACCGGTCCAGAGAAGGTCCCCAGGTGATTCCGACCATGAGTCCACCCTGGGATGACCCCTCCTGACCAGCACGACCATGCCTGCATCCTAAATCCAGAGGACCCCACTGGATTTCCTGAATCCTAAAGGTACCCCTGTGCCTGCAGCCCCCTGGCCTTGGGGAACCCAAAGGATAGTCCAGTAACATCCAGTGGGCTGTCTACTTACCTGTCCAGAAGTTGTTTTTCTTCAATCAACTCCCTGGACAATGCCTGCAGCATCTTTGTGACTCCCGGGGTTCCCTCATTGAAAAGACTTGTGTGCCAGAAGAACGAGTTACTTACCTTCGGTAACGACTTTTCTGGTGGATACATTAGCTACCTGTGGATTCCTCACCTAATGAATACTCCCATGGCGCCAGCATTCGACGGAAATCTTCTTCCTAGTCTCTGCACGTCGACGAGGACGTCACTCTAGCCCACGCGACGCCGTCTGATGTCATACAGGCAATAAGAGGTCCTCGACGACGTGCCGACGTCAGTACCAACATTTTTTACGTGCATGAGAACAACCACCCAATGCAATGAAAGAGCAAGGCAACATCCCATAACCTTGTAAAATACACAATATTGCAATGAATAGCTGTAAATTTAATATAACGAACAAATATATGCAAATCATGTATGTACACAAAGATATATACATATATATATATATACAGATAATATACACACGTATCCATATATACAACGTCTATTGCAACCTTGAAGACCAAGAGGAGCGCACTCAAGGATTACTTGGTAAGACCAGAAAGGCAACGGGGAGGCGGGTGGGACCGTGAGGAATCCACAGGTAGCTAATGTATCCACCAGAAAAGTCGTTACCGAAGGTAAGTAACTCGTTCTTCTGATGGATACAACTACCTGTGGATTCCTCACCTAATGAATAGAATCCCAAAGCAGTACCACGCCCGGTGGCGGGTGCCTAAATGGTCAAACCAAGAAATCCTGCAGCACTGACCGTGCAAAATGGCCGTCCCTTCTGACCTCAGAGTCCAAACAGTAATGTTTCGCAAAAGTGTGAAGGGACGACCAAGTTGCGGCCTTGCAGATGTCAACCACAGGAACACCCCTGGCCAAGGCCGAAGTGGCCGACTTAGCTCTGGTGGAATGAGCTCTAATGCCCTCAGGTCCTTCTTTGCCAAAGAGTAACAGATTTTAATGCAAAGAACCACCCACCTGGAGAGTGTTCTCTTGTGGACTGCCTTTCCTCTCCTCTTGCCCACGTACCCGATGAATAGCTGATCCTCCAGCCTGAAATCCTTTGTTCTATCAATAAAGAAGCTCAACGCTCTCTTTGGGTCCAGACGGTGCAGTCTTTCTTCCTCTTTAGAAGGATGAGGCGGAGGATAGAACGTGGACAAAGTAATTGTCTGAGCCAAATGGAAGGGTGAAACAACCTTCGGGAGGAAAGCAGCCTTGGTCCTCAACACCACCTTATCCCCATAATAAGTTGGATAAGGTGGCTTTACCGATAAGGCCTGCAACTCACTCACTCTCCTTGCAGATGTTATAGCTAGCAGGAAAACTGTTTTTATAACCAAATACCTTAAGGGGCAAGAATGCATAGGCTCAAAAGGGGACCCCATAAGGAAAGTCAGGACCAAGGACAAATCCCATTGCGGCATAATGAAAATGTCACTTACCCAGTGTACATCTGTTCGTGGCATTAGTCGCTGCAGATTCACATGTTTGGCACAGTCCGCTGCCTGGTGTTGGGCTCGGAGTATTACAAGTTGTTTTTCTTCGAAGAAGTCTTTTTGGTCACGGGACCGAAGGACTCCTCCCTCCTCGGCTCCATTGCGCATGGGCGTCGACTCCATCTTAGATTGTTTTCCCCGCAGAGGGTGAGGATGGAGTTGTTTGGTATAAATAGTGCCCATGCAATGGAGTGAATATGTATGTACGTTAAGAGTTTCTAATAATTATTTACAAATGTTCAGATGTTTAAGATTTATGATCTACTTCTAAACGGCTACAGGCTTCCCGGGGAGGTGGGAGGGTACATGTGAATCTGCAGCGACTAATGCCACGAACAGATGTACACTGGGTAAGTGACATTTTCAGTTCGATGGCATATGTTGCTGCAGATACACATGTTTGGCATAGACTATAAAGCAGTTACCTCCCCTAAAAGCGGTGGTTTAGCCTGTAGGAGTTGAAGTAGTTTGGAATAATGTTCTTAGTACAGCTTGGCCCACTGTAGCTTGTTGTGCATTTAGTACGTCTACACAGTAGTGTTTAGTAAACGTATGAGGCGTAGACCAGGTTGCAGCCTTACATATTTCGCTCATAGGAATGTTTCCTAGAAAGGCCATTGTAGCACCTTTCTTTCTGGTTGAGTGTGCCTTTGGTGTAATAGGCAATTCTCTTTTGGCTTTAAGATAGCATGTTTGAATGCATCTGACTATCCATCTAGCAATGCCTTGTTTAGAGATTGGATTTCCTATGTGTGGTTTTTGAAAAGCTATGAACAGTTGTTTTGTTTTCCTGATTAGCTTTGTTCTGTCAATGTAATACATTAGTGCTCTTTTGATGTCTAATGTATGTAGTGCCCTTTCAGCCACAGAATTTGGTTGTGGGAAGAACACTGGCAATTCTACTGTTTGATTTAAATGGAATGGTGAGATTACTTTTGGCAGAAATTTTGGATTTGTTCTGAGAACTATTTTATTGTTGTGTATTTGAATAAATGGTTCTTGTATGGTAAATGCCTGTATTTCACTTACTCTTCTGAGGGATGTGATTGCAATGAGAAATGCGACCTTCCAGGTTAGATATTGCATTTCACAGGAATGCATGGGTTCGAAAGGTGGACCCATGAGTCTTGTTAAGACGATGTTAAGATTCCATGAAGGAACTGGTGGTGTTCTTGGTGGTATAATTCTTTTTAGCCCTTCCATGAATGCTTTAATAACTGGTATTCTAAATAGAGACGACGAATGAGTAGTTTGTAGGTAAGCAGATATTGCTGCGAGGTGTATTTTTATAGATGAAAAAGCGAGATTTGCTTTTTGCAAATGTAGTAAGTATCCTACTATGTCTTTAGTAGAGGCATGTAATGGTTGTATTTGATTGGCATGGCAGTAGTAAACAAATCTTTTCCACTTAGATGCATAGCAGTGTCTAGTGGAAGGTTTTCTAGCTTGTTTTATGACCTCCATGCATTCTTGTGTGAGGTCTAAGTGTCCGAATTCTAGGATTTCAGGAGCCAAATTGCCAGATTCAATGATGCTGGGTTTGGATGCCTGATCTGTTGTTTGTGTTGTGTTAACAGATCTGGCCTGTTGGGTAGTTTGACATGCGGTACTAGTGAAAGGTCTAGTAGAGTTGTATACCAAGGTTGTCTTGCCCATGTGGGTGCTATCAGTATGAGTTTGAGTTGGTTTTGACTCAACTTGTTTACTAGATATGGAAGGAGAGGGAGAGGGGGAAAAGCGTACGCAAATATCCCTGACCAACTCATCCATAGAGCATTGCCTTGTGATTCGCGGTGTGGGTACCTGGATGCGAAGTTTTGGCATTTTGAGTTTTCTTTTGTTGCGAACAAATCTATCTGGGGTGTTCCCCAAATTTGAAAGTACTTGTTCAGAACTTGGGGGTGAATTTCCCATTCGTGGACTTGTTGGTGGTCTCGCGAAAGGTTGTCTGCTAGTTGGTTTTGTATTCCTGGGATAAATTGTGCTATTAGGCGAATGTTGTTGTGAATCGCCCACTGCCAAATTTTTTGTGTTAGGAGGCACAATTGTGTTGAGTGTGTTCCTCCTTGTTTGTTTAAATAATACATTGTTGTCATGTTGTCTGTTTTGACAAGAATGTATTTGTGTGTTATTATGGGTTGGAAGGCTTTTAACGCTAGAAATACTGCTAACAGTTCTAGGTAATTGATATGAAATTTTGTTTCGTGTATAAACCATTGTCCTTGAATGCTGTGGTGATTGAGGTGTGCTCCCCACCCTGTCATGGAAGCATCTGTTGTTATAACGTATTGAGGCACTGGGTCTTGAAATGTCCGCCCTTTGTTTAAATTTTTGCTGTTCCACCATAGAAGCGAGAGGTATGTTTGGCGGTCTACCAACACCAGATTTTGAAGTTGACCCTGTGCCTGTGACCATTGTGATGCTAGACACTGTTGTAAGGGTCGCATGTGTAGTCTTGCGTTTGGGACAATGGCTATGCATGATGACATCATGCCTAGAAGTTTTAGCACATGTTTTGCTTGTATCTTTTGGTTTGGAAACATAGCACTTATTACCTTGTGGAATGCCTGCACTCTTTGTGGACTTGGAGTGGCAATTCCTTTTGATGTGTTGATGGTTGCTCCTAGATATTGTTGTGTTTGACACGGTTCTAGGTGTGATTTTGTATAGTTGATGGAAAACCCCAGTTTGTGAAGGGTTTGTATGACAAATGTGGTGTCGTTTGCGCATTTTTTTACTGTGTTGGTCTTGATTAGCCAATCGTCTAGGTAAGGGAACACATGTATCTGTTGTCTCCTGATGTGTGCTGCTACTACTGCTAGACATTTTGTGAACACTCTTGGTGCAGTTGTTATTCCGAATGGCAACACCTTGAATTGGTAATGTATTCCTTTGAATACGAACCGTAGGTACTTTCTGTGAGAAGGGTGTATTGGTATATGAAAGTACGCATCCTTTAGGTCTAATGTGGTCATGTAATCTTGCTGTTTGAGCAGTGGAATGATGTCTTGTAGTGTGACCATGTGAAAATGGTCCGATATGATGTAGGTATTTAGTGTCCTGAGATCTAATATTGGTCTTAATGTTTTGTCTTTTTTTGGAATTAGAAAGTACAGGGAGTAAACTCCTGTGTTTTTTTGTTGTACTGGTACTAACTCTATTGCATCCTTTTGCAGTAGTGCTTGAACTTCTAGTCCTAAAAGTTCTAAATGTTGTGGTGACATTTTGCGTGTTTTGGGGGGGATGTTTGGTGGGAAGTTGTGGAATTCTATGCAATAGCCATGTTGGATTATTGCTAATACCCAATTGTCTGTTGTAATCTGTTGCCAAGATTGGTAGAATTGGCTTAGTCTTCCCCCCACTGGTGTTGAGTGAAGGGGTTGCGTGACTTGAAAGTCACTGTTTAGGTGGAGGTGTTTTTGGAGTCTGGAATCTTCCCCTACTCCTTGGGAATTGACCCCCCCGATATCCCCTGAAACCTCCCCTTTGGAAGGAACCCTGATATGGTGTGGTTCTTGTTTGTTGGCTGGTGGTGTCTGTGGGTTGGCCACGAAACCCCCCTCTAAATGGAGTTTTTCTGAAAGAGCCTCTGCTCTGCGGGGAGTAGAGTGCGCCCATGGCCTTGGCCGTGTCTGTGTCCTTTTTAAGTTTTTCAATGGCTGTATCCACTTCAGAGCCAAAAAGTTGTTTCTCGTTGAAGGGCATATTAAGGACAGCCTGCTGGATTTCAGGTTTGAAGCCTGAAGTGCGTAGCCAAGCGTGTCTCCTTATGGTGACAGCAGTGTTGACTGTTCTTGCTGCAGTATCGGCTGCGTCTAGTGAAGAGCGGATTTGATTGTTTGAGATCGTTTGTCCCTCTTCCACTATTTGCTGCGCCCTTTTTTGGTATTCCTGGGGAAGATGGTCTACGAGAAGTTGCATCTCGTCCCAGTGTGCGCGGTCATATCTGGCCAGCAGCGCTTGTGAATTTGCGATGCGCCACTGGTTGGCTGCCTGTGATGCTACTCTTTTCCCTGCCGCATCAAATTTTCGGCTTTCTTTGTCCGGAGGTGGGGCGTCGCCAGATGTATGTGAATTTGCTCTCTTGCGAGCTGCCCCTACTACCACGGAGTCAGGTGGTAACTGCGAAGTAATAAACACTGGGTCTGTGGGTGGTGGTTTGTATTTCTTATCCACCCTTGGGGTGATGGCTCTTGATTTTACGGGCTCTTCAAAAATTTGTTTTGCGTGCCGTAACATCCCTGGTAGCATTGGGAGACATTGATATTGGCTGTGTGTAGCCGAGAGGGTGTTAAATAAAAAATCATCCTCTATAGGATCGGAATGCAGTTGGACATTGTGGAATTCTGCTGCCCTAGCCACCAGTTGCGAGTATGAGGTACTGTCCTCTGGCGGTGACGGCTTTGTGGGGTATGACTCGGGATCATTGTCCGGCACTGGGGTGTCATACAGGTCCCAAGCGTCTTGATCCTGATCGTCATGACTTATGGTAGTTTGCGCTGGTGAGTGCATTTGTGGCGGTGTTTGTGCCGGCGATGCCTGTGGTGGAGAGGGCGGAGGCGTGACTTTTTTAACCACTTTGGCTTGTGGTTGTGCGTCATCCTTTGGAAGTCCGATCCTTCTTTTCCTCATGATTGGGGGAAGGGTTGATATCTTCCCTGTGTCGTGCTGGATGTACAGTCTCTTTTGTGTGTAGTCCGATTCTACACTTTGGAGCTCTTGTCCAAATCTGTGCATTTGGCCACTTATTCCTTGTTCCTCTGAGTAGGATGAAGGTGTGGTATTTTTCGGCGCCGAGAGAGAATCTTTTTTCGGTTTCGGCACCGACAGAATTTTTGTTCCTTTCGGCATGGATTCTCGGTGCCGATGTTTTTCGGTGCCGGTATCTTGTTTTTGTCTCTCGGAGCCGCTTTCTCGGCTCCGAGGTTGCTCCATGGCGGTCCCTCGACCGGAGTCGGGTGTCTTCGCTATGGGCGTGCCCTTTTTCGGCGCCTTCGACGGGTCGCCTGTTTTATGGGTCGAGCCATGGCCTGTTGGCAGTGGCGTCCCCTGGGCTTTCGGTTTGTCGATGGATTTACTTTTCGACGTCTTACTCACAGTTTGTTGCTGTTGTTCGACGTCGGAGTCTCCGGATTCTGATTCCGGAACCGAGAATGTTTCCTCTTCCTCGCCGAAACTTTGTTTTGTCGATGTGGACGCCATTTGTTGACGCCTGGCTCTTCGGTCCCGGAGTGTTTTTCTGGACCGGAAGGCTCGACAGGCTTCACAGGTATCCTCCTTGTGCTCGGGGGACAAGCACAAGTTACAGACCAAGTGCTGATCTGTATAAGGATACTTACTGTGACATTTTGGGCAGAAACGAAACGGGGTCCGTTCCATCGGCTTCGATGTCGCACGCGGTCGGGCCGACCAGGCCCCGATGGGGGATCGAAACTACCCCAAAGTCTTCCGATGATCGGTGTCGATGTACCTAACTATCCCGATACTGAACGGAACAATACCGACGCTTTCTTCCGAGATTCTGACTAACTTTCCGAACCGAAACACGGAGCGAAAAGGAATACGTCCGAACCCGACAGCGGAAAAAAACAATCTAAGATGGAGTCGACGTCCATGCGCAATGGAGCCGAGGAGGGAGGAGTCCTTCGGTCCCGTGACCAAAAAGACTTCTTCGAAGAAAAACAACTTGTAATACTCCGAGCCCAACACCAGGCAGCGGACTGTGCCAAACATGTGTATCTGCAGCAACATATGCCATCGAACCGAATGGTTTTGGAGGATATTTATTTAGAAGACCTTTCAAGAATCTGATAACAATAGGGGATTTAAATAACGATAGTTGGTCTGGAAGACAAATGAAGGCTGACAAGGCCGACAAATAACCCTTAATGGTAGCCACTGCACAACCTTTCTGCGCTAGAGAGAGAGCAAAAGACAACACGTCCGATAGATGAGCATGTAAGGGATCAATCTGCCTCTCTCCACACCACGCAACAAATTTAGGCCACCTATTAGCGTAGATAGATTTAGTGGAGTGTCGCCTGGCCGCTAATATAACATCCACTACATCAGGCGGGAGAGAGAAGGAACTCAGGTTGCCCCGTTCAATCTCCAGGCATGTAGGTGCAGATTCTGGAGGTTGGGGTGTAAAACCTGCCCCTGCGACTGCGAGAGGAGGTCTGCCCTGAAAGGGAGACGGAGCGGAGGGCACATTGAGAGTTGGAGAAGGTCGGAGTACCACACCCTCCTTGGCCAATCCGGAGCTATTAAGATGACGAGCGCCCGGTCTTGGCGAATCTTCCTCAATACTCGAGGAATCAAGGGTATGGGAGGAAACGCGTAAAGCAACTGGCCGTACCAGGTTATTTGAAACGCGTCCCCTAACGCTCCCTGCATCGGATACTGGAGGCTGCAGAATAACGGACAATGCACGTTCTCCAGAGTGGCAAACAGATCTACCCGAGGAAACCCCCACCTTTGGAAGATCAAACGGGCTTGATCTGGATGGAGACGCCACTCGTGGTCTGCCGAGAATTGGCGACTGAGACCGTCCGCACGTACATTCAAGACCCCGGCCAGATGATTTGCTACCAAGCAAATCTGATGGTCCTTTGCCCAGGACCATAGTCGAAGAGCTTCTCTGCAAAGAAGGTACGACCCTACTCCTCCCTGTTTGTTTATGTACCACATCGTGGTAGTATTGTCCGTCAGGACCTGTACCGACTGACCACGAAGGGAAGGGAGGAAGGCCTTGAGAGCCAGACGTACAGCCCGTAACTCCAACAGATTGATATGAAACATCTGCTCCTCTGGAGACCAAAGGCCTTTGATCTCCAGATCCCCCAGATGAGCTCCCCACCCTAGAGTGGAAGCATCCGTTATGACCGTGGCCACTGGTGGCGACTGCGCGAACGGCTTTCCTTGTGAAAGATTGTTGCTCGCAATCCACCACTTCAAGTCCACAGCAGCATCTCTGGAGATCTTGACAGCACCTTCTAGATCTCCTTTGTGTTGAGACCACTGCCTTCGGAGGCACCACTGAAGAGCCCTCATGTGCCAGCGAGCATGCGTGACCAACAGAATGCAGGAGGCAAACAGACCGAGCAGACGAAGGACCTTGAGGACTGGAACTACCGCTCCATTTCGAAACATTGGAACCAATTCCTGAATATCTTGAATCCGCTGAGGCGGAGGAAAGGCTCGACTCAATGTTGTATCCAGTACTGCCCCTATGAACAGGAGGCGCTGAGAGGGCTCCAGGTGAGATTTGGGCTCGTTCACCGAAAAACCCAGGTCGAACAACAACTGAGTCGTTGACTGCAGATGATGCGACACAAGCTCCGGCGACTTGGCTTTGATCAACCAGTCGTCCAAGTAAGGGAATACTGCTATCCCCTTCCATCTGAGCTCTGCCGCAACCACCGACATCACCTTCGTGAAGACTCGAGGTGCTGAAGTAAGACCAAACGGAAGGACCGCAAACTGATAGTGCTGCGATCCCACCATAAACCGGAGATACTTCCTGTGTGACTTGAGTATCGGGATATGAAAGTAAGCATCCTGCAAGTCAACAGACACCATCCAATCTTCCTTGTTCAACGCCAAAAGCACCTGAGCTAGGGTCAGCATCTTGAACTTTTCCTGTTTGAGGAACCAATTCAAGATCCTCAGGTCCAGGATTGGTCTCAACCGACCATCCTTCTTGGGAATCAGGAAATACCTTGAGTAACAACCTCGACCCCTTTCCTGCTCTGGGACCAACTCTACCGCGCCCTTTGAAAGGAGGACTTGTACCTCCTGTTATAGCAACAGGAGGTGTTCTTCTGAACAATAAGATGGGCGGGGCGGGATGAGGGGCGGGAACTCCCGAAAGGGAAGGGTGTAGCCTTTTCCCACAATACTGAGAACCCAAGTGTCCGTTGTAATAGTCTTCCACTTGCGGAGAAAATGCTGTAATCTTCCCCCTACAGGAGAGGAGTGAGTGGGAAAGGGTGGAAGCCTAAGGCTGCTTTCCCTGCTGCACCCCTCCAGAGGACGAGGAAGAGGCAGAGTGCTGCTGAGAGGCTCCTCTGGTGCGGGCCCTCCCTCTCCCTCTAAAAGATCTATAGGGATGGGAAGAGGCAGGTTGCTGGAATCTCCCCCGAAAGGAAGAGGAGGAAGAGCCACGCCCAAATCCCCGAAACCTCCTGAAAATCCTGGAAGAGGCAGAGGAAGAAGGAGCTTGGAGTCCTAGCGATTTGGCTGTGGCCCTGCTCTCCTTAAAACATTCCAAGGCCGAATCTGCCTTGGCGCCAAACAGCTTGTCCCCATCAAAAGGGAGATCCAATAGGGTTGACTGCACATCTGCAGAAAACCCCGAATTACGGAGCCAGGCCTGTCTCCTTGCCACCACAGTCGTGCCCATTGCTCTGGCCACTGAGTCGGTCGTATCCAGCCCAGACTGAATAATCTGGGTCGCAGCAGCCTGGGCATCTGAAACAACATCCAAAAGACCCTGGGGAAGCTCCGTAAATGATGAGGAAATGTCATCCATAAGAGCATGAATATATCTCCCCAGGATACAAGTTGCGTTGGTGGCCTTCAACGCCAGACTGCAGGACGAAAAGATTTTCTTGGACTGCGCATCCAGTTTCTTCGAGTCTCTGTCCCCAGGCACCGTCGGGAAAGAACCAGGCGCTGATTTGGATGAACAGGAGGCCTGCACCACCAAGCTCCACGGTGTAGGGTGCCTAGAAAGAAAGCCAGGGTCAGTTGGTGCAGCTCGATACCTCCTGGCTACGGCTCTATGAACTGCTGGGGAAGATACTGGTCTCTTCCACACCTCTAGCACCGGATCCAGCAAAGCGTCATTAAAGGGCAATAGAGGCTCTGCCGCAGCTGAGGCCGGATGAAGCACCTCTGTCAGAAGGTTCTGTTTTGTCTCTGCCACCGGCAAAGGCAGGTCCAGAAAACTAGCTGCCTTCCGTACCACTGAGTGAAAGGAAGCAGCCTCCTCTGTGTATTCCCCTGGAGACGAAAGATCCCACTCAGGGGAAGTGTCCAGCCCACTGGCTGTATCTAGACCATGCAGTCCATCACCCGAGTCCTCTAGTTCTCCTTCTTCCAGGACTCGTTGGTACTCCTGCTCCTCTAATAAACGGAGAGCACGTCTCCTCGAATGAAGCCTCTGCTCGATACGCGGAGTCGACAATGCCTCCGCCGAAGCCGAAGATCGGCGCCGATCTTCAGAAGCCACCGACGCCGCGTCCGGCGCCACAGGTAACTTCGGCGCCGATGAAAGAGCACTCGGAGCGGATGGACCCACCGGAGTCACAGGACGAAATCCTGACGTCGACGGGATGGAAATCTCCGGGGCCAATCTCTCCGAAGCCACCGGAGCGGCCACCGGAGCGGCCACCGGCGCCGAGCCCACGTTCCCAAAAGGGAGAAAGGGCATAAAGGGTGCCGGCCGTAGAGGCGCAGGATCACCCAATGAAAAGGCCAAAGGGCCAGCCGGAGCACCCCCTGGAGCCATCTGTTGGAAGATGGTATACATCGCATTTAGGAATGCGGTACTATCGGCTCCAGGGGTGGGAAAAGCCGGATACTGGGGTGCCTGTATCGAAGGCGACCCCGACGCCGGCCTCGACGTCTGCGACGCCGGGGACAACACCAGAGGCTGCACCACTTCAATCACCGACGCCTGTCCAGGTGAAGTCGGTGACGCCGGAGAGGGCAACGGCGTCGATGGATGCGGCGTGACCGTGGGACTGACCTCCCAAGTCCTCCGGCGCCGATCCGAAGACCTGGAACGAGTCTCCTTGCTCGAATGGCGCCGTGATTCTCTACGGCGCCGGGAGTCTCGATGACGCCGATGCCTTGGCGAAGAAGACTTCTTATGATGTTTTTCTTTCTTCGACTTCGCCATAAACAACTTCGCCTCACGTTCCTTGAGGGCATTTGGATTCATGTGCTGGCATGAATCGCAAGTCGAGACGTCGTGGTCGGAGTTTAAACACCAAAGACAGTCGGAGTGAGGATCCGTAACTGACATCTTGCCCCCACACTCACGACAAGGCTTAAAACCCGACTTTCTCTGCGACATTATTACTGCAGCGAAGGACTACGCAGCAAAAAATACACTGTAACCACGAAAGTAACAGTTGCTCCCTCGAAGATAACCGTTTCGAATGCACGGAAAAAAGGGAACTGACGTCGGCACGTCGTCGAGGACCTCTTATTGCCTGTATGACGTCAGACGGCGTCGCGTGGGCTAGAGTGACGTCCTCGTTGACGTGCAGAGACTAGGAAGAAGATTTCCGTTGAATGCTGGCGCCATGGGAGTATTCATTAGGTGAGGAATCCACAGGTAGTTGTATCCATCAGAAACGCCGTGTTTGCACCCTGCACCCAGCTGCCCCTGTGCCACTGAGGGAGTGTGTTTGGTGCTGACCTGTGCCAACCCCCCTGACTCCTCCCCAGTGCTGATCCTGGTCTGTGCCCTGAAGTTGCAGGCACTTACCTGCAAACAGTTTCTTTCTGAGCGCCCCGTCTCCTTAGGATCCCATTGGGCGCCCGACACCAGCTTTGACCTCCGCACCCGGCCGACCCAGTGTTGCTGGTGATGCACCCTTGGTGTCATCCTAAACTTTGCCCTGTGGACACCTTAATCCCCGAAGACTGGGTTCGTAAGTCAAATACTTACCTGTGAATAGTATTGTTACTTTTCCTCCCCTAGGACTTTATTGCTTTCAATGAGAAATTGCACTGTGTCCACTTTTGAAACTGAAAAGTATTACCTGTAAACTGTAAACTGTTTTGCTTGTGAGTTCTAAACAACATGCATCTGATACTTGAAAGTAATACATTCTTAAAACTGTACTTACCTGCAACAAAGATTATTTTGGTTCTAGAAATATAGTGACAAAGTATATTTTTGATACATAAAACATTGGCGTGGAGTTAGTCATTGAGTGTGTGCCTCATTTCTTGACTGTACAACAAATGCTTTGCACTACCCTCTGATAAGCCTAACTGCTCGACCACACTACCACAAAAGAGAGCATTAGTATTATCTACCTCAGCCTCTGTAAAGTATACCTTACTTTGGTATATTATATACGGAGTCAGCTTCCAACAACTCCTTTCCACAAAGGTGTACGTTGATCCATGAGGAGTCTCTTCATTAATGGCTCAGCATTTTGAGGTGTAGGAAAGAGGTGGGATTTCACACCATGCGTGATTTTTATATTGGACTCCAGCCAGGTGCTGCTTATCAATTAAGGGCATATATTTGCAGCGTGCCTCCTGCACCACGAGGATAAAGTTAGGAAAAATTGAAATATTCAAGCCCTCGTAAATAAGATCCTGTTCTTCTTGGGTGAGTCTTAAGGTTGCGTCCCGGCCCCAGTAGTAGGACCCAGGGACCGGTGCGCCAGTTCCACCAGGAAAAGGGGGAGAGAAATAGCCTGTTCCCATAAGCGTTTTGAGTAGGGTCTCAATGTGGTACGCAATATTACCCGTGGATTAAGAGAGGCCAACTATGCACATTTTGTTCCTGAGGGATCAGGCCTCCTAAGTCTTCATTCTTCGCCTTGATGATGCTGAGCACTTCCCCATATCCAGAAGGTTCTCGTAATGGCCAGTCATGTCATCCTCCAGCTGGGAAATGCAGTTCTCTACTGTGACAATGCGCTTCTCGTGTTCTATGGCGCTGGTTAGTTTGTCAACCCAGGTGATGAGGGTATCAATATTAGTGTTGATCAGGTAAGGCTTTTGTGGATATGGAGCATTAGGGTGCACATATCCATTTCTGGCTCCAGTGAGGGTTCTCGAGAGGTAGCGGCCTCTGCAGTATGGTGCGTTTTGGCCACCTTCTTGGTCTCAAACTGTAGCGTAGCATGTTTGCCTTTAGCCTTCCCCATTTTAGAAAGTAAAGACCCAGAGGGCCCGCAGTCATAGTTGTCTCACGTCACTCTGCAGTTGGGTGTCGGCAATCTCGCAGGCACCAGTCGTCTCTCCAGGGCAGGTCAGGTGCCCTGCTGTGCAAGCCCACTGGAGTGGGACTCCGCGTCGCAGTTGTCACCTGCGGCCTCTCAATAGATGGATGGTGCAACACAGTGGTTTCCTGCTGCAACAGCCGTAGTCTCTGGGGGCTGTACAATAGCCCTCACAGGTTGCGTAGAAAGTGCCCACCCTGTCCACATTGCAGCCCAGCACACTTCCTTGGAAGGCCGAGGTCGGCCACAACAGCTTTAGTCTTTGAGACAGCAGAGGGGTGGGGGGCAACTCTAGGTCTCCTCTCTACCTAGGACCTCTCCTAGTGCGACCCAACTGTCATGCTGCTTTCACAGAGGGAAGTGCTGCACCACAATCCCTGTACACCAGCAGACCGCCAGGCTCCCATAGTAGCAGGTCTTGGCCTGCTCACCCGCAGCCTCCCCCACCACCGCAGCATAACCTGGTAGACCATGGCAGCGCAAGTCCCTTCAGAAGGAGGGGTGGGACGGAGGATTTGTGGAATTGGAGCATGCAGGCTCCCCTGGCTTTCGGCTCCACTTCCCCAGTCGGCGCTCCTCACCAGATGTTGCAGGTCCCAGGTAGGCTATCCATAGTAGTGGGAGTGATGGTGTGGTTCCTGCCTTCAGGCCGAGCAATGGCTCTGGGGGCATGAGCAGGCCCCTGCACGGTGAGTGGTCCTGTTCGCTGGCCTCCGACAGGCCTCGCCAGCCTCCCTGTAGCTCCCAGTGCCCGGGGTCACCTCTCAGCAATGGGGGGGGGGGAATAGGGGGAGGTACGAACATAGTCCCGGCGATACCACCAGCCCGACCCACTCTGAAGCTGGTGTCCAGGAGGTAATGGGGGCAGGTGAAATGCCCCCACCGCCTCCTAACTAAAGTGCCGTAGGCCGTCTTGGCCCATGCATGCCGCAATGTTTTTACAGGCCTGTGTACATCGTCAGCAGCTGTAACTTTGTTTTCTCCGTACATTATAGCCAGAGGGTGGCAGCAAACGGGTCAATGCAACTTCTAAGTATCAGGGACCTTCGGCAGGGCAATACTTGCCCAGATGGCAAAGGGTGGAGTATCTGGCACAAGCTTCACAAGAGTGTGGTCTTCTTGGAGTCTGGCACTCTGGCGCCATCCATACCACGCTTACCTTGTCTGGAGCACCTAGAGGCTTCCATTTCTGTGTCTGGAGAACCTAAAGGCTTCCATTTCTGTGTCTGGAGCACCTAGGGTTCCAGGTCTGTGTCTGGAGCACCTAGAGGGTTCCACATCTGTGTCTGGAGCACCTAGAGGGTTCCAGGTCTGTGTCTGGAGCACCTAGAGGATTCCAGGTCTGTGTCTGGAGCACCTAGAGGATTCCAGGTCTGTGTCTGGAGCACCTAGAGGATTCCAAGTCTGTAGAGCACCTAAAGGACTCCACGTCTGTGTCTGGAGCACCTAGAGGATTCCATATCTGTGTCTGGGGCACTCTGAACTCAACAGTGCATGTGTCTGGCAGACCCAAACTTACAATGTGTCTCTGAAGGCCAAGCTATAACCATCCCAAGATTGTCATGCATGTGTCCTGATGATAATCCTTTGGTGCCTTAAGTACTCTGGGGTTCCCACCCTGCTTACTGAGCACCCACAATGTGCAATGTCTATGGACAGACTACCCAGGTGAGAGAAGAGGGTGATTATCATGCATGTGCCCCAAGCCCCAACAATATCACATCAATGCCCTCAGCCGGAGAAGCACCTCGGGCTTAACCTGCCTGTGTCATGAGCACCCTGAGTTGATCAAGTTTGTATTATAAGCACCTGACGTTACTGTGTCAGTGACCCCTTAGCATACCCACCTGCAACTCAGGCCAAAATATATGTCCTGGGCAGGACCGTCTTGCCACTCATGCCCTTTTGAGGATACTATGCTTGTTGGCTGAACACCTAGAGGTTTAAATGTCTACCTCCTGGCAACCAGAGGGTCACTACAGATGTGTCTTAAGCACTTGAGAGTTCCTTGTTTCTGCCCTGAGCACCCTGAAGTTAGCAAGTTCTTTATCCTAAGTACCAGAGTGTACCAACTCTGTGTCAGGAGAACAGTGAGGGTACAGTGCAAAGGGACCCCAAGTTTACCACTGCTGTGACATGAACCTCATCCACCCAGGAGGAAATCATGTCTGTGCATGAGGCATCACTTGGTCACCTTCTCTCAGACCTGAGCCCCATTAACCTTGGCGGTAACCATCTTTGTCAGGACCAACTTAAGGTTACCAAGGCAGTGTTTACAGTGCCCAGAGGTTACAACAGCTGTATTCTGCAGTCATAGTGCCATTGGTGTCGGTGAACTCCAGGCAGACCTTCTAAGGGTGCCTGTGAAGCCAGCAGCCCTCACCTGGCTGGTGGACAGGTTGAAATGAAGAGCGACGGCGAAGGATGTGTCCATAAACATGTCAGGCATGCTGACTAGGTCCTCAATCGCCTGGAGTTTCAAGCCCAGCAGGTGGCGGTCTATAGCTTGTCCATGGATAGCCTAAGGAAATTAACACAGAAAAACAGAATCAGCCGAGTGGTGGAGAATAGAGGGGAAGTCAGAAAAGTAAAGCGAGCTAGAACAATCAGAGTAAGAGGGAAAACGTGGAGGATAATACGTGACGAAGGAAAGAGAGCCAGAGAGGATAAGAAAATAAGGAGAAAAAGAGAAGCAAGGAGGGGAGAAATATCATCTTCTAAAACCAGTAGGGTTGGGTTTGTCCCAGCTCCTCAACCCACAAGCCCTGTAACTCCACCTCACAGGGCCACCCACTCAGATTCTCAATCAGAGGGACTGAAAAGCAGCAGGGTCAGGGAAGAGCTCTGATCCTCCTTCCCATTGTTTACCTCCCCCAGATCTATAAGATCACAGAGTGGACAACCTCCTGCTAAAGCCGGACAAGGAAATCGAAAAGAGAACTTAAAAGATAAACTACCAACACAATAAAGGAATCTCCAGAGTTACTCAGAGCTGCCAGCATAACGTTGTCCCATAATGCGGTAACTGCACGTAAGTGGTTATCATACACGACATGGATAAACCTCAGACACAGGCTCAAGAGAAAACACATACCACCACAAAGTATAGTGTGCTACTGGTGTGCATAAATGCTTTAGCACACCACAAAGGGGTAGCAAGCACTATAGAAGTACTATAATACGACAATATAGATAACACAACCTCCAGGACGGTGGGGGGGTGGGGCAGGGTGACATGTGGATCCTTAAACGGTAAGTGCTGGAGACCTACTTTTAAAGGTAAATACGTTCATATGTACCAGCACTGGATTTATAACAGATTCACCTTATGTTTTTAAAAACAGCAAACATTAACTACTACTGTGCAGGCAGGCTGAAGTTTGATTTCATGACCTGTCCTACTTGTGCACCCATCCTGGCTGTTCAGACATCAAACCTTCTGAGATCTCCAAGCTGCTGCCTTGCATGCCAGCTCAGAAATATCCGGAAGGAAAGCAGTGTTGTGGACTTTCCTTCTGTACGATGTACTCCTATGCCTGGTTACTGCTGAATAGCGGTGACAGAGGCCCACTTTACACAGCTCTCTATCCATCTCACCATGGCAACCACAGCAACTACCTGTCCTTTCTATGTTATGCTAAAGGGGTAATACCTAAGAGTTTAATTTCTTTACTTACCAAAGTATTATATCAAAGGGTTTACGCTTCAAAAACACAAACAAAGCAAAGAGGGGAGAAATATCACCTTCTAAAACCAGTAGGGTTCGGTTTGTCCCAGCTCCTCAACCCACAAGCCCTGTAACTCCACCTCACAGGGCCACCCACTCAGATTCTCAGCACATTCATCATATCAGAAGGACTGAAAAGCAGCAGGGTTAGGAAGAGCTCTGATCCTCCTGCCCACTGTTTACCTCCCCCAGATCTATAGGATCACAGAGTGGACAACCTCCTGCTAAAGCCAGACAAGGAAATCGAAAAGAGAACTTAAAAGATAAACTACCAACACAATAAAGGAATCTCCAGAGTTACTCAGAGCTGCCAGCATAACGTTGTCCCATAATGCGGTGTAAGGAAATGCCTCCTTGGCATGGTTGCCCCCTGACTTTTTGCCTTTGCTGATGCTATGTTTACAATTGAAAGTGTGCTGAGGCCTGCTAACCAGGCCCCAGCACCAGTGTTCTTTCCCTAACCTGTACTTTTGTATCCACGATTGGCAGACCCTGGCATCCAGATAAGTCCCTTGTAACTGGTACTTCAAGTACCAAGGGCCCTGATGCCAAGGAAGGTCTCTAAGGGCTGCAGCATGTCTTATGCCACCCTGGAGACCTCTCACTCAGCACAGACACACTGCTTGCCAGCTTGTGTGTGCTAGTGAGGACAAAACGAGTAAGTCGATATGGCACTCCCCTCAGGGTGCCATGCCAGCCTCTCACTGCCTATGCAGTATAGGTAAGACACCCCTCTAGCAGGCCTTACAGCCCTAAGGCAGGGTGCACTATACCATAGGTGAGGGTACCAGTGCATGAGCATGGTACCCCTACAGTGTCTAAACAAAACCTTAGACATTGTAAGTGCAGGGTAGCCATAAGAGTATATGGTCTGAGAGTTTGTCAAACACGAACTCCACAGCACCATAATGGCTACACTGAAAACTGGGAAGTTTGGTATCAAACTTCTCAGCACAATAAATGCACACTGATGCCAGTGTACATTTTATTGCAAAATACACCCCAGAGGGCACCTTAGAGGTGCCCCCTGAAACTTAACCGACTATCTGTGTAGGCTGACTAGTTCCAGCAGCCTGCCACACTAGAGACATGTTGCTGGCCCCATGGGGAGAGTGCCTTTGTCACTCTGAGGCCAGTAACAAAGCCTGCACTGGGTGGAGATGCTAACACCTCCCCCAGGCAGGAGCTGTAACACCTGGCGGTGAGCCTCAAAGGCTCACCCCTTTGTCACAGCACCGCAGGACACTCCAGCTAGTGGAGTTGCCCGCCCCCTCCGGCCCGGCCCCCACTTTTGGCGGCAAGGCCGGAGAAAATAATGAGAATAACAAGGAGGAGTCACTGGCCAGTCAGGACAGCCCCTAAGGTGTCCTGAGCTGAGGTGACTCTAACTTTTAGAAATCCTCCATCTTGCAGATGGAGGATTCCCCCAATAGGGTTAGGATTGTGACCCCCTCCCCTTGGGAGGAGGCACAAAGAGGGTGTACCCACCCTCAGGGCTAGTAGCCATTGGCTACTAACCCCCCAGACCTAAACACGCCCTTAAATTTAGTATTTAAGGGCTACCCTGAACCCTAGAAAATTAGATTCCTGCAACTACAAGAAGAAGGACTGCCTAGCTGAAAACCCCTGCAGCGGAAGACCAGAAGACGACAACTGCCTTGGCTCCAGAAACTCACCGGCCTGTCTCCTGCCTTCCAAAGATCCTGCTCCAGCGACGCCTTCCAAAGGGACCAGCGACCTCGACATCCTCTGAGGACTGCCCCTGCTTCGAAAAGACAAGAAACTCCCGAGGACAGCGGACCTGCTCCAAGAAAGGCTGCAACTTTGTTTCCAGCAGCCTTGAAAGAACCCTGCAAGCTCCCCGCAAGAAGCGTGAGACTTGCAACACTGCACCCGGCGACCCCGACTCGGCTGGTGGAGATCCAACACCTCAGGAGGGACCCCAGGACTACTCTGATACTGTGAGTACCAAAACCTGTCCCCCCTGAGCCCCCCCAGCGCCGCCTGTAGAGGGAATCCCGAGGCTTCCCCTGACCGCGACTCTTTGAATCCAAAGTCCCGACGCCTGGGAGAGACCCTGCACCCGCAGCCCCCAGGACCTGAAGGACCGGACTTTCACTGGAGAAGTGACCCCCAGGAGTCCCTCTCCCTTGCCCAAGTGGAGGTTTCCCCGAGGAACCCCCCCCTTGCCTGCCTGCAGCGCTGAAGAGATCCCGAGATCTCTCATAGACTAACATTGCGAACCCGACGCCTGTTTCTACACTGCACCCGGCCGCCCCCGCGCTGCTGAGGGTGAAATTTCTGTGTGGGCTTGTGTCCCCCCCGGTGCCCTACAAAACCCCCCTGGTCTGCCCTCCGAAGACGCGGGTACTTACCTGCAAGCAGACCGGAACCGGGGCACCCCCTTCTCTCCATTCTAGCCTATGTGTTTTGGGCACCACTTTGAACTCTGCACCTGACCGGCCCTGAGCTGCTGGTGTGGTGACTTTGGGGTTGCTCTGAACCCCCAACGGTGGGCTACCTTGGACCAAGAACTGAACCCTGTAAGTGTCTTACTTACCTGGTAAAACTAACAAAAACTTACCTCCCCTAGGAACTGTGAAAATTGCACTAAGTGTCCACTTTTAAAACAGCTATTTGTCAATAACTTGAAAAGTATACATGCAATTTTTATGATTTGAAGCTCCTAAAGTACTTACCTGCAATACCTTTCGAATGAGATATTACATGTAGAATTTGAACCTGTGGTTCTTAAAATAAACTAAGAAAAGATATTTTTCTATACAAAACCTATTGGCTGGATTTGTCTCTGAGTGTGTGTACCTCATTTATTGTCTATGTGTATGTACAACAAGTGCTTAACACTACTCCTTGGATAAGCCTACTGCTCGACCACACTACCACAAAATAGAGCATTAGTATTATCTATTTTTACCACTATCTTACCTCTAAGGGGAACCCTTGGACTCTGTGCATGCTATTCCTTACTTTGAAATAGCACATACAGAGCCAACTTCCTACATTGGTGGATCAGCGGTGGGGTACAAGACTTTGCATTTGCTGGACTACTCAGCCAATACCTGATCACACGACAAATTCCAAAATTGTCATTAGAAATTGATTTTTGCAATTTGAAAAGTTTTCTAAATTCTTAAAAGACCTGCTAGGGCCTTGTGTTAGATCCTGTTTAGCATTTCTTTTAGAGTTTAAAAGTTTGTAAAAGTTTGAATTAGATTCTAGAACCAGTTGTAGATTCTTAAAAAGTATTCCAACTTTTAGAAGCAAAATGTCTAGCACAGATGTGACTGTGGTGGAACTCGACACCACACCTTACCTCCATCTTAAGATGAGGGAGCTAAGGTCACTCTGTAAAATAAAGAAAATAACAATGGGCCCCAAACCTACCAAAATACAGCTCCAGGAGCTTTTGGCAGAGTTTGAAAAGGCCAACCCCTCTGAGGGTGGCAACTCAGAGGAAGAAGATAGTGACTTGGAGGAAAATTCCCCCCTACCAGTCCTATCTAGGGAGAACAGGGTCCCTCAAACCCTGACTCCAAAAATAATAGTCAGAGATGCTGGTTCCCTCACAGGAGAGACCAACACCTCTGAAATCACTGAGGATAACCCCAGTGAAGAGGACATCCAGTTAGCCAGGATGGCCAAAAGATTGGCTTTGGAAAGACAGATCCTAGCCATAGAGAGGGAAAGACAAGAGATGGGCCTAGGACCCATCAATGGTGGCAGCAACATAAATAGGGTCAGAGATTCTCCTGACATGTTGAAAATCCCTAAAGGGATTGTAACTAAATATGAAGATGGTGATGACATCACCAAATGGTTCACAGCTTTTGAGAGGGCTTGTGTAACCAGAAAAGTGAACAGATCTCACTGGGGTGCTCTCCTTTGGGAAATGTTCACAGGAAAGTGTAGGGATAGACTCCTCACACTCTCTGGACAAGATGCAGAATCTTATGACCTCATGAAGGGTACCCTGATTGAGGGCTTTGGATTCTCCACTGAGGAGTATAGGATTAGATTCAGGGGGGCTCAAAAATCCTCGAGCCAGACCTGGGTTGACTTTGTAGACTACTCAGTGAAAACACTAGATGGTTGGATTCAAGGCAGTGGTGTAAGTAATTATGATGGGCTGTACAATTTATTTGTGAAAGAACACCTATTAAGTAATTGTTTCAATGATAAACTGCATCAGCATCTGGTAGACCTAGGACCAATTTCTCCCCAAGAATTGGGAAAGAAGGCGGACCATTGGGTCAAGACAAGGGTGTCCAAGACTTCAACAGGGGGTGACCAAAAGAAAGGGGTCACAAAGACTCCCCAGGGGAAGGGTGATGAGACAACCAAAACTAAAAATAGTAAAGAGTCTTCTACAGGCCCCCAAAAACCTGCACAGGAGGGTGGGCCCAGAGCCTCTTCACAAAACAATGGGTACAAGGGTAAAAACTTTGATCCCAAAAAGGCCTGGTGTCATAGCTGTAAACAGCATGGACACCAAACTGGAGACAAGGCCTGTCCCAAGAAAGGTTCCACTCCAAACTCCCATCCAGGTAACACTGGTATGGCTAGTCTCCAAGTGGGATCAACAGTGTGCCCAGAGCAAATCAGGGTCCACACTGAAGCTACTCTAGTTTCTGAGGGTGGGGTGGATTTAGCCACACTAGCTGTCTGGCCGCCTAACATGCAAAAATACAGACAGCAACTCTTAATTAATGGGACTAGAATAGAGGGCCTGAGGGATACAGGTGCCAGTGTCACCATGGTGACAGAGAAACTGGTTTCCCCTGGCCAATACCTGACTGGAAAAACTTACACAGTCACCAACGCTGACAATCAGAGAAAAGTACATCCCATGGCAATGGTTACTTTAGAATGGGGAGGGGTCAATGGCCTGAAACAGGTGGTGGTCTCCTCAAATATCCCAGTGGACTGTCTGCTTGGAAATGACCTGGAGTCCTCAGCATGGGCTGAGGTAGAACTAAAAACCCATGCAGCAATGCTGGGTATCCCTGAACTGGTGTGTGTGAAAACAAGAGCACAATGCAAGGCACAGGGTGAACAAGTAGAGCTGGAGTCTGGAAGAATGGCCCAGCCTACCAAGAGAACAGGAAAGTCAGTTGGGAAACCAACTGCAACACAGCAAAAGAAAGGGAACCTCTCTTCTCAGGAAGAAGTTCTGCCCTCTGAGGGAACTGAGCCTTTGGGGCTTGAACCTTATCAGGTTGAGCTCTTAGGCCCAGGGGGACCCTCAAGGGAGGAGCTGTGTAAGGGACAAGAAACCTGTCCCTCTCTTGAAGGCCTTAGGCAGCAAGCTGCTGAAGAGTCCAAGGGCAAGAAAAATGGAACACATAGGGTCTATTGGGAAGATGGACTCCTGTACACTGAGGCCAGAGACCCCAAACCTGGTGCCACTAGGAGAGTGGTAGTGCCTCAGCTTTTCAGAGAGTTCATCCTAACATTGGCCCATGACATTCCCCTTGCTGGACATTTGGGACAAACCAAGACGTGGGAGAGGTTAGTCAACCACTTCTACTGGCCCAATATGTCCAACATGGTTAAGGAGTTTTGCCTCTCCTGCCCCACCTGTCAAGCCAGTGGTAAGACAGGTGGGCACCCAAAGGCCCCCCTCATTCCACTTCCAGTGGTGGGGGTCCCCTTTGAAAGAGTGGGTGTGGACATAGTTGGTCCACTGGAACCTCCCACAGCCTCAGGAAATATGTATATCCTGGTAGTAGTGGATCATGCTACTAGGTATCCTGAAGCTATTCCCCTTAGGTCGACTACTGCCCCTGCAGTAGCCAAGGCCCTCATTGGTATCTTTACCAGAGTGGGTTTCCCTAAGGAGGTGGTGTCTGACAGAGGTACCAACTTCATGTCAGCATACCTGAAACATATGTGGAATGAGTGTGGAGTGACTTATAAATTCACTACACCTTACCATCCACAAACTAATGGCTTAGTTGAGAGATTCAACAAGACATTAAAGGGCATGATCATGGGGCTCCCAGAAAAACTCAAAAGGAGATGGGTTGTCCTCTTGCCATGTCTGCTTTTCGCTTACAGAGAGGTGCCACAGAAGGGAGTAGGATTCTCACCCTTTGAACTTCTGTTTGGTCATCCTGTAAGAGGACCACTTGCTCTTGTTAAAGAAGGCTGGGAGAGACCTCTCCATGAGCCTAAACAAGACATAGTGGACTATGTACTTGGCCTTCGCTCTAGAATGGCAGAGTACATGGAAAAGGCAACCAAAAACCTTGAGGCCAGCCAACAACTCCAGAAGTTTTGGTATGACCAAAAGGCTGCACTGGTTGAGTTCCAGCCAGGGCAGAAAGTCTGGGTTCTGGAGCCTGTGGCTCCCAGGGCACTCCAGGACAAATGGAGTGGCCCTTACCCAGTACTAGAAAGGAAGAGTCAGGTCACCTACCTGGTGGACCTGGGCACAAGCAGGAGCCCCAAGAGGGTGATCCATGTGAACCGCCTTAAGCTCTTCCATGACAGGGCTGATGTGAATCTGTTGATGGTAACAGATGAGGACCAGGAAGCTGAGAGTGAACCTCTCCCTGATCTCCTCTCATCAGACCCTAAAGATGGCTCAGTAGATGGAGTGATCTACTCAGACACCCTCTCTGGCCAACAGCAAGCTGATTGTAGGAGAGTCCTACAACAGTTTCCTGAACTCTTCTCCCTAACCCCTGGTCAGACACACCTGTGTACCCATGATGTGGACACAGGAGACAGCATGCCTGTCAAAAACAAAATCTTTAGACAGTCTGACCATGTTAAGGAAAGCATCAAGGTGGAAGTCCACAAGATGCTGGAATTGGGAGTGATTGAGCGCTCTGACAGCCCCTGGGCTAGCCCAGTGGTCTTAGTCCCCAAACCTCACACCAAAGATGGAAAGAAAGAGATGAGGTTTTGTGTGGACTACAGAGGGCTCAATTCTGTCACCAAGACAGATGCTCATCCAATTCCAAGAGCTGATGAGCTCATAGATAAATTAGGTGCTGCCAAATTCTTAAGTACCTTTGACTTGACAGCAGGGTACTGGCAAATAAAAATGGCACCTGGAGCAAAAGAGAAAACAGCATTCTCCACACCTGATGGGCATTATCAGTTTACTGTTATGCCCTTTGGTTTAAAGAATGCCCCTGCCACCTTCCAAAGGTTGGTGAATCAAGTCCTTGCTGGCTTGGAGTCCTTTAGCACAGCTTATCTTGATGATATTGCTGTCTTTAGCTCCACCTGGCAGGATCACCTGGTCCACCTGAAGAAGGTTTTGAAGGCTCTGCAATCTGCAGGCCTCTCTATCAAGGCATCCAAATGCCAGATAGGGCAGGGAACTGTGGTTTACTTGGGCCACCTTGTAGGTGGAGGCCAAGTTCAGCCACTCCAACCCAAGATCCAGACTATTCTGGACTGGGTAGCTCCAAAAACCCAGACTCAAGTCAGGGCATTCCTTGGCTTGACTGGGTATTACAGGAGGTTTGTGAAGGGATATGGATCCATTGTGACAGCCCTCACTGAACTCACCTCCAAGAAGATGCCCAAGAAAGTGAACTGGACTGTGGAATGCCAACAGGCCTTTGACACCCTGAAACAAGCAATGTGCTCAGCACCAGTTCTAAAAGCTCCAGATTATTCTAAGCAGTTCATTGTGCAGACTGATGCCTCTGAACATGGGATAGGGGCAGTTTTGTCCCAAACAAATGATGATGGCCTTGACCAGCCTGTTGCTTTCATTAGCAGGAGGTTACTCCCCAGGGAGCAGCGTTGGAGTGCCATTGAGAGGGAGGCCTTTGCTGTGGTTTGGTCCCTGAAGAAGCTGAGACCATACCTCTTTGGGACTCACTTCCTAGTTCAAACTGACCACAGACCTCTCAAATGGCTGATGCAAATGAAAGGTGAAAATCCTAAACTGTTGAGGTGGTCCATCTCCCTACAGGGAATGGACTTTATAGTGGAACACAGACCTGGGACTGCCCATGCCAATGCAGATGGCCTTTCCAGGTTCTTCCACTTAGAAAATGAAGACTCTCTTGGGAAAGGTTAGTCTCATCCTCTTTCGTTTGGGGGGGGGTTGTGTAAGGAAATGCCTCCTTGGCATGGTTGCCCCCTGACTTTTTGCCTTTGCTGATGCTATGTTTACAATTGAAAGTGTGCTGAGGCCTGCTAACCAGGCCCCAGCACCAGTGTTCTTTCCCTAACCTGTACTTTTGTATCCACAATTGGCAGACCCTGGCATCCAGATAAGTCCCTTGTAACTGGTACTTCTAGTACCAAGGGCCCTGATGCCAAGGAAGGTCTCTAAGGGCTGCAGCATGTCTTATGCCACCCTGGAGACCTCTCACTCAGCACAGACACACTGCTTGCCAGCTTGTGTGTGCTAGTGAGGACAAAACGAGTAAGTCGATATGGCACTCCCCTCAGGGTGCCATGCCAGCCTCTCACTGCCTATGCAGTATAGGTAAGACACCCCTCTAGCAGGCCTTACAGCCCTAAGGCAGGGTGCACTATACCATAGGTGAGGGTACCAGTGCATGAGCATGGTACCCCTACAGTGTCTAAACAAAACCTTAGACATTGTAAGTGCAGGGTAGCCATAAGAGTATATGGTCTGAGAGTTTGTCAAACACGAACTCCACAGCACCATAATGGCTACACTGAAAACTGGGAAGTTTGGTATCAAACTTCTCAGCACAATAAATGCACACTGATGCCAGTGTACATTTTATTGCAAAATACACCCCAGAGGGCACCTTAGAGGTGCCCCCTGAAACTTAACCGACTATCTGTGTAGGCTGACTAGTTCCAGCAGCCTGCCACACTAGAGACATGTTGCTGGCCCCATGGGGAGAGTGCCTTTGTCACTCTGAGGCCAGTAACAAAGCCTGCACTGGGTGGAGATGCTAACACCTCCCCCAGGCAGGAGCTGTAACACCTGGCGGTGAGCCTCAAAGGCTCACCCCTTTGTCACAGCACCGCAGGACACTCCAGCTAGTGGAGTTGCCCGCCCCCTCCGGCCCGGCCCCCACTTTTGGCGGCAAGGCCGGAGAAAATAATGAGAATAACAAGGAGGAGTCACTGGCCAGTCAGGACAGCCCCTAAGGTGTCCTGAGCTGAGGTGACTCTAACTTTTAGAAATCCTCCATCTTGCAGATGGAGGATTCCCCCAATAGGGTTAGGATTGTGACCCCCTCCCCTTGGGAGGAGGCACAAAGAGGGTGTACCCACCCTCAGGGCTAGTAGCCATTGGCTACTAACCCCCCAGACCTAAACACGCCCTTAAATTTAGTATTTAAGGGCTACCCTGAACCCTAGAAAATTAGATTCCTGCAACTACAAGAAGAAGGACTGCCTAGCTGAAAACCCCTGCAGCGGAAGACCAGAAGACGACAACTGCCTTGGCTCCAGAAACTCACCGGCCTGTCTCCTGCCTTCCAAAGATCCTGCTCCAGCGACGCCTTCCAAAGGGACCAGCGACCTCGACATCCTCTGAGGACTGCCCCTGCTTCGAAAAGACAAGAAACTCCCGAGGACAGCGGACCTGCTCCAAGAAAGGCTGCAACTTTGTTTCCAGCAGCCTTGAAAGAACCCTGCAAGCTCCCCGCAAGAAGCGTGAGACTTGCAACACTGCACCCGGCGACCCCGACTCGGCTGGTGGAGATCCAACACCTCAGGAGGGACCCCAGGACTACTCTGATACTGTGAGTACCAAAACCTGTCCCCCCTGAGCCCCCACAGCGCCGCCTGCAGAGGGAATCCCGAGGCTTCCCCTGACCGCGACTCTTTGAATCCAAAGTCCCGACGCCTGGGAGAGACCCTGCACCCGCAGCCCCCAGGACCTGAAGGACCGGACTTTCACTGGAGAAGTGACCCCCAGGAGTCCCTCTCCCTTGCCCAAGTGGAGGTTTCCCCGAGGAACCCCCCCCTTGCCTGCCTGCAGCGCTGAAGAGATCCCGAGATCTCTCATAGACTAACATTGCGAACCCGACGCCTGTTTCTACACTGCACCCGGCCGCCCCCGCGCTGCTGAGGGTGAAATTTCTGTGTGGGCTTGTGTCCCCCCCGGTGCCCTACAAAACCCCCCTGGTCTGCCCTCCGAAGACGCGGGTACTTACCTGCAAGCAGACCGGAACCGGGGCACCCCCTTCTCTCCATTCTAGCCTATGTGTTTTGGGCACCACTTTGAACTCTGCACCTGACCGGCCCTGAGCTGCTGGTGTGGTGACTTTGGGGTTGCTCTGAACCCCCAACGGTGGGCTACCTTGGACCAAGAACTGAACCCTGTAAGTGTCTTACTTACCTGGTAAAACTAACAAAAACTTACCTCCCCTAGGAACTGTGAAAATTGCACTAAGTGTCCACTTTTAAAACAGCTATTTGTCAATAACTTGAAAAGTATACATGCAATTTTTATGATTTGAAGCTCCTAAAGTACTTACCTGCAATACCTTTCGAATGAGATATTACATGTAGAATTTGAACCTGTGGTTCTTAAAATAAACTAAGAAAAGATATTTTTCTATACAAAACCTATTGTCTGGATTTGTCTCTGAGTGTGTGTACCTCATTTATTGTCTATGTGTATGTACAACAAGTGCTTAACACTACTCCTTGGATAAGCCTACTGCTCGACCACACTACCACAAAATAGAGCATTAGTATTATCTATTTTTACCACTATCTTACCTCTAAGGGGAACCCTTGGACTCTGTGCATGCTATTCCTTACTTTGAAATAGCACATACAGAGCCAACTTCCTACATGCGGTAACTGCACGTAAGTAGTTATCATACATGACATGGATCACCATGGCAACCACAGCAACTACCTGTCCTTTCTCTGGTATGCTACAGGTGTAATACCTAAGAGTTTAATTTCTTTACTTTCCAAAGTATTATATCAAAGGTTTTACGCTTCAAAAACACACAAGAAATGGTTTCTTACCTGTAACTCCAGTTCTCTCGTAGGGGTATTTCCATGATAGTCATAAGCACTGAATAGTTCCGCGCGCCTGCGGGGACCCCGGAGCACTGTTGTGTAGTATATTCTTAAGTGCAATCATCAGCTCCTTGACAAAAAGGTCTGTGAAAAACACTTAAGAATAACAATGTGCAGCCTATGTGAACAGCTACACAGGCCAAATTGTTAGAAGAAAAAAAAAAAAAACAGTTGTAGTGTAAATTTCACGTTTAAACCTCTATTTATTCTATAAATACATAAATAAATACATTCTCATATTTTATTTACACCTCTCATGAGAATAAAACAATGTAGGGCAGTGTAGCCCATAGGCTGCCATTATACAGAATGAAAATAGAGCTGTGCCTTTAAGAAAGTAAAGTCTTCCTGTTTCCCATCATGCACAGCAAAAGGCAGTTGCCTCAGTTCTTTTTTGGAGGCTATTAACCTGACATGAAGAAAAAACAAAACATTTGTTGGAGTACCAACCTCCATAATATTCATGTTCTATGTCAACTCCACCGGGGAGGAGGGAGGGTTGCTTATGACTATCATGGAAATACCCCTACGAGAGAACTGGAGTTACAGGTAAGAAACCATTTCTTCTCTCGTAGGGGATTTCCATGTATAGTCATAAGCACTGAATAGAGTAGCAAGCCCATCCCCATAACCGCGGTGGAGTAGATATAAGAATACTGAGAAAAACATGAATCATGCAAACAAATTCTTGAGCAAAGCCTGCCCAACCTGAGCATCTGCCCTAGCGTCTGTATCAAGGCAGTAATGCTTAGTAAAGGTATGGACCGACCTCCAAGTGGCAGCCTTGCATATTTCTGCCAAAGGGACATTTCTCATCAAGGCTACAGTAGCTGCTTTCCCTCTGGTAGAGTGGGCTTTTGGCCTACCACCAAGGGATTTGTTTGCTAACTGATAACATAACATTATACATGAAACAATCCACCTGGATAAAGATTGTTTAGATGTACCCAAACCTGTTCTGATTGGGCCATAGTTAATAAAAAGCTGTTGTGATTTTCGTAAGCTTTTTGTCCTGTCCAAGTAAAATTTCAATACTCTCTTTACATCCAGAGAGTGCAGAGTTCTCTCAGCAGGAGTAGCTGGATTCTGAAAGAAAGTCGGTAATGAAATTGTTTGGTTCACATGGAAGTCGGAGACTACCTTAGGTAAAAATTTTGGATGAGTTCTCATTACCACTTTTGCAGAATGAAAAACCGTGTAGGGTTCCTGAGCGCAAAGGGCCTGGATTTCGCTGACCCTACGCGCTGAAGTGATTGCCACCAGAAAAGCAGCTTTCCATGTGAGATGTTGCAGCGATGCCTTATGTATTGGCTCGAATGGCGGCAGCATCAGACGTGATAAGACAACGTTCAGTTCCCATGGAGGAGAAGGCTTTCTAATGGGGGGAAAAACCTTCTTTAAACCTTCTAGGAAATCCTTAATAATCGGAATCCGAAAAAAGGAAGTTTGTGAAGGACTCTTTCTGTATGCTGTGACAGCCGCCAAGTGAACTTTTATTGACGACAGTTGTAAGCCCGATTTTGCCAAACTTAACAAGTATGGCAGGATAGATTGTTCTCCACAGGAAACCGGGTCAATGTTGTTGTGTAAACACCAAATGCAGAATCTCTTCCACTTGCTTGCATAGGCTGATCGTGTGGAAGGGCGCTTTGCTTCCTTCAGAATTTCCATACAATCCTGAGGTAGGTTCAAGTGTCCATATTGCACTAGCTCAGGAGCCATGCTGCCAAACTCAACGATGAGGGGTTGGGATGAGATATCTGCCCTCTGAACTTCGTGAGAAGGTCCGGACGATATGGTAGCCTGATGTGTGGTTTGAGTGACCGGTGAAGAAGGTCTGGGAACCACCACTGGCGTGGCCACTCCGGAGCAATTAGGATCATTTTGGTCTGAACATTGGACAGCTTCTGGAGGACCGCCGGAATCAGGGGAAGCGGTGGAAAGGCGTAAAGAAATGCTCCTGACCAGCTTATCCACAGGGCATTCCCCAGTGTCCCTGGATGGTAATATCTGGAGGCGAAGTTTTGGCATTTTTTGTTTTCTGGGGTTGCGAATAGGTCTGTAGAGGGGGTACCCCAGAGTGCGAAAATGGAATGAACGACGTCGTCGTGTAGTACCCATTCGTGGTTCTCGTCCATTACCCGACTGAGGGCATCCGCTTGAACATTCTGGATGCCGGGCAGGTGAGTTGCCACTAGTGACAGGTTCCTGGCTAGAAGCCAATGCCAGATTGTCTGAGCCTCTCTGGATAAAATTCTGGACCTGGTGCCTCCTTGTTTGTTCACGTAGTACATAGTGGCCACGTTGTCTGTCTGGAGAAGGAGAGTTTCCGTTCTCAGAGAGGGAAGGAAGGCTTTGAGCGCAAGGTGGACTGCGCGAAGTTCCAGCAGGTTGATGTGATAGAGACTCTCTCTCTGTGACCACTCGCCTTGGACTCGAAGATGTTCCATGTGCGCCCCCCATCCGATCAGTGACGCATCTGTTACGATGGTTTGAGATGGGGGCCGTTGTTGGAACGGAATCCCCACTAAGAGATTGCTGGGTAAACACCACCACTTGAGGGATTGTAGGGTGTGAGGAGAAAGAAGGACTTTGTTCTCCCAATCGTCCCTCAGTTGACACCACTGATCCTCCAGGTTTTCCTGCAATGGTCTCATATGGAGGCGAGCATTGGGAACCAGATGGATACAAGACGCCATCGAGCCCAGTAGAGAAGCTATTATTCTTGCAGTGGCTTGAGGTCTTTCCTGCAGTTGTTTGCACTTCTGGAGAATCGATAACCGTCGTTCCTCCGAAGGAAACACCTTTCCTAGCCTGGTATCTACAATGGCCCCTAAGTAATGCAACCTCTGAACAGGTGTTGCCGTAGATTTCAGGAGATTGACTTGAAGACCAAGTTTTTGCAGCAGTTGTAGAGTCCATTCGAAATGTTGCTGTGTCTCGAGACAACTGGAGGCCTTTATGAGCCAATCGTCTAGATAGGGGTAGACGAATATTCGCTGTTTCCTCAAGTGGGCGGCTACTACCGCCATGCATTTGGAAAAAGTTCTTGGCGCTGATTTTAGGCCGAAAGGTAGAACTGCAAATTGGTAATGGCGTTTTCCGACAGTGAACCTTAGGAATTTTCGATGTTTCTTGGTTACTGGGATGTGAAAGTAAGCGTCGCAAAGATCTATCGCACATAGCCAGTCGCCCTGACGTAGATGTGGATAAATTTGGTGTAAGGCTAACATCCTGAATTTTTCTTTGCGAATCCATTTGTTTGCTGTCCTCAGATCTAAGATGGGACGAAACTCTTGTTTGTCTTTTTTCGGTACAAGGAAATATCTCGAATAAATCCCCTTCCCTTGCTGGCTGATGGGAACGGGTTCTATGGCTCTTTTTTGCAATAGGATATTGACCTCTAACTGTAGAGCTTCGAGATGGCGGTTGGCTGTTTTGGGTGGAACAGATGGTGGAGGACTGGTGAATCTGAGAGCGTAACCATGTCTCACAATATTCAATACCCAGGCGTCTGTTGTGATGCGTAGCCACTCGTCCAGATGATTTGAGATACTTCCCCCTACCGGAGTGGATAACGGAGGAGGGGGAAGCAAAGATTCAGGGCTTAGACGTGGGAGCCTGTCGAGTTGCCTGAGTTTGAGGTGTTGAACGACCCCTTGTCGACCTTCGCTGAGTAGAGAAACCCCTTTGATACTGCTGTTGTTGCTGTTGCTGGGGGCGCGAAGACATCCAGTGTGGCGACTGATACCGGTGGGTGAAAAGTCGTCGTTGATATGGCCGGAAAACCTTTCTTTGTTCTTTCGGTCTTTCCATCCCTACCGCTTTCAAGGTATCTAGTTCAGCTTTCATTCTAGCCATCTCGTCATCGGCATGAGAACCGAACAAGGTGGAGCCCGAGAAAGGCAGGTTTTGTATTCTCTGCTGCGCTTCAGGTTTGAGTGATGTAAGTCTCAACCATGCATGCCTTCTGAGCGCTATCCCGTGTGCATAATTGTGTGCGGATAGCACCGAAGAGTCAGCTGCAGCACTTATAATTTGGTTAGACACCATGGATCCCTCACCCACGACCTCCAGGAAATCTTCCCTTTTATCCTTAGGAAGATGTTCCGCAAACTGTATTAAAGAGTCCCAGAGGGCACGATCGTACCGCCCTAATAACGCAGTAGCGCTGGCTGCCTTCATCGTGACGGCTGCAGTAGAGCATACTTTTCGTCCTGCAGCATCTATCTTTCTGCTCTCTTTATCTGGAGGTGAAGAAGAAGATGGTGAGGTTGAATGCAGTTTCTTTGCCGCTACTATGACCACCGAATCAGGAACTGGGTCCGACCTCAAGAATAGAGGATCTTGTTCTGGTGGACGATATTTTTTAATAAGTCTGGAAGGAGCAGACTTTGTTGCGGCCGGTGCAAGGAAAATATCCATTGCTGGTTCAAGGAGACCTGGAACCAGTGGAAGCAAAGGTCTGGAAGATGTCCTGTGATGCAAGGTCTCGAAGATCACTGACGTCGATGGGGCAGGTACCGCCAGCGGGATGTTCAGCTTGGTTGCCCCTCGTACTAAGACCTCCTGGAACGTATTCACATCATCTATGGGGGACACTCTCGGGGACGGTGAGTCCGATAGGGTTGGAGAGTAGTCCCGTGTAGACGAAGAAGAACGCCTGTGATGTGAATGCTGAGATCTCTGTGGGTCATGACGGTGTCGAGAGGAAGAAGAGCGTCTAGAGGAATGTCCCGAACGTCTTACAGACCGCGTTGGAGTCCTCAAAACAGACTCTACAGGCGGAGCCGGAAGAGGCGCCGTAGGTGTTACCGGCGTCTGTGGCAATGGTGATTGTCGAGGAGAGAGTTGTGGAGACGCTGGAAGGAGGATGATTGAAGCCGAGGATTCTGAGGTTGTATAAACCCTCCTAGGTCTTTTTGATTGTCTCGACGTCGACACACTCCTCGACGTCGAAGTACGGTGACGGCGAGTGTCCTTCGCCGTCGATTCTTCTCGCCGTTGAGAATCTCTCGACGACGACCCTCGACGTCGCCGTGATGACGGTGAACGTCTACGACGTCGAGCACCCCTCGACGTTGATCGATCTCGCCGTTTCGACGGCGAACCGGATTCAGATCTCCTCGACGTGGAACGTCCTCGCCGTGTCGACGGTGACCCAGATCTCGACGGCGAAAGTCCACGCCGTCTCGACGGCGAAATCGTCGTCGACGGCGAGCGATGTCTCTTTCTCGCCGGCGAACCACTCCTCGACGGCGAGCATGTTGGCGCCGTTCCTTGCCTCGACGTCGACGCCCTCGACGTCGTCGGAGACCTGTGCCGTTTTTGAGCCGGTCTGGTCGGAGTTATAGAGGAACCAGTGTGAGCCCTGGTAGAAGACTGACCTTCTCCTCGCTCTGTGGTAGAATGACCACTTTTCCTCCTGTCCTCTTTCGCCTGGAGTCGGATCTTCTCCCTGTCACGAAGGGTCCTTCTGGAGAAGGTTTTGCAGATGTCACACGACTCCGGTTTGTGGCTGGATGGAAGGCAAATTATGCAGATCCGATGTGGATCTGTTTTGGCCTTTTTTCTGCCACAAGAAGGACATTTGTCAAACAGTGAAGGCATTTCTGAAGTAGAAAAACCTCAAAATTCTGTCAGAATCTAACAGAAAAAAACAGAAAATTATCACTCAATGTTAAAAACGTCGAGTGAAAATGAAATTCAAAAGATTTTAAATGAATTTCTGTCACAAAAGGATTTTGTGAGGTAGAGCTCAATGCTTCAGGGTCCTGTCAGAAAGGAGCCGGAAAAAAGAACTGAGGCAACTGCCTTTTGCTGTGCATGATGGGAAACAGGAAGACTTTACTTTCTTAAAGGCACAGCTCTATTTTCATTCTGTATAATGGCAGCCTATGGGCTACACTGCCCTACATTGTTTTATTCTCATGAGAGGTGTAAATAAAATATGAGAATGTATTTATTTATGTATTTATAGAATAAATAGAGGTTTAAACGTGAAATTTACACTACAACTGTTTTTTTTTTTTTTCTTCTAACAATTTGGCCTGTGTAGCTGTTCACATAGGCTGCACATTGTTATTCTTAAGTGTTTTTCACAGACCTTTTTGTCAAGGAGCTGATGATTGCACTTAAGAATATACTACACAACAGTGCTCCGGGGTCCCCGCAGGCGCGCGGAACTATTCAGTGCTTATGACTATACATGGAAATCCCCTACGAGAGAAAGAAACGAACAAGTAATCAATCTGACAAAATCTAATTTAAAAAAATGGAAACATAGGATAGGAAAGGGTAAGGAAAACAGAAGGTAGTAAGAAGAAGAATAGTGACATGAGGGGGAATGTGAGAGTAGTGAGGTTTCCACAGGGACAAGAACGCAAGGGAAGTGAAAAACACACAAAGAAGATAGTGGTGAGGAGGGTGTAAACTGGAAAGTATAGAAGGTAACAAATAAATTGGGCAAGAGTGTTTACCGCAGAAAGGGTGAGAAAAAACAAAAGAAAATAGGAGAAACAAAAAGGACAGTGGTAAAATCTTAGGGCCACATGTACAAAGCTTTGTTCTTGTCGCGAGAAAAAAACATTTTGCGATGCACAGACCTTTTTTTGCAATTCGATAATCTATTTACCGAATCACAAAAATGGTTTGCGAGTCGCAATTAGGAAGGGGTGTTCCCTTTCTAATTGCGAGTCGCAGTGCGGTGTAGGATTGTTTTGTGACTGTGAATGCGGGCACAAAACAAACGCAGATAGCACCAAGTTCAAATTGGTTCTAACCCATTCGCAAACGGGAAGGGGTCCCCATTGGACCCCTTCCCCTTTGTGAATGCTAGCGAAAATACTTTTTCAGAGCAGGCAGCGGTCCCTTTAAGCAAAACAGGCTGCATTAAAAAAAAGCAAAAAAAAAGCTTCATTTAAAAGCAGTCACAGACATGGTGGTCTGCTGTCTTCAGCAGGCCAACATCCCTGTGAGTGCATCCATTCTCAATGGGGTCGCAAAGTGCCACCTACCTCATGAATATTAATGAGGTAGGTCATTTGCGACCCCATTGGGAATCGCAAACAGTGTGAAGTACATTGTTGTACTTATGGTTTTGTGGCTCACAATTTGCGACTTGCAAATGACTCGCAAATTGCGAGTCGCAAAGCTCTGGGCCGTTCATCTGGCCCCTAATGTTATAAATTGAAGGTTAAAAGAAGTGAAAGAAAAAAGCAAAGTAATCCTTCCGGAAATAAAGAAAAATTTAAAAAACAGGGCACAGACACTATAGGCTACAAATAACTGAAGTGTTCCAGTACAAATTTGCTATATTGATGTAAAGAGTAGGTGCCGCCTTGAGATCAAAGTTGCGAAGGGCTCTCTGCGGCATCAGATTGAGTGTTAAAGAAAACTAATAACATAATTTGACTGAAAAGAAAGTCTGTTACTATCTCTGGGTAAACCTCGTGTGTGCAGGGACGGTGTCATTGTAAACTTTGAGGGATGTTTCCTCAGCCATGAAAGCTTCTATTCCAATCCAGTTAGCTACTGACAAGTCTATTCTCGTTATCTATTCTCTGTCCCTGGGAAGCACACGTTTGAATTGCAATGACAGAAGTCGTGATAGCAATTACTTTAACACCAATTGTTTAACTTATTTGGAACGGCTGCTCTTTTTCTGCAAGGATTCATTTCTATAGAACCTCTTACATAGGCTTCCTTTTCTAGCAGAGAAAATCAAGTGTAGTCTTATTTCATCAAAAAGCAAATAAAAAAAAAATCAGCTCTTACGCCAATACCAAGCGGTGGTGGCAGTTTGGGGGGTGCACTGCAGTGTCTGGGGTTACTAGGGCTGGTGTGGTGGCCATCTCAAAATACCAAAACCCCACTGTTCACCAAAAGTGAAAAATGCATTTTAAGGACAAAAAACATAAGTTTACTCGTGCCTGGACAAATCTTCGAACAACTGCAAATACTCAAGCTTTTAGGAAACTCTATGGAAGCTGGGAGCCATGTGACATGAAAGAATTGATCTTTCTAACATGCTCTGCTACCAAGAAGAGACATGCTAGTGGTGCACTGAAGAATACAGAAAGAAGGGAAAGCTTACAGAGTAAACAAACAAATCTTCATTTTTTTTCTCCTCAAAACTGCTTCAAAGGAGAAGACATATGTCAAGTAGAAGCTTGTTCCACAGAGCGACCCCCGAAAACCTGGTCCAAAAGACTCGGGTGGAGGTCAGTTTACCAGAGGAAGAGCGTAGACATCTGGATGGCTTGTAAAAGGTGCGTAAACATTTGGCACCAGAGTTGTGCAGCTTGCTGTACATCTAACCGAGTGATTTGAGCTTGAATCGTTTCGTGACTGGGAGCCAGTGTAAAAAAAAGTCAGTGCACCAGAAACAGGAAGGTGCAGAGGAATATATTTCATCATAAAGTTGAAATTAGCTTCTTTATGGACACTCTGTAGGCAGGCTGGAGCTGCCCCTCTCTGCAAAATACCCTTTTCCCACATCACTCTTAACCAGGCCAAGTACCAGACTAATATATCACATTGCCTATTGCAGGCTCAAGTCTGCAAAGAGTAGAACTTCTATGAGATTTCTATGAATCCCCGCCCTATACTCTCCTCATATCAAGGTTCCATCAAGACAGACTCCTCTACTTAGGGTCCCCCTGTTGCACCGCATGTAGGGGAGCCTCACAGCTCTGATCAAGCCGACACCACTGGAAGAACCTTCCACATGTAACTGTAACTTAAGGAACAAAGATACTAACTTTTCTTTTTTCAAATCTTCAAGCAGTGCTGACAAATCCAGAATATGAATGTTTCGGGACCTTGGTTTAACCTCCATCTGGCCCACCTTTGTTAAGGAAAGATTCCCCGTAAAGTCCGAAATCAGACACTTCATCACTGCAAACCTCACAATTACGTGTAGGGTGCTTGAGAGTTTAAAATAAAATAACAAAAAAATATTTTTTGTCCCTCCTGTGCTTACCTCTGTCAACATTCCGTATTCTCAATACTCACGGCCACCATAGAGATCTATCAAATATATCAGCAGGTACCTCTAAATTAGCATTGGGAGAAATTTAAATTATGCTTCAGTAATGCATGTAATTTCAGGAAATTTCCGTTATGCTTGTTACGTATAATTCCTGAAATGACACTACTTTGTGTAATTACATGCCATTTGTGGTAAGAATTTACTGTGAACGCATAGGAAGAATAGAATGATAGTGGTTTGGGGTTTTTTGCACTGTTTAGCAGGAAATGCATCCTTCCTCCAAACAACGGATGCAGAGACACATTTCATGCTAAAATAGAACATGAAATGATGGATTTTCATTTTGCATAATTGTGTGCCATTTTACCAAAATGTTGCGTAGTTAGGCAAAACAAATTATGCAAATTTCACACAGCCCTGCTTTAAATCACCTATTGCGTCAAGACCAGCAATCAGTATGTTGCAAAAACCTCACAGGCATCTCTACAGCGGAAATACAAGTTGGTTCTAAGTCCTCTGCCGCAGCAGAGGATTGTAAGGAAATCTCTGCCCCGCCACCACTTGAACCAGCCCAGATTCCGTTTTGCTCTGTTTTGCCAGCATCCTTCTCGTGCTATCTGAGCCCAGGCACTTACTCTGCAAGGACCGAGAACTATGAAAAAACATTAATGCCAGAGACCGTCTGTTTCTCTACATGGAACTCTAGATGTCTCCAGAGGTTGGAGGTCAAGAGAGGGGGTGTGAGGTTCGACACAGCTATGAAGGCCATCAAAGGAGTCAGTCATTCCAAATCTAAACCAAAAGTGTCACGGAGCAGGCAATGAGGCCAGTGGTGCCTGAGCCCCAAGCTATTAACTCGTGAGATGTTTGACTCTCTTTCTGATTAATAATAAGGAGTGATTTCAAACCGGTAATCCTAGTTTTCTCTCAGGGGAACCTCCATTGAAATCATAAGCACTGAATAGTCTCTTCCCACATGCGGAGACCGCAGAGCACTTCTTTCAATTTCACATTTTTAAGTATCTTTGCCTTAGTTTGGAAAGACCAGGAGATACATGTGAAAAAGGAAAGGTATCTGTTTCTGGCATGTAGTGCTGTAGATTCACATGCTGTGCATACTCCTGCCATCTAGTGCTGGGCTCAGATGGGTGCAAGTTGTTTTTCTTCGAAGGATTCTTCTCTAGTCATGAGGTCGTTGCGATTCCACCTCTTGCTTGCAATGAGCATGGTCGTAGGCTCCATTGTTAGACTGTTTTTCCATACAATGAGTGAGGATGACTGGGGCAGAGCGACACAAGAAAGACCGTGCAAGGGAAGTAGAAAGCAATGATAACTGCAAACAACCGTAGGCGTTAGGGGAGGATGGTGGGCGTATGTGGATCCACCGCACTACATGCCACAAACAGTTCAAGGCATGTGTCGTTGTGTATATACATGCTCTGCACAGACTGTAGAGCAGTTCTCCTCTAAGCGGTGACTAGCCTGTGGATGTTGCAGAAGACTGAAAAAGGGTACGTAATACAGCCTGACCAACATTTGCTTGTTGGTGGGCTAATACATCTACACAGTAGTGCTTTGGGGAAGTGTGTGGTGTAGACCAAGTAGCCGCTTTACAAATGTCAGCTATTGGAATCTTCCCAAGGAAGGCCAAGGAGGCCCCTTTCTTCCTGGTGGAATGGGCCCTGGAGGAACAAGCAAAACTCTGATAGCTTTTGCGTAACAGGTTTGGATGCATTCTAGTATCCATTTGGCTATGCCCAATTCTGCTTGGGGTAAAGCAACAACAGTTGTTCTGGGTTTTTCACAATGGTTTTGTTTTAAGTATATAGGCCCTCACTACGACTTCGGCGGTCTACAGCGTAGACAGCTGAGCCACAAGACCGCCAGTGATGCCGGTCATCCAACCGCCATATTATGACTGCTGGCGACTCTCCGGCATAAACTGGGTGGAGAGCCGCCAGCAGCCATACTGGCGGTTGGCGGTGCAGTGGAGGTTGCTCCACTGGCGCCGCCACGTCAACACAACACCGCCACGCCTATTACGACTTAGTCATAGGCGTGGCTGTGTTGTGTTGGTGGGGAGCTGGCTGCGGAGCAAGCACCATCTACCCCGTCCCCTCCTGAGCAACCACCTGGTAAGGTGATCGATCGACAGGGGAGGGAGGGGGGTGTTGAGTGTTGTGTGCATGAATGGGGGTGTGTGTTTGTGTGAATGGAGGGGGATGGGGGTGTTGTGTGTGTCTGTGTGCATGTATATGCAAGTGTATGTGTTTGTGTGTGAATGCGTGCATACGGGGGGTGGAGGGGTGTTGTGGACGTGTGTGAAGGAGTGTGCATGCATGTGTGCGTATATGTATGTACATGTGATGTGTTCCTGCGTGGATGTACGGAGGGCGGGGGTTCGGGATGGGGTTTCAGAATGAGGATCGGGGGAAGAGGGGTTCGGAATGGAGATCAGGGGAGGGGGTGTCACTGCTTGGGGGGGTGGGGGGCTTCTGATGGGGTCCTGGGGTGGGGGGAGCGTCCTACATGGAGGGGGGGTGGTTGGGGAGTTCTGCAGTGGCGACAGGAATGAGCATTCCTGTCGCCAGTATTGTTACAGCCAGGGATTCTGTGGCAGGGCTGCTGCCACAGAATCCCTGGCAGTAAGGATGCTCACAATACCGCTGGCAGTGTCAGTTGGACCAATGGGTCGAAGGTGGTCAACCTTCGGCGAGGCAGTCCTACCCCCCTGGCGGTACAGGTGGTGAACTGGCTGCAATACAGCCAGTTCACTTCCATTATCATAATTTGGCGGTCCTGCACCGCCATGCTGTCGGCGGTGTAGGACCGCCAGGGTCATAATGACCCCCATAGTGCATTATGGTTTGTTTGTCATCTAGGGTATAAGAAGCCCCTTTTGCAACTGAGTCAGGTTTTGGGGGAAAAAACGAAGTTCTATAGACTGGTTAAGGTGGGAGGAAGAGACCACCTTAAGAAATTTAGGGCTGCTACGAAGGGCCACCCTATCTCAATGAACCTCAAAGAAAGGTTCTTCCAAGGTTAAATCCTGGAGCACCAACTTGCCTTAGTAATGTGATAGCTACTATGAAAGCTACTTTCCAAGAAAGAAACTGTAAGGGACATGACTGGAGGGGCTTGAACGGAGGACCCTTAAGTCGTGTGACGACAATACAAAGAATCCACTGGGCACTCTGGGAGGAATGACTCTTTTGAGCCCCTCCATAAAAGCTTTGAGGACTGGAATTCTGAAGAGCGACACGTTGCCTATTTTGGAGCTATGAAGCCACAGCTGCCAGGTGTAGCCGAATGGAGGCGATGGCTACACCACACGTTTGCAGGTGCAGGAGATAACAAACAATGTTCTGAACTGTGGCTGCCAGGGGGGTCAATGTGGTTTGAGAGACAGTAGCAGACAAATTGTTTCCATTTGGCTGGGTAGCAGGCACGAAGACTTGGCCTGTGAGCTTTCCTTAAGAATAGTCATAATTGTTTTGACTTTCCCAAAAGTTTAGTCCTACCCAAAACTTCAGCACTCTCCTAACATCAAGGGTGCGAAGAGACCCCTCTGCAGGAGATGTGGGGCTTTGCAAAAAAATAGTTAATGAAATAGTTTGATTGACATGAAAATCCAACACTACCTTATGGAGAAATTAAGGAAGGGTCCTCATCATTAACCTATTACTGTGAAATACTATGAAAGGTTCAGGAGCACACAGCGCCTGTATTTCAGTAACATTATGTGCTGAGGTGATGGTGACCAAAAAGGAAGTCTTCCATGATAGGTGTTGAAAGGAAGCTTTATGTATGGACTCAAACAGAGGACCCATGATGCGAGAAAGGACAATATTCAACTCTTAAGGAGGAGGACTCCTGATAGAAGGATACATTTTTGTAATGCTGTCAAGGAAATCCTTGACTACAGGAATTTTGGAAAAAGGACATTAGTGAAGGACATTTTGATACGCCGTGATTGCTGCAAAATGGATATAGATAAATTGCTGCTTTGCTTTAGTCAAATGAAGGTTAGGAAGGAACACCTCTTCTCGGCAGGTAAAAGGATTAAAATAGTTTTGAGCACACTAGATGCAGAATTATTTCCATTTAAAACAATAGGATATCCTGTAGACGGTTTTCTGGCTTTACTCAATACCTCCTTGCACTCCTGGAGAAGGTTTAGGTGACAATATTGTACAAGTTCAGAAGCCAAGTTGCCAATGTCAATGTTTTAAGACTGAGGTGTAGAATCTTGCCTCCAAACTTGTGGAGAACGTCTGGTCTGCACAGCACCCTACTGTGTGGACGCTCTGAGAAGTGAAGGAGGTCAGTGAACTACCATTGTTGGGGCCAATCCAGAACAAAGAGAATCATTTTGACATTTGAGTGGGATGGTTTGATTATTACAGTTGACTGTAGGGAAATCGGAGGAAAGTGTACAGTTGATCCATAGGGCATACCCCAACATGCCTGGTTGGTAAAACCTTGAGGTGAAGTCTGGGCATTTCTTGTTTTCTCAGTTCGTGAAGCGGTCTATTTGCGGTAAACCGAAACTGCAAAAGACGTCACAAGGGATGACGTAATTCAATACCCATTCATAGTTCTCTTTAATGGTTCGGCTGAGAGTGTCTGCTTGAACATTCCTGATGCCTAAGAGATGAACAGCTGTGATCCTGAGATCCCTGGAAATTAACCATTTCCAAAGATAAAAGTCTGGATCTCCTTCCTTCCTCCTTGTTCAGATAATGCATGGTTGTTGTAGTGTCTGAATAAGTAAGGAATTCGTCTTGAAAGATGGAAGGAAAACCTTCAGAGACAGGTGTACTGCTCTCAACTCTAGTTGGTTGATATGGTAAGTCTGTTTTTTCGGAGACCATATGCCTTGAATACGAAGGTGGTCCATGTGAGCTCCACAACCCGAGAGTGAGGAGTTCATCAGTATTGTGTGTGCTGGGATGTCTAGATAAAAATTCATATTTTTTAGAAGGTTTTCTGTTCAACACCACCAGTTGAGAAATTGTTTTGTGTGAGTTGTTAGGATTACTTTGTCCTCCCATCTTCTGAGAGTTGAACCCACTGATCCTCCAGACACTGTTGTAAAGTTCTCATGTACAGACGTGCATTCGGGACCAGAACGATACATGATGCCAGTGACCCAAGAAGGGAGGATATTTGCCTCGCTGTTAGACGGGCTGTTCTCCTCAGACTGTGACAGTTCTGGAAGATAGATAATTGTTCCTTTTCCAAAGGATATCATTTTTGTGTACACTGGGTCTGACTGCTCCCAGATAGTGTAGGGATCGAACTATTACGGAGATGGATTATTTATGATTTATGTGCAGTCCCAGGAGATTGACAGTTACAACAGTCATGTGATAATGTTGGCACGCTTGCTGATAATAAGATGCCCTGATGAGTTAGCCTAGATATGGGCAGACAAATATCTTAAACTTCCTGAGAAGAGCTTCCGTGACCGCCATTCATTTGGAAAAGGTCCGGGTGCAGATATGAAGTAGAAAGAAAACTTTTTTTTACTGATAGTGATCTCTTACTACCATAAACTTCATGAATTGTGGATGTTCCTTGGCTTCTGGGGTGTGAAAATAGGCGTCTTGTAAATCTTTTGAGCATAGCAAAGCCCCTCGTCGGAGTGGAGGGTAGATCTGATAAAGAGTCAATATCCTGAATTTTGTTTGGCAAACCCACTTGTTTGCTTTTTCAAGGGCTAGAACAGGTCTGAACCCGTTTTCTTGTACTTCTGCCTTCACAAGAGAATAACAGGAATAAATTCCCATTCATCTGAGAGGAGTTGCTGCCATTTCCACTGCCTGTTGTTAGAAGAGGATGGATACTTCTTGCTGTAGTTCTTACCGGAGGCACAGGGATTACGTCTATGGTGGTACTGCTGGTGGAGGAGACAATATTCATTTTTCACAATATTCAGAACACATTTGTCGCAGTTTTTTTTCTTTCCACACTTTTAGATAAGTTGCAATGCTTCCCCCTACCAGAGTGGGTAACAGGGAAGGTGGACCAGCTTGCCGCCATTGTTTGGTGTAGTGGCCTGGGTAGGTTGTTGTTGATCTCCTTGGTGTCTTGACTGACGCCTCGCGAGCGATACTTCTGCTACAGCGGTTGGTGCTGCCCTTGAGGCCACTGGGGGGCTTGAATCCTCTGATGAAAATATCAGTGGTCACAGGGTCTCTAGAGGAAAGTCTAAGTCCACTTTTAAAATAGCTTATTGCCATTTTTGCCAAAACTGTACATGCTATTGTGATGATTCAAAGTTCCTAAGACACCTGAGTGAAATACCTTTCATTTAAAGTATTGTTTGTAAATCTTGAACCTGTGGTTCTTAAAATAAACTAAGAAAATATATTTTTCTATATAAAAACCTATTGGCCTGGAATTGTCTTTGAGTGTGTGTTCCTCATTCATTGCCTGTGTATGTACAACAAATGCTTAACACTACCCTCTGATAAGCCTACTGCTCGACCCCACTACCACAAAACAGAGCATTAGAATTATCTCTTTTTGCCACTATCTTACCTCTAAGGGGAACCCTTGGACTCTGTGCATGCTATTCCTTACTTTGAAATAGTATATACAGAGCCAACTTCCTACACACATATGTAAGCATTTGTTAATTACAGAGATATTTGTTCATCATTTGTAAATTCAATCCAAACATTTTCTTAATACAATCATCAAAAACCATTTCTAACATCTTAGTACAATTATTTCATGTTTCTACAGTAGTTATAAACACCCATAAACACTTTTTTGACATAAGATATCTTAATGATTCTTATATTAAATAATGCTCAATACAAAAACATTAACAAGTATATTAGGATAATTTTGTTAAATCACGTTATAATTGTTAAATCAGATCGTTGTAAACATTAATAATTATAATAAGACATTAGAAATAGTTTTTGATGATCGATTGTATTAAGAATTTTTTTGGATTTAATCTACAAATGATCGAACAAATATCTCTGTAATTAACAAATGCTTACATATGTGTGCCTCACTTTCCTCTATTTAGTACTATACTGGTCCTTATATAGGTTCCAGTTTATACACATTGGCAGCAAGTGTATAAAAGTGTTAGCAGCACTATATGTATATCGTATTTTTTGAAACTGTAGGGATGTGCATCTAGGATTGTCATTGTTGCCATGTTGTACAGTATATTAACAGTAGACACACTGGCTGCCTTCATAGTAATAGCAGAAGTCCCACACACGTTTCTGTCCACGTGATCTAAACTTCTTACCCTTGTCAGGAGGAACAGTAGAAAACGGGATCTGTGGCATGGTGTTTTCGTGCAGCAGAATGACGACAGAGTCGGACGTGGGATCAGTACAAAGAAACAATGGATCCTGGTCCGATGCCATGTATTTTGTCCGTAGGGCAGATGGTGCAGCTTTAATAGATGCTGGAGTCAGGAGCAAATCCATGGCTGGTTCTATGAGACCTGGAACCAGAGGTAACAATGGTCTGAGATGGACCACTGGCGCAGTGTCTCAAAGCTGAGTGATATGCTGGCTGTGTCTGTAGGCAAGCCTATGTTCAATTTGTTGGCACGTCCGATAAGAACCTCCTTGAAGGTATGAATATTGTCAACAGGAGAGATTCTCGCTGGTGGTGAGTCTGTAAATGTCAGAGTGTAGACCAGAGGAAGAAGTTGAGTGATGTGATCTTAATCCTCTTGATTGGGATGGAAAATCCTGTCTTCGTACTGAGAGTGACCTGCCTAGGAGATCTTGATTGGTAATGATGGTGGGATCTTGATCTCTTGCAAGGTCAAATTACATCATTGAGATCTACAGTGCCTTCTTGGATGTGGCATTAGTGCAAGGGACTGTACTAGTGGCACAAGAAGGTTATGGAGGAGAAGACCCCACTGGAACTTCAGGGAGTGGTGTAGAACATGGAGAGGGTGAGTCCTTTATGAGGACCAGGAAAGCTGGTCTGGATGGACAGTAGGCTCTGGAGTACTTTGAATCAGATTCAGATAGAAGCCTATGAGATTCCATGGGCATAAGCCATTCCTGCCTAGTAGAATGATGTCTCTATATTGAACCATGTCTCAACATCAAAAGGTCTTGGTGGAGTCGACGGATGTCTCGATGTACATGTTCCTCTCAACATTGATGGTCTCTTCTTCCTTGACACTGTGCCTGTCCTTGACGTTGCACCAGCCATTGACAGAGACGAAGTAGGTGCTGTACCTCTTCTTGACGTTAAGCAAGTAGGTGTTATACCTCTTCTTGACGTTAAGCAAGTAGGTGTTATACCTCTTCTTGACACTGATGTCCTCGATGTCGAACGGGGACATCTCCCCTGTGGGACCCCTCAGAAGATGAGATGGGACACTGGTAGAGTAAACAGTGAAAACGGCTAAAAACAAAAAGGCAGCGCTCTGCTTTATGACCCTGCCAGCAGGAGCCAGAACAGAACTGCCTGCACTGCCACCTGCAGGGCATGATGGGACACTGGAGATTAGGGTGTCCTAAAAGGCACTGTGGTCTATTGTCGTTGTTCCAGTGCTGCAGTCTGTGCAGTTACAGTGCCCAAACCTCCTCTATCATGCACTTTAAAAGAAAGGAAAAGAGTTTGTGAAGGAAGGTTTTAAGTCACCTTTGCTTATTTTTAGGGACTGTTAAAGGCTCCATGTTTTTCTTTCCTCTTTTAAAGTAAATGAATGGAAATGGCAATATTGTCTTAGGGCTGCAAGACCGTTCTTGTTTTGTGATATGTAACTCCTGCTCTTCTGAAATAAAGCAAAGATAAAGTAAAAATGTGACTTTGGAAGAAAGGCCCAGAGGTCCCCACATGTGGGAAAGACTATTCAGTTCTTAAGATTATCAATGGGGATCCCCTGGGAGAACCACATTGCTTGAAACTGGTTGTTGTTGAACGTGTGACTAAATGGAGCAGATGCTGTACTCGTCAGCCAGTGAGCACCAATACTTTTTTTCTAGGCCAAGAAACCCTAGAATTGACGGGAAATGTCATGTGCTGTGAAAGAATGGTCCGCTCCAATGAAATGAATGTTCGGCCCCAAGTCCTCAGTATGGTTTGGAAAAGCTGTGCCATCCTGCCCTGTTCATTTATTTCTGGCCTGGAATAGGTCTGAATCCAAGATCCCAACCGAGTGAGTTCATTATCTAAACACTACTGTTTGTTAGAGATGGGGTTCACCTAGAGTTTCAACCTGACTCACTGTTGACAATTATGCAAGATCACTTGTAACCTATTACCACTGATTTTGAAGTGCCTGCTGTTGCCGCGTACAGAAAGAGAGCCAAAGTAATTGCAGGCAACCTTTAAAACTAAGATGCATAACATCAAAATAAGATGTTGCCAGCGCTCCATGTCCTCCCCTACACGACTGAATCTCTTACCACTATGCTGCCCATCATCTAAGGTAGTCTGGGGCAGTCGGTGAATCCTCCCAAGGCTCTATTTAGTAAAAACTGCATGGACGAACAACTTGACAAACATTTGGTGAAGGTTTCACCCAGATGAACCTCAATGCTTTTGCTCCTTCAGTTGAGGGCAGTTGCCCACTGTTCATACGATAATGGTTCAAATCACTAAATCAGTGACTTTTGCCTCAGTTTTGTCACGGGGAACAGTTACTTGAGGCAAACGGAGCACATCTTACAAGTGTGCTATATATGTAAGAGCTTATCAGGGAAACAAAGACACACTCTTGTAAATGATGAATCGTGTTTGTATCTACCAAAAGCCTACCTTTTAAGATTCAGATCACCGGCACCGCCCCACGACCACCATGCACCCCTGCAGTGGTTAAAGCACTGCATGGAACCCCGGATGAACACGCTGCACTGCTAGGCACAGCTCGGCACATAGGTTTTGCAAGTTCCACTGATTAACTAGTGTCTTCCTCCCTAGGAGGAAATGCATTTTCCTGGCACAGATTTGTAGGATAAATGTGCACCAAAAGATTGTCCGTGCAAGGTACATTGCAGGTTAGTTTCAAATATGGAAACCAATTTCAAATTCAAAGAGCAGGACTGCTCTTCTGAGGGGCTACAGAGATGTGGTGCAAGTACAAATGCAAAACAAAAACAGAAGGATTTTCCTTTCAGTAATTCCTAAAAATTTTTGGAGAAAGATTCACACTAAGTGAAGAAGGCGCCTGTGGCTTCCAGTTCCTGCTTGTTCCTGATTGATCCAGTGACACCGCAGCTACCTGGGTTTTTCCGTTGAGGTTTTCCCGACCGGGTTTTCCCACTCACCCTCTTCCTACCAACAAAAACCTCGCCCACCCCAGGACCTACTTAATTACTTAATGCAGGCTGCAGTGCGACCGTGCAGCGGACACACCACTGCCACGCCAAAGGCAAGCCCGTCTGAGCCCATCCATGCCTGGACAATGCCCAGTGCCACCACCGCTAGTCCTCCTTGCCCTCAAAGATACACCATTGACGAGCCATACACCCTCAACCCCGGACGCCACAATAAACACTGCCACTGTGCCGACCCGCACTCCACATTAGGACCTTTCACCTGCACCCACTGTCACTTCACTTGCCACAGCTCATACACCAGCCCACCGACCAGTTCCACCCTGAACACATCACAGACACCTCCTGAACAAAAACACCAACTGGCATGCACCCTTCTCAACACACGCTCACTATGCAAGCACTCCACTGAATCATGGGACCTCACTGCCATCCTCACACCCAACATCATCTTCCTCACTGTGACCTGGTTCAACCCCACATCCGCCCCAGACATTGCCACAGTGATCCCCAACTGATATAAAATCACTCACTAGGACCACACCAACAAGCCAGGAGGAGGAAAAGCCATCATCCACAAACAGACCATACCGTGCACCACCACCACCACCGACAATCCCACCATTCCCATGGAACATCTCAACTTCAAGTTCCACACAGACAAAACAACCATCAGAGGCACCCTCGCATAGTGACTCCCAGGCCCGCGCTCCAGCTTTTGCAACACTATCGCAGACTTCATTGCACCCCTAGCCTTAGACTTCAAGGACTACATCTTCCTCGGCAACCTAAATTTCCACATCAAGTACTCCAACGACAACAACACTGCACACCTCCTCGACTATATGATCAGCCTCGGATAGACCCAGATCGTCCAAAACCCTACACACACCGCAGGACACATGCTGGACCCAATTTTCACCTCCAGCAACCGCGTCAAATACAGCCATGTCACAAAACTCACATGGACCGATCACTCCATCCACTTCAGCATCTCCAGCTGATCCCCAACCCACACATACGGACTTCCTTGACAGATACGCCACCACCGTAACAGATACCAACCACACAACGACCACCTGGAACAACCTCTCCACCCAGAACATCACCTCCACCATAAAATCCATCCACTCAGGAGCTCCCACAGACCCATGCCGGCACCACATCTTCAACCCTGGAAACCATAGGATTGGACAGGAACCCACCACTATGCTCAACACCTCTATCACCACTGCAACATTTCCTGATGCTTGTAAACATGTCGAAGTCAGACCACTGCTCAAAAAACTCTCTGCCCACCCTAGAGAACCAAAAAACTGCTGGCCAATCTCCCTGCTCCCATTCCCAACAAAGGTACTAGAAAAGATAATCGACATGCAACTCATGACAAACCTGGAGCAGAAACAGCTACTTGACACCTCCCACTCCGGCTTCCGCAGCAATCACAGCACCAAAACTGCCTTGACTGCAGCCACCAACATCCGAATCCTCCTCGACCGAGGAGAAACAGCAGCTCTGATCCTCCTCAACCTCTCGGCAGCCTTCAACACAGTATCCTACCACATGTTGATCAAAAGACTCCACCCCACAGGCATCCGAGGGGACGCAATCATCTCCTTCCTTACCAGAAGAACCCACAGAATCCACGTCCCACCTTTCACCTCTGAACCCAAGGAGATCTGAGCGTGGGGCTGAGGGATGAGCCTTGCGGTGTCCTCCAAGGCTCATCTCTCAGCCCCACGCTGTTCAACGTATATATGACCCCACTGGTCAACATTGTCAGATTCCACAGTCTCAACATAATTTCCTATGTAGACGACACGCAACTCATCCTCTCACTCACCGATGACCCCTCCACCACCAGAACCAACTTCTACCAATGTATGACAAGCGTCGCTGACTGGATGAAGAACAAATGCCTGCAGCTGAACACAGACAAGATGGAAGTCCTAACCTTTGGCAATAGCCGCAACACATGGAACAACTTTTGGTGGCCATCAGACCTAGGACCTGCACATCCACTCCCTCCGACCATGCCAGAAACCTCAGAATCATCATTGACAACATAGTCACCATGAAATTACAGATCAATGCTGTCTTCCTCCACCTGGTTCCTCACTTTGCACATGCTACGTAAGATCTTCAAGTGGCTACCACTACACACATGACACACTGTGACACAGGCCCTCATCACCAGCCGCTTGGACTACGGCAAAGCCCTCTATGTAGGAATCACCGCACAGCTCATACACAGTCATACAGAACGCCGCAGCCAGACTCATCCTTCCCCGATGAACCCACATCACACCCCACCTCAGGCAACCACTTGACTCCCCATACAGAAGAGATGCCAATTCAAACTGCTGACCCACGCACATAAGGATCTACACAACCGAGGCCCCGCATACATTAACCATTGCCTGAACTTTCACCAACCATCGAGAAGACTACGCTCTGCCTCCCTTTCACTTGTCCACACTCCCTGCATCTGCAGAAGCAGAAATGGAGGGCGCTCCCTCTCTGACATCGCAGCAAAAACCTGGAACAGCCCCCCCACGCAGCTCCGGGCCATCACCTCACTTCCGTAATTCCAAAGGGCCCTCAAGACCTGGCTGTTCGAATAAGCCTCAGGGACCTGCAAGCGCCTGGATACCCTATCGGGTGATTAGCCGCGCTTTATAGATCCTCATTGATTGATTGATAAAGGCTTTGTGAGAAAGGTCCATCTTTTATAGCACAGGCTTAATAGACAGCCAGGTGCAGGTGTGCTTGAAAAAGAAAGGATTTCTATTGGAAACAGTGTTGTAAGTAGCAGAATGGAATGAATCACTGATGACTCTGCTCTTACTGAAATACATGATACTCATACTGGAACCCTTCTGTGACACTACAGAACTTCCTTCCAAAGGACTCCCCTTTCCTAAGAAGCATGCAGACCCAATTTGCTCAAGGTTCGGAAAACGCTGCTGGACCCCTCATCCGGGAATTACAGTTTGCGCCTTAGAGGACAGCACAAAGTCAGTGGTAGAACTCCTAAGTACGGTCAAGAGGAGAGAGATTGTGTGGGAAACAAGGCTCCAGGACAGAGAGAGGCTATGGAGAAGAGAGAAAGAAAGGAACCAGGAAATGCACTGCAGTAAAGGCAAGGTTATTTGTAAACACAAAAACAAACACAGTCGAATGCACGTTTTTGTCCTTTCAAAATGTAAAAAGATTTATAAGGAAAATGTCACTTACCCAGTGTACATCTGTTCGTGGCATTAGTCGCTGCAGATTCACATGCTGTGCATAGTCCGCCGTCTGGTGTTGGGTCGGAGTGTTACAAGTTGTTTTTCTTCGAATAAGTCTTTTCGAGTCACGAGACCGAGGGACTCCTCCTACTTTGGTTCCATTGCGCATGGGCGTCGACTCCATGTTAGATTGTTTTCCCCGCAGAGGGTGAGGTAGGAGTTGTGTATGCTAGTAATAGTGCCCACGCAATGGAGTGAATACGTATGTATATAATGAATTTTAAAGTAATATATTTACAAAAGTACAAATGTTCAAGATCTACTTCTAAACGGCTACAGGCTCCCGGGGAGGCGGGTGGGCGCATGTGAATCTGCAGTGACTAATGCCACGAACAGATGTACACTGGGTAAGTGACATTTTCAGTTCGGTGGCATATGTTGCTGCAGATACACATGCTGTGCATAGACTATAAAGCAGTTACCTCCCCTAAAAGCGGTGGTTTAGCCTGTAGGAGTTGAAGTAGTTTGAAATAAAGTTCTTAGTACAGCTTGACCTACTGTGGCTTGTTGTGCAGATAACACATCTACACAGTAGTGCTTCGTAAATGTGTGAGGCGTAGACCATGTTGCTGCCTTACATATTTCGTTCATTGGAATATTTCCTAGAAAGGCCATGGTAGCACCTTTCTTTCTGGTTGAGTGTGCCTTTGGTGTAATAGGCAGCTCTCTCTTTGCTTTAAGGTAGCAGGTTTGGATGCACCTAACTATCCATCTAGCTATACCTTGTTTTGATATTGGATTTCCTGTATGAGGTTTTTGAAATGCAATAAATAGTTGTTTTGTTTTCCTAATTAGTTTTGTTCTGTCAATGTAGTACATTAGTGCTCTTTTGATGTCTAATGTATGTAGTGCTCTTTCAGCTATTGAGTCTGGCTGTGGAAAGAACACTGGCAATTCTACTGTTTGATTTAAGTGGAACGGTGAGATGACCTTTGGTAAGAATTTTGGGTTGGTTCTTAGAACTACCTTATTTTTGTGTATTTGAATAAATGGTTCTTGTATAGTAAATGCCTGAATTTCACTTACTCTTCTTAGAGATGTAATGGCAATGAGAAATGCAACTTTCCACGTTAAGTATTGCATTTCACAAGAATGCATGGGTTCGAAAGGTGGACCCATGAGTCTTGTTAAGACAATATTGAGGTTCCATGAAGGAACAGGTGGTGTCCTTGGTGGTATAATTCTTTTTAGGCCTTTCATAAATGCTTTAATGACAGGTATTCTAAATAGGGAAGTTGAATGAGTAATTTGCAGGTATGCAGATATTGCTGCGAGATGTATCTTTATGGAAGAGAAAGCTAGATTTGACTTTTGCAAATGTAGTAAATACCCTACAACATCTTTTGGAGATGCATGCAATGGTTGAACTTGATTATTATGGCAGTAGCAAACAAATCTTTTCCATTTACTTGCATAGCAGTGTCTAGTGGATGGCCTTCTAGCTTGTCTTATGACCTCCATACATTCCTGTGTGAGGTTTAAGTGTCCAAATTCTAGGATTTCAGGAGCCAAACTGCTAGATTCAGCGATGCTGGGTTTGGATGCCTGATTTGTTGCTTGTGTTGTGTTAACAGATCTGGCCTGTTGGGTAGTTTGACATGAGGTACTACTGACAGGTCTAGTAGTGTTGTATACCAAGGTTGTCTTGCCCATGTTGGTGCTATTAGAATGAGTTTGAGTTTGTTTTGACTCAATCTGTTTACTAGATATGGAAGGAGAGGGAGAGGGGGAAAAGCGTATGCAAATATCCCTGACCAATTCATCCATAGAGCATTGCCTTGAGATTGCCGGTGTGGGTACCTGGATGCGAAGTTTTGGCATTTTGCGTTTTCTTTTGTTGCAAATAGATCTATTTGAGGTGTTCCCCAAATTTGGAAGTAAGTGTTCAGGATTTGGGTGTGAATCTCCCATTCGTGGACCTGTTGGTGATCCTGAGAGAGACTGTCTGCTAGCTGGTTCTGGATCCCTGGAATAAACTGTGCTATTAGGCGAATGTGGTTGTGAATTGCCCAATGCCATATTTTTTGTGTTAGGAGACACAACTGTGTTGAGTGTGTCCCCCCCTGTTTGTTTAAATAATACATTGTTGTCATGTTGTCTGTTTTGACCAGAATGTATTTGTGGGTTATTATGGGTTGGAATGCTTTCAACGCTAGAAATACTGCTAACAATTCGAGGTGATTGATATGAAACTTTCTTTGATGTACGTCCCATTGTCCTTGTATGCTTCGTTGATTGAGGTGTGCTCCCCACCCTGTCATGGAAGCATCTGTTGTTATCACGTATTGTGGCACTGGGTCTTGGAAAGGCCACCCTTTGTTTAAATTTGTACTGTTCCACCATAGAAGCGAGATGTATGTTTGGCGGTCTATCAACACCAGATCTAGAAGTTGACCCTGTGCATGTGACCATTGTGATGCTAGGCACTGTTGTAAGGGCCGCATGTGCAATCTTGCGTTTGGGACAATGGCTATGCATGAGGACATCATGCCTAGGAGTTTTAATACCATCTTTGCATGTACTTTTTGTGTTGGATACATAGCTTGTATCACCTTGTGAAAATTGTGAACCCTTTGTGGACTTGCAGTGGCTATCCCCTTTGTTGTGTTGATTGTCGCTCCTAAGTATTGCTGTGTTTGACACGGCAGAATGTGTGACTTTGCATAGTTGATGGAGAAACCCAGTTTGCAAAGGGTTTGTATAACATAATCTGTGTGGTGTGAACACTTTGTTAGCGAGTTGGTTTTTATTAACCAATCGTCTAGGTACGGGAACACGTGTATTTGCTGCCTTCTGATATGTGCAGCTACTACTGCTAGACATTTCGTAAAGACTCTTGGCGCGGTTGTTATTCCGAATGGCAACACTTTGAATTGGTAGTGTATTCCTTTGAATACGAACCGTAGGTATTTCCTGTGCGAGGGATGTATCGGTATATGGAAATACGCGTCTTTTAGATCTAAGGTTGTCATGTAGTCCTGCTGTTTCAGTAGTGGTATTACGTCTTGTAACGTGACCATGTGAAAGTGTTCTGATTTGATGAAGGTGTTTAATGTTCTGAGATCTAATATCGGTCTCAGAGTTTTGTCCTTTTTTGGTATTAGAAAGTACAGTGAGTAAACTCCTGTGTTCTTTTGTGGACCTGGTACTAATTCTATTGCGTCTTTTTGTAGTAATGCTTGAACTTCTAGTTGTAGAAGGTCTAAATGCTGTTTTGACATATTTTGTGTTTTCGGTGGGACGTTTGGAGGGAGTTGGAGAAATTCTATGCAATAACCATGTTGGATAATTGCTAAGACCCAAGTGTCTGTTGTTATCTCCTCCCATGATTTGTAGAACTGGCTTAGTCTTCCCCCTACTGGTGTTGTGTGAAGGGGTTGAGTGACTTGTGAGTCACTGCTTGTTTTGAGGGGTTTTGGGCCCTTGAAATTTTCCCCAGTTTCTTGGGAATTGGCCCCCTCTGTATTGGCCCCGAAAGCCTCCCCTTTGATACTGTCCCTGGTATGTAGACGGTGTTGTTTGTGAGGTGCTGGCTTGTGTGGCTTGACCTCGAAACCCTCCTCTGAAAGTAGTTTTGCGAAATGTGCCAAATGTGCCTCTGCCCTGCGGGGAATAGAGTGCGCCCATGGCTTTAGCCGTGTCAGTGTCTTTCTTTAATTTTTCAATTGCAGTGTCCACTTCTGGTCCAAACAATTGCTGTTCATTGAATGGCATATTGAGCACTGCCTGTTGTATCTCAGGTTTGAAGCCAGATGTGCGCAGCCATGCGTGCCTCCTTATTGTCACAGCAGTATTTATTGTTCTTGCAGCTGTATCTGCTGCAGCCATAGAAGAACGTATTTGGTTGTTGGAGATATTTTGCCCCTCTTCAACCACTTGTTTCGCTCGTTTCTGGAATTCTTTGGGGAGGTGCTCGATGAGATGCTGCATCTCGTCCCAATGGGCCCTGTCGTATCGCGCTAGGAGTGCTTGCGAGTTGGCGATGCGCCACTGATTTGCAGCTTGTGCTGCAACCCTTTTCCCAGCTGCATCAAACTTGCGGCTCTCCTTGTCTGGAGGTGGTGCGTCGCCTGATGTATGAGAGTTGGCTCTTTTACGAGCTGCTCCTACGACAACTGAATCTGGTGTCAGTTGTGATGTAATAAAAGCAGGGTCTGTGGGTGGTGCCTTGTATTTCTTCTCCACCCTTGGGGTTATTGCTCTGCTTTTAACTGGCTCCTTAAAGATTTGTTTAGCGTGCCTTAGCATTCCCGGGAGCATAGGAAGGCTTTGATAATTGCTATGGGTGGAGGACAGGGTGTTAAAAAGGAAGTCATCCTCCATAGGCTCTGAATGTAGCGATACGTTATGAAACTCTGCTGCCCTAGCTACCACCTGAGCATACGCTGTACTGGCCTCAGGTGGTGAGGGCTTAGTGGGGTACGACTCAGGGCTATTGTCCGATACTGGGGCGTCATAGAGATCCCATGCGTCCTGGTCATCTTGGCTCATGGTGGTATGAGCTGGTGATTGTGACGGAGTCTGTGCCGGTGATATATGAGTTGCCGGTGGTGGAGAGGGTGGTGGAGTTACCTTCTTTACCACTTTTTCTTGTGGTGTTTTTTCTTGTTGTTGGAAATCCAGTTTCCTTTTTCTTCTGATTGGGGGAAGGGTGCTGATCTTCCCTGTACCACTTTGTATAAAGATCTGCTTTTGCGTGTGATCTACAGCTGTTGTTTGTAATTCCTTCTCAAATCTGTGTTTTTGAAGTTGGGAGGACAGTGATTGTTCCTCTGAGTAGGAACTGGCTTTCGGTTCGGTTGCTGGGCGTTTTGGCACCGAAACCGTGTCTTTTGTTGTTTTCGGCTCCAAAGAGATTTTCCTCTTTTTCGGTGTCGTACCTTCTTGGCGTCGACCATCTTCGGTGCTGCTATCTCTGTGCCGAGCAGCTTCGGTGCCGCTGTCTCGGTGTCGACCCTTTTCTGCGGCACTTTCTCGGTCCCGAGATTGCTGCGTGCCTGTGTCTCGACCTCAGTCGGACGATCTCGGCACCAGCTCGCCCTTTTTCGGTGCCGATGGACGGTCACCTACTTTATGGGTTGAGCCATGGCCTGTCGGCAGTGGCGTCCCCTGGGCTTTGTCTGTTTTTCTGTGTGATGCTTGTTTCGACGTCTTACTCACGGTTTCTTCGACGTCGAATTCTTCGGAATCCGATTCGTGGATGGAGAATGTTTCTTCTTCTCCCTCTTCCTCGAACCGTTGTTGTCCTGTCGGCGTGGACGCCATCTGCAACCTTCTGGCTCTTCGGTCTCGGAGCGTTTTTCTCGACCGAAACGCTCGACAGGCCTCACACGTCTCTTCTTTGTGCTCGGGTGACAGGCACAAGTTACAGACCAAATGTTGGTCTGTATAGGGATATTTACTGTGGCATTTAGGACAGAATCGGAACGGGGTCCGTTCCATCAGTCTCGATGTTGCACGCGGTCAGGCCGACCAGGCCCCCACGGGGGATCGAAATTACCCCGAAGGGCTACCGGAGCTCTTCAAGATTCGGTGTCGATTCTAATCTAACCCGATACCAAACGAAACAATACCGACAAATTTTCCGTTGATTCTGACTAACTTTCCGACCCGAAACACGGAGCGAAAAGGAACACATCCGAACCCGATGGCGGAAAAAAAACAATCTAACATGGAGTCGACGCCCATGCGCAATGGAACCAAAGTAGGAGGAGTCCCTCGGTCTCGTGACTCGAAAAGACTTCTTCGAAGAAAAACAACTTGTAACATTCCGACCCAACACCAGACGGCGGACTATGCACAGCATGTGTATCTGCAGCTACACATGCCACCGAATCTATTATTTTAGAAATCCAATGCTGGAAAATACCCACTCGAAATAAACACGAAAGCAGGAAACTATAGACATGCCGAAAGCATAAACCAAACCTTCTAAAACCAAGAAAAGATTGGTGATGGTGAAGCAATTATAGGTCAACGCTGTATCCTTTGCCTGCTTTCGCAACCTCTGCCTTCTACATAAGATCTTCAAATGGCTGCCCACCGACATCAGGCGCACAGTCACACAGGCCCTCATTACCAGCCATCTGGACTACGGTAACGTTCGTTATGCTGGACTCACGACACACCTCAGGAAAAAAACTCCAAATAACCCAGAACGTAGCAGCCAGGCTCATCCTTGACCCCCCAAAAAGGACACACATATCCCCACACCTCAAGAACCTCCACTGGTTCCCCGTACACAAACAATGCCTATTCAAGCTACTAACCTTCAACTACAAAACCCTGCACAACCAAGGACCAGTCTGCCTTAATCACCGGCTAAAATTCACCACCTTACCAGACACTTTCCCTCCACCACCCTCTACGTCACCTACACACCCCACATGTGCAGAAGCATATACGGAGGACGCGCCTTCTACCTGCCAGCAAAATCCTGGAACGATCACCCAATCCATCCAAGGTCTTCCCCCTCCATCCTGGATTTCAGAAGACAGCCCAAGACCTGGCTCTATGACTGAGTCTCCGACTAGATCCCACGCAGCTGACACAGCACCTGGATACCCTCACGGGTGATAAGTGCACGCTACAAATCCTTTGATTGACTAATTAAAGGTATAGGATTTTGTGTGCATGGCTACCACTTGATCAGTTCAAGGTTTGTCTAGTCTCCAATACCTAGGGTCTCTGGCCCATCCTCGGAGCAGGCCATATAAATCTATCCATATTCTGTCTCTACACAGCAACTGCACCTATGTAGATTGTGTCTCTACACATTGAGCACACCCATCTGCATCTCTACACACTGAGTGCACCAATGCAGACCGCATTTCTACACACTGAGAGCACCAATGCAGACTGCGTCTCTACACACTGAGCACACCAATACAGACTGTCTCTACACACTGAGCGCACGAATACAGACTGTGTCTCTACACACTGAGCGCAGCAATGCGCATTGCGTCTCTACACTGAGCACACTAATGAAGACTGCATCTCTACACACTGAGTGCACCAATTGCGACCGCATCTCTACACACTGAGCGCACCAATACAGACTGTGGGGGTTATTCCGACCCAGGCGGTCAAGGACCGCCGGGGCCGGGGATGCGGGAGCACCGCCAACAGGCTGGCGGTGCCCCGCAGGGCATTCTGACCGCGGCGGTTTGGCCGCGGTCAGACAAGGAAAACCGGCGGTCTCCCGCCGGTTTTCCGCTGCCCTGGGAATCCCCCATGGCGGCGCAGCTTGCTGCGCCGCCATGGGGGATTCCGACCCCCTCACCGCCATCCTGTTCCTGGCGGCTCCGACCGCCAGGAACAGGATGGCAGTGAGGGGTGTCGTGGGGCCCCTGGGGGCCCCTGCAGTGCCCATGCCAATGGCATGGGCACTGCAGGGGCCACCGTAAAAGGGCCCCACTTTGTATTTCAGTGTCTGCTTTGCAGACACTGAAATACGCGACGGGTGCCACTGCACCCGTCGCACATACCCACTCCGCCGGCTCCATTCGGCGCCGGCATCCTCGTGGGGAGGGGTTTCCCGCTGGGCTGGCGGGCGGCCCTCTGGCGGTCGCCCGCCAGCCCAGCGGGAAAGCCAGAATGGCCTAGCGGCCATTTGGCGGCTCCCTCCAGGCGGGCAGCTCCTGCCGCCCGCCGGGCTCAGAATGAGCCCCTGTGTCTCTACACACTGAGTGCACCCATGTAGGTTGCGTCTCTACACACTAAGCAGCATCTACGCAAACTGCTTTTATATACTCCCACAGCACCAACGCAGTTTGTGTCTCTACACAGTAAGTGCACCCATGTATGCTGCGTCTCTATACACTTAGCAGCACTTACGCAAACTGCTTTTATATACGCCCATAGCACCAACACACAGTCTGTGTCTCTACACAGTAAGTGCACCCATGCAGGCTGCGTCTCTATACACTGAGCAGCACTTACGCAAACTTTTATATACACCCATAGCACCAACGCAGTCTGTGTCTCTACACACTGAGCACACCAAGGCACATTGCATCTCTACACTGAGCACACCAATGGAGACTGCATCTCTACACACTGAGTGCACCAATGCAGACTGCATATCTACAAACTGAGCACACCAATACAGACTGTGGTGGTCATTATGAAAATGGCTGTCTGGACCGCCACGCCGGCGGTCATTACCACCAATGTCATGGGGGTCCAGACCACCATATTCTGAACACAGTAGTGAACTGGCTGCAAAGCAGCCAGTTCACTACCACCCACCGCCGGGCCGACTGTAAACACGTTCGACCCGGCGGTGGAGGACGGACCGGCAGTGGGATTATGATCCCATTTCCACCAGGGATTTCTGGCAGGATACCCCGCCAGGTAATCCCTGGCAGAAAGCATACGGGTAACAGGAATACTCATTCCTGTCACCTGTATGTGACACGCCAGGCCACCCCCCTTGCCACTACATCACCCACCACCCAAGCCCCTACATCCGCCCTCATCCCCCCACCCTCCGAACCCTGAAAACCGACCCCCAAACCTCCACCCCCCAAAACACAATGTAGGCCCCCCGCTCGACCCTAACCATCCCCCACCCCAATGTACAGGTCCCCCCAAACCCCAACCCCCTCCACATCTTCATGCACCCATTCACCTACATGCACACACGCATACATATACTCAGACAAACATTCCCCCAAACATACACTCACGCACACTGTGAGAAGGTAGCCTCTTTCTAGCCTTGTTACCCCCACTTTTGGCCTGTTTGTGAGTGTATGTCAGGGTGTTTGTCACTGTTTTCACTGTCTCACTGGGATCCTGATAGCCAGGCATCAGTGCTCATAGTGAAAACACTATGTTTTCAGTATGTTTGTTATGTGTCACTGGGATCCTGCTAGTCAGGACCCCAGTGCTCATAAGGTTGTGGCCTATATGTATGTGTCACTGGGACCCTGTCACACAGGGCCCCAGTGCTCATAGGTGTGCATGTACATGTTCCCTGTGTGGTGCCTAACTGTCTCACTGAGGCTCTGCTAACCAGAACCTCAGTGGTTATGCTCTCTCATTACTTTCAAATTGTCACTAACAGGCTAGTGACCATTTTTACCAATTTACATTGGCTTACTGGAACACCCTTATAATTCCCTAGTATATGGTACTGAGGTACCCAGGGTATTGGGGTTCCAGGAGATCCCTATGGGCTGCAGCATTTCTTTTGCCACCCATAGAGAGCTCTGACAATTCTTACACAGGCCTGCCACTGCAGCCTGAGTGAAATAACGTCCACGTTATTTCACAGCCATTTTACACTGCACTTAAGTAACTTATAAGTCACCTATATGTCTAACCTTTACCTGGTAAAGGTTAGGTGCAAAGTTACTTAGTGTGTGGGCACCCTGGCACTAGCCAAGGTGCCCCCACATTGTTCAGAGCCAATTCACTGAACTTTGTGAGTGCGGGGACACCATTACACGCGTGCACTACATATAGGTCACTACCTATATGTAGCTTCACCATGGTAACTCCGAATATGGCCATGTAACATGTCTATGATCATGGAATTGCCCCCTCTATGCCATCCTGGCATAGTTGGCACAATCCCATGATCCCAGTGGTCTGTAGCACAGACCCTGGTACTGCCAAACTGCCCTTCCTGGGGTTTCACTGTAGCTGCTGCTGCTGCCAACCCCTCAGACAGGCAGCTGCCCTCCTGGGGTCCAGCCAGGCCTGGCCCAGGATGGCAGAACAAAGAACTTCCTCTGAGAGAGGGTGTGACACCCTCTCCCTTTGGAAAATGGTGTGAAGGCAGGGGAGGAGTAGCCTCCCCCAGCCTCTGGAAATGCTTTGTTGGGCACAGAGGTGCCCAATTCTGCATAAGCCAGTCTACACCGGTTCAGGGACCCCTTAGCCCCTGCTCTGGCGCGAAACTGGACAAAGGAAAGGGGAGTGACCACTCCCCTGACCTGCACCTCCCCTGGGAGGTGTCCAGAGCTCCTCCAGTGTGCTCCAGACCTCTGCCATCTTGGAAACAGAGGTGCTGCTGGCACACTGGACTGCTCTGAGTGGCCAGTGCCACCAGGTGACGTCAGAGACTCCTGCTGATAGGCTCCTTCAGGTGTTAGTAGCCTTTCCTCTCTCCTAGGTAGCCAAACCCTCTTTTCTGGCTATTTAGGGTCTCTGTCTCTGGGGAAACTTTAGATAACGAATGCATGAGCTCAGCCGAGTTCCTCTGCATCTCCCTCTTCACCTTCTGATAAGGAATCGACCGCTGACCGCGCTGGAAGCCTGCAAACCTGCAACATAGTAGCAAAGACGACTACTGCAACTCTGTAACGCTGATCCTGCCGCCTTCTCGACTGTTTTCCTGCTTGTGCATGCTGTGGGGGTAGTCTGCCTCCTCTCTGCACCAGAAGCTCCGAAGAAATCTCCCGTGGGTCGACGGAATCTTCCCCCTGCAACCGCAGGCACCAAAAAGCTGCATCTCCGGTCCCTTGGGTCTCCTCTCAGCACGACGAGCGAGGTCCCTCGAATCCAGCGACACCGTCCAAGTGACTCCCACAGTCCAGTGACTCTTCAGCCCGAGTTTGGTGGAGGTAAGTCCTTGCCTCACCTCGCTGGGCTGCATTGCTGGGAACCACGACTTTGCAAGCTTCTCCGGCCCCTGTGCACTTCCGGCGGAAATCCTGTGTGCACAGCCAAGCCTGGGTCCACGGCACTCTAACCTGCATTGCACGACTTTCTAAGTTGGTCTCCGGCGACGTGGGACTCCTTTGTGCAACTTCGGCGAGCACCGTTTCACGCATCCTCATAGTGCCTGTTCCTGGCACTTCTCCGGGTGCTACCTGCTTCAGTGAGGGCTCTTTGTCTTGCTCGACGTCCCCTCTCTCTGCAGGTCCAATTTGCGACCTCCTGGTCCCTCCTGGGCCCCAGCAGCATCCAAAAACGCCAAACGTACGATTTGCGTGTAGCATGGCTTGTTGGCGTCCATCCGGCGGGAAAACACTTCTGCACGACTCTCCAAGGCGTGGGGGATCCATCCTCCAAAGGGGAAGTCTCTAGCCCTTGTCGTTCCTGCAGTATTCACAGTTCTTCAGCCTAGTAAGAGCTTCTTTGCACCAACCGCTGGCATTTCTTGGGCATCTGCCCATCTCCGAGCTGCTTGTGACTTTTGGACTTGGTCCCCTTGTTCCACAGGTACCCTCAGACAGGAATCCATCGTTGTTGCATTGCTGATTTGTGTTTTCCTTGCATTCTCCCTCTAACACGACTATTTTGTCCTTAGGGGAACTTTAGTGCACTTTGCACTCACTTTTCAGGGTCTTGGGGAGGGTTATTTTTCTAACTCTCACTATTTTCTAATAGTCCCAGCGACCCTCTACAAGGTCACATAGGTTTGGGGTCCATTCGTGGTTCGCATTCCACTTCTGGAGTATATGGTTTGTGTTGCCCCTATCCCAATGTTTCCCCATTGCATCCTATTGTAACTATACATTGTTTGCACTGTTTTCTAAGACTATACTGCATATTTTTGCTATTGTGTATATATATCTTGTGTATATTTCCTATCCTCTCACTGAGGGTACACTCTAAGATACTTTGGCATATTGTCATAAAAATAAAGTACCTTTATTTTTAGTATAACTGTGTATTGTGTTTTCTTATGATATTGTGCATATGACACTAAGTGGTACTGTAGTAGCTTCACATGTCTCCTAGTTCAGCCTAAGCTGCTCTGCTAAGCTACCATTATCTATCAGCCTAAGCTGCTAGACACCCTATACACTAATAAGGGATAACTGGGCCTGGTGCAAGGTGCAAGTACCCCTTGGTACTCACTACAAGCCAGTCCAGCCTCTTACATTGGTTGTGCAGCGGTGGGATAAGTGCTTTGAGACTACTTACCACTCTTGTCATTGTACTTTTCATAAGAGAAAAATATACAAAACAAGGTCAGTGTATATACACATAGCCAAAAAGTTTTGCATTTCCTCTTTTCACTCTTTTCTAAGTGCTGAAAAGTACTTCTAAACTTTCAAAAAGTTCTTAAAAGTTTAAAAAGTTTTTTCTGTCTTTCCAAAAAGTTCTGAAAACTTTTTTCTCTTTGTCTATCACTTTAACTCTCTCTACAAAATGTCTGGCACAGGCCAAAAAGTTGAACTGTCCAAACTTGCATATGATCACCTTAGCTGGAAAGGAGCAAGGAGTCTCTGCATAGAGAGAGGTTTGAGTGTAGGGAAGAATCCTTCCTTGGAACTGTTAATTAATATGCTTAGAGTACAGGATAAGGCCATAAGTGCCCAATCTGTAGAAAAAGTAGCTAATGGTTCTCAATCTGATCCAGGGACTCCCCCAGGAAAAGGTTCAGGAAAGAAACTTCTCAGCCTGCCCATTACTAGACAGTCTAGCATAGTTGGTACAGAGGTTGAATCACATCATACTGATGATGTGCTCTCACATTATGCTGGTAGCCAAGCTGTTAGGGTGCCCCTTGTAAGGGACAGGTCTCCTTCTGTTCATTCCCATCATACCTCTGTATCTAGAAATGTCCCTCCCACCCACCCTGATGACAGATTGTTAGAAAGGGAGCTCAATAGATTGAGAGTGGAGCAAACCAGACTGAAGCTCAAGAAGCAACAGCTGGATTTGGATAGACAGTCTTTAGAAATAGAGAGGGAAAGACAGAAGATGGGTTTAGATACCCATGGTGGCAGCAGCAGTATTCCCCATAGTCATCCTGCAAAAGAGCATGATTCCAGGAATCTGCATAAGATAGTTCCCCCTTACAAGGAGGGGGATGACATTAACAAGTGGTTTGCTGCACTTGAGAGGGCCTGTGCTGTACAGGATGTCCCTCAAAAGCAGTGGGCTGCTATCCTATGGCTATCATTTACTGGAAAAGGTAGGGATAGGCTCCTTACTGTACAAGAAAATGATGCTAACAATTTCCAAGTTCTTAAGAATGCACTCCTGGATGGTTATGGCTTAACCACTGAACAGTACAGGATAAAGTTCAGAGATACCAAAAAGGAGTCTTCACAAGACTGGGTTGATTTCATTGACCAGGCAGTGAAGGCCTTGGAGGGGTGGTTACATGGCAGTAAAGTTACTGATTATGACAGCCTGTATAACTTGATCCTGAGAGAGCATATTCTTAATAATTGTGTGTCTGATTTGTTGCACCAGTACCTGGTAGACTCTGATCTGACCTCTCCCCAAGAATTGGGAAAGAAGGCAGACAAATGGGTCAGAACAAGGGTGAACAGAAAAGATCATACAGGGGGTGACAAAGATGTCAATAAGAAGAAAGATGGTGAAAAATCTCAAGATAAGCATGGGGATAAGGGTAAAACCAAAGATCCCACTTCAAATCTTAAACACTCTTCAGAGGGTGGGGATAAAACAAATTCTTCCTCTTCTTCTCAACCTGCACACATTAAAAAGCCTTGGTGCTTTGTGTGTAAAAACAGAGGCCATAGGCCAGGGGATAAGTCCTGTCCAGGTAAACCCCCTGAGCCTACCACCACTAATACATCAAGCTCTAGTGCCCCTAGCAGTAGTGGTACTAGTGGTGGGACTGCTGGCAACAGTCAAGCAAAGGGTGTAGTTGGGTTCACTTATGGGTCCATAGTGGAAACTGATGTAATCAGTCCCAAGACAGTTTCTGTCACACCTAGTGGCATTGGCCTTGCCACACTGGCTGCTTGTCCCCTTACAATGGATAAGTACAGGCAGACAGTTTCAATAAATGGTGTTGAGGCCTTGGCCTACAGGGACACAGGTGCCAGTTTCACTTTGGTGACTGAAAACCTAATGCCTCCTGAACAACACATCATTGGACAACAGTATAAGATTATTGATGTCCATAACTCCACTAAGTTTCTTCCCTTAGCTATAATTCAGTTTAGTTGGGGTGGAGTTACTGGCCCTAAGCAGGTGGTGGTATCACCTAGCTTACCTGTAGACTGTCTCTTAGGTAATGACCTAGAGGCCTCAGGTTGGGCTGATGTAGAGTTTTATGCCCATGCAGCCATGCTGGGCATCCCTGAGGAATTGTTCCCTCTCATTTCAAGTGAAATGAAAAAGCAAAGGAGAGAAGGCCTGAAAACTCAGGATCCCTCTCCATCAACAGGTAAAAAGGGTATCACAGTATCCCCTAACCACCCTACCATTCAGGATACTATTCCTGTGGTGGGAGAAACCTCTCCTGGGGTGGCATCTGTTCCAAGGGAATCATCAGCTGGCAAAGCTGGACTCCCTGAGGTGGAAGTACCTCTCTGTGGGATAACTAACATTGGTGAGAAAAACAGCACCATTTTAGTTAACATGGAGCATCCCTCCAACCCTCCCAGAGAAACTTTAGTGCAGAAACCCTGCACTACCTCACAACACTTAGGACAGCATCCCTGCCCTAGTGTGGAGCTCATAGGACAGCATCCCTGCCCTGCTCCAACTCAAGAGAAACAGCATCCCTGTTCTCTCTTCCAGCCAGATGGACAAAGTTTTTGCCCAGCTATGGCTTTTCTGAGACAGCATCCCTGTCTGGCATTTCCATCACTACAAATAGGTTCAGTGGACAATTCCCACTGCTCTAAACTAAAACTTACTGATAGAAACTCTGAAAATACATCTTCACATTGTTGCTTAGCTAAAAAACTTCAAACAGGGTGGTTTACATCCCTACAGGGAAGTAACCATATAGTGGATGATAAAGGGAGTAACCAGTCTATTGCAGAGCTACTCTCTACTTATCACCACTTAGACAATAAAGTCTCAACTGGCCAAGGTTAGCCTTATTGTCCTTCGTTTGGGGGGGGGTTGTGTGAGAAGGTAGCCTCTTTCTAGCCTTGTTACCCCCACTTTTGGCCTGTTTGTGAGTGTATGTCAGGGTGTTTGTCACTGTTTTCACTGTCTCACTGGGATCCTGATAGCCAGGCATCAGTGCTCATAGTGAAAACACTATGTTTTCAGTATGTTTGTTATGTGTCACTGGGATCCTGCTAGTCAGGACCCCAGTGCTCATAAGGTTGTGGCCTATATGTATGTGTCACTGGGACCCTGTCACACAGGGCCCCAGTGCTCATAGGTGTGCATGTACATGTTCCCTGTGTGGTGCCTAACTGTCTCACTGAGGCTCTGCTAACCAGAACCTCAGTGGTTATGCTCTCTCATTACTTTCAAATTGTCACTAACAGGCTAGTGACCATTTTTACCAATTTACATTGGCTTACTGGAACACCCTTATAATTCCCTAGTATATGGTACTGAGGTACCCAGGGTATTGGGGTTCCAGGAGATCCCTATGGGCTGCAGCATTTCTTTTGCCACCCATAGAGAGCTCTGACAATTCTTACACAGGCCTGCCACTGCAGCCTGAGTGAAATAACGTCCACGTTATTTCACAGCCATTTTACACTGCACTTAAGTAACTTATAAGTCACCTATATGTCTAACCTTTACCTGGTAAAGGTTAGGTGCAAAGTTACTTAGTGTGTGGGCACCCTGGCACTAGCCAAGGTGCCCCCACATTGTTCAGAGCCAATTCACTGAACTTTGTGAGTGCGGGGACACCATTACACGCGTGCACTACATATAGGTCACTACCTATATGTAGCTTCACCATGGTAACTCCGAATATGGCCATGTAACATGTCTATGATCATGGAATTGCCCCCTCTATGCCATCCTGGCATAGTTGGCACAATCCCATGATCCCAGTGGTCTGTAGCACAGACCCTGGTACTGCCAAACTGCCCTTCCTGGGGTTTCACTGTAGCTGCTGCTGCTGCCAACCCCTCAGACAGGCAGCTGCCCTCCTGGGGTCCAGCCAGGCCTGGCCCAGGATGGCAGAACAAAGAACTTCCTCTGAGAGAGGGTGTGACACCCTCTCCCTTTGGAAAATGGTGTGAAGGCAGGGGAGGAGTAGCCTCCCCCAGCCTCTGGAAATGCTTTGTTGGGCACAGAGGTGCCCAATTCTGCATAAGCCAGTCTACACCGGTTCAGGGACCCCTTAGCCCCTGCTCTGGCGCGAAACTGGACAAAGGAAAGGGGAGTGACCACTCCCCTGACCTGCACCTCCCCTGGGAGGTGTCCAGAGCTCCTCCAGTGTGCTCCAGACCTCTGCCATCTTGGAAACAGAGGTGCTGCTGGCACACTGGACTGCTCTGAGTGGCCAGTGCCACCAGGTGACGTCAGAGACTCCTGCTGATAGGCTCCTTCAGGTGTTAGTAGCCTTTCCTCTCTCCTAGGTAGCCAAACCCTCTTTTCTGGCTATTTAGGGTCTCTGTCTCTGGGGAAACTTTAGATAACGAATGCATGAGCTCAGCCGAGTTCCTCTGCATCTCCCTCTTCACCTTCTGATAAGGAATCGACCGCTGACCGCGCTGGAAGCCTGCAAACCTGCAACATAGTAGCAAAGACGACTACTGCAACTCTGTAACGCTGATCCTGCCGCCTTCTCGACTGTTTTCCTGCTTGTGCATGCTGTGGGGGTAGTCTGCCTCCTCTCTGCACCAGAAGCTCCGAAGAAATCTCCCGTGGGTCGACGGAATCTTCCCCCTGCAACCGCAGGCACCAAAAAGCTGCATCTCCGGTCCCTTGGGTCTCCTCTCAGCACGACGAGCGAGGTCCCTCGAATCCAGCGACACCGTCCAAGTGACTCCCACAGTCCAGTGACTCTTCAGCCCGAGTTTGGTGGAGGTAAGTCCTTGCCTCACCTCGCTGGGCTGCATTGCTGGGAACCACGACTTTGCAAGCTTCTCCGGCCCCTGTGCACTTCCGGCGGAAATCCTGTGTGCACAGCCAAGCCTGGGTCCACGGCACTCTAACCTGCATTGCACGACTTTCTAAGTTGGTCTCCGGCGACGTGGGACTCCTTTGTGCAACTTCGGCGAGCACCGTTTCACGCATCCTCATAGTGCCTGTTCCTGGCACTTCTCCGGGTGCTACCTGCTTCAGTGAGGGCTCTTTGTCTTGCTCGACGTCCCCTCTCTCTGCAGGTCCAATTTGCGACCTCCTGGTCCCTCCTGGGCCCCAGCAGCATCCAAAAACGCCAAACGTACGATTTGCGTGTAGCAAGGCTTGTTGGCGTCCATCCGGCGGGAAAACACTTCTGCACGACTCTCCAAGGCGTGGGGGATCCATCCTCCAAAGGGGAAGTCTCTAGCCCTTGTCGTTCCTGCAGTATTCACAGTTCTTCAGCCTAGTAAGAGCTTCTTTGCACCAACCGCTGGCATTTCTTGGGCATCTGCCCATCTCCGAGCTGCTTGTGACTTTTGGACTTGGTCCCCTTGTTCCACAGGTACCCTCAGACAGGAATCCATCGTTGTTGCATTGCTGATTTGTGTTTTCCTTGCATTCTCCCTCTAACACGACTATTTTGTCCTTAGGGGAACTTTAGTGCACTTTGCACTCACTTTTCAGGGTCTTGGGGAGGGTTATTTTTCTAACTCTCACTATTTTCTAATAGTCCCAGCGACCCTCTACAAGGTCACATAGGTTTGGGGTCCATTCGTGGTTCGCATTCCACTTCTGGAGTATATGGTTTGTGTTGCCCCTATCCCAATGTTTCCCCATTGCATCCTATTGTAACTATACATTGTTTGCACTGTTTTCTAAGACTATACTGCATATTTTTGCTATTGTGTATATATATCTTGTGTATATTTCCTATCCTCTCACTGAGGGTACACTCTAAGATACTTTGGCATATTGTCATAAAAATAAAGTACCTTTATTTTTAGTATAACTGTGTATTGTGTTTTCTTATGATATTGTGCATATGACACTAAGTGGTACTGTAGTAGCTTCACACGTCTCCTAGTTCAGCCTAAGCTGCTCTGCTAAGCTACCATTATCTATCAGCCTAAGCTGCTAGACACCCTATACACTAATAAGGGATAACTGGGCCTGGTGCAAGGTGCAAGTACCCCTTGGTACTCACTACAAGCCAGTCCAGCCTCCTACACACACCTCATGCACTCACACACTCAAACACACACACACACCCACTTCCCTCCATCCTTCCCTCTCGGGCAGCACTTACCTCTTCTGTGGCGCTGCTCCAGGAGGGAACGGGATCTCTGGATGCTGCTCTGCACCATTGTCGCCTCTCCATACACCGCCACGCCTATGAATGTATCATCATAGGCGTGGTGGTGTTTGGACTGACGTGGCGGTGATGGTGGAGCAACATCCACCCCCGCCACTGACTGCCAGCATGGCACATGGTGGCTCTCACCGCTATCAATGGCGGTGAGGCTCCATGCGTCATTATTTGGTGGGATGCTGCTGCCGCCATGATCATAGTGAGGGCCTGTGTCTCTACACACTGAGTACACCCATGTAGGCTGCGTCTCTGTACACTGAGGAGCACCTACGCAAACTGCTTTTATATACGCCCATAGCACCAACGCAATATATGTCTCTACACAGTTAGCGCACCAATGAACATTGCGTCTCTACACTGAGCACACCAATGGAGACTGCATCTCTACACACTGAGTGCACCAATGCAGATGGCATCTCTACACACCGAGTGCACCAATGCAGACTGTCTCTCTACACACTGAGTGCACCAATGCAGACTGTCTCTCTACACACTGAGTGCACCAATGCAGACTGTCTCTCTACACACTGAGTGCACCAATGCAGACTGTGTCTCTACACAGTGAGCGCACCAATACAGACTGTAGGGGTCATTATGAACACGGCGGTGTTTACCACCATGTTCATGCTGGCGGTTATTTCACTGACCGCCAGCCCCACTGGGACCCCGCCGGCCGTATAATGAACATTCTGCTAGGCCGGCGGGAGGAATGAAAATGTCACTTACCCAGTGTACATCTGTTCGTGGCATCAGTCGCTGGAGATTCACATGTTCTGCATAGCTCGCCATCTGGTGTTGGGTCGGAGTGTTACAAGTTGTTTTTCTTCGAAGAAGTCTTTTGAGTCACGGGACCGAGTGACTCCTCCTTTTGTCTCCATTGCGCATGGGCGTCGACTCCATCTTCGATTGTTTTCCCCGCAGAGGGTGAGATAGGAGTTGTGTTGTAGTAATAGTGCCCATGCAATGGAGTGACTAAGTATGTACCTATTTAAGGCTAAAATAATATATATACAAATATACAAAGTTGAAGCTAACTTCCGAATTGCTACAGGCTCCCGGGGAGGTGGGTGGGCACATGTGAATCTCCAGCGACTGATGCCACGAACAGATGTACACTGGGTAAGTGACATTTTCAGTTCGATGGCATCTGTCGCTGTAGATACGCATGTTTTGCATAGACTAGTAAGCAGTTATCTCCCCAAAAGCGGTGGCTCAGCCTGTAGGAGTGGAAGTAGTTTGAAATAATGTTCTTAATACGGCTTGACCTACTGTGGCTTGCTGTTTGGATAGCACGTCTACACAGTAGTGCTTGGTGAACGTGTGAGGCGTAGACCATGTGGCTGCCTTACATATTTCTTGCATTGGGATGTTTCCTAGAAAGGCCATGGTAGCACCTTTCTTTCTGGTTGAGTGTGCCCTTGGTGTAATGGGCAGTTGTCGTTTTGCTTTAAGGTAGCAGATTTGGATGCATTTAACTATCCATCTGGCTATACCTTGTTTTGATATTGGGTTTCCTGCGTGAGGTTTTTGGAATGCAATAAATAGTTGTTTAGTCTTTCTGATGTTCTTCGTTCTGTCAATGTAGTACATTAATGCTCTTTTGACATCTAATGTATGTAGTGCCCTCTCAGCTACGGAATCTGGCTGTGGGAAGAACACTGGTAGTTCCACTGTTTGATTTAGGTGGAACGGTGAAATAACCTTTGGTAAAAATTTAGGATTAGTCCTTAGGACGACTTTATTTTTGTGTAGTTGTATAAAAGGTTCTTGTATTGTAAATGCCTGAATTTTGCTTACTCTTCTTAGAGATGTAATGGCGATGAGAAATGCAACCTTCCAGGTGAGGAACTGTATTTCGCAAGAGTGCATGGGTTCAAAAGGTGGACCCATGAGTCTTGTTAAGACAACATTTAAGTTCCATGAAGAAACAGGTGGTGTTCTTGGTGGTATAATTCTTTTAAGCCCTTCCATGAATGCTTTAATGACTGGTATCCTATATAGGGAAGTTGAATAGGTAGTCTGCAGGTATGCAGATATTGCCGCAAGGTGTATTTTAATGGAAAAGAAGGCTAGGCTAGATTTCTGTAAGTGAAGCAAGTAACCCACTACATCCTTTGGAGTTGCGTGTATAGGTATGATCTGATTATGATGGCAGTAACAGACAAACCTCTTCCATTTACTTGCATAGCAGTGCCTAGTGGACGGCCTTCTGGCTTGCTTTATGACTTCCATACATTCTTGGGTAAGTTGTAAGTGTCCGAGTTCTAGGATTTCAGGAGCCAGATTGCTAGATTCAGCGATGCTGGATCTGGATGTCTGATCTGTCGGTTGTGTTGTGTTAACAGATCCGGCCTGTTGGGCAATTTGATGTGGCGTACTACTGATAGGTCTAGCAGTGTTGTGTACCAGGGTTGCCTTGCCCAAGTTGGTGCTATTAAAATGAGTTTGAGTTTGTTTTGACTCAATTTGTTTACCAGATAAGGAAGGAGAGGGAGAGGAGGAAAAGCGTAGGCAAATATCCCTGACCAGTTCATCCATAGGGCATTGCCTTGGGACTGCCTGTGTGGGTATCTGGATGCGAAGTTTTGGCATTTTGCGTTCTCTCTTGTTGCAAACAAGTCTATTTGAGGTGTTCCCCAGAGTCTGAAGTAAGTGTTTAGAACTTGGGGGTGAATTTCCCATTCGTGGACTTGTTGGTGATCTCGAGAGAGATTGTCTGCAAGTTGATTCTGGATCCCTGGAATGAACTGCGCTATTAGGCGAATGTGGTTGTGAATTGCCCATCGCCATATTTTCTGTGCTAGAAGACTCAACTGTGTTGAGTGTGTCCCCCCCTGTTTGTTTAGATAATACATAGTTGTCATGTTGTCTGTTTTGACAAGAATGTATTTGTGAGTTATAATTGGTTGGAAAGCCCGCAATGCGTGAAAAACTGCTAGCATTTCTAGGTGATTTATGTGCAGTTTTGTTTGATGTACCTTCCATTGTCCTTGTATGCTGTGTTGATCGAGGTGTGCTCCCCACCCTGTCATGGAAGCATCTGTTGTTATTACGTATTGTGGCACTGGGTCTTGGAATGGCCGCCCTTTGTTTAAATTTGTACTGTTCCACCATAGAAGTGAGAGGTAAGTTTGGCGGTCTATCAACACCAGATCTAGAAGGTGACCCTGTGCTTGTGACCATTGTGATGCTAGGCACTGTTGTAAGGGCCTCATGTGTAGTCTTGCGTTCGGGACAATGGCTATGCATGAAGACATCATGCCTAGGAGTTGTAATATAATCTTTGCTTGTATTGTTTGTGTTGGATACATGCGTTGTATGATCTTGTTGAAATTTTGAATTCTTTGTGGACTTGGAGTGGCTACTCCTTTTGTTGTGTCTATTATGGCTCCCAGGTATTGTTGTACTTTGCACGGCAAAATGTTGGATTTTGCAAAGTTGACGGTGAAACCTAGTTTGTAGAGGGTTTGTATGATTTGATTTGTGTGTTGTAAGCACTTTGTTAGTGAATTGGTTTTGATTAGCCAATCGTCTAGATACGGGAATACATGTATTTGCTGCCTTCTGATGTGTGCAGCCACTACTGCTAGACATTTTGTAAAGACTCTTGGCGCGGTTGTTAAACCAAAAGGCAGTACTTTGAATTGGTAATGTATTCCTTTGAATACGAACCGTAGGTATTTTCTGTGAGATGGATGTATTGGTATATGGAAATACGCGTCCTTGAGGTCTAAGGTTGTCATGTAGTCCTGTTGCTTTAGCAATGGTAACACTTCTTGTAGCGTGACCATGTGAAAGTGTTCTGATTTGATGTAGGTGTTTAGTATTCTGAGGTCTAGGATTGGTCTCAGTGTTTTGTCCTTTTTTGGTATTAAGAAGTACAGTGAATAAACTCCTGTGTTTATTTGTGTCTTTGGTACTAGTTCTATTGCGTTCTTTTGCAATAGTGCTTGAACTTCTATTTCCAGAAGGTCTGAATGTTGTTTTGATAAATTTTGTGCTTTTGGTGGTATGTTTGGAGGGATTTGTAGGAATTCTATGCAATAACCATGTTGGATAATTGCTAAGACCCAAGTGTCTGTAGTTATTTCCTCCCATGCTTCGTAATAATGACCTATTCTTCCCCCCACTGGTGTTGTGTGGAGGGGGTGAGTGACATCTGAGTCACTGTTTGGTTGTAGGGGTTTTGGGCTTTGAAATTTTCCCCTATTCCTAGGGAATTGCCCTCCTCTGTATTGGCCCCGAAAGCCTCCCCTGTACTGTCCCTGGTAGCTGGACGGTGTTGCCTGCGAGGTGCTGGCTTGTGTGGCCTGACCCCGAAACCCCCCTCTAAAGGGTGTCTTGCGGAAGGTGCTGTAGGTTCCTCTGCTCTGCGGGGAGTAGAGTGCGCCCATGGCTTTAGCAGTGTCAGTGTCTTTTTTAAGTTTTTCGATCGCCGTGTCCACTTCTGGTCCGAACAGTTGTCTTTCGTTGAATGGCATATTGAGCACTGCCTGCTGTATCTCTGGTTTGAACCCAGACGTTCTTAGCCATGCGTGCCTTCTAATGGTCACAGATGTATTAATTGTTCTTGCAGCTGTGTCCGCTGCATCCATAGAAGATCGTATCTGGTTATTAGATATGTTCTGTCCTTCCTCAACCACCTGCTTTGCCCTTTTTTGTAGCTCTTTGGGTAGATGCTCAATGAGGTGTTGCATCTCGTCCCAATGGGCTCTGTCATAGCGCGCAAGTAGTGCTTGAGAGTTAGCGATGCGCCACTGGTTTGCAGCTTCTACTGCGACTCTTTTCCCAGCTGCATCGAACTTGCGGCTCTCTTTATCTGGGGGTGGTGCGTCCCCAGATGTGTGGGAGTTGGCTCTCTTCCGAGCTGCTCCCACTACGACGGAATCTGGTGGCAGCTGTGTGGTGATGAAAACAGGGTCTGTAGGAGGTGCCTTATACTTCTTTTCCACCCTTGGCGTTATTGCCCTACTTTTGACCGGCTCCTTGAAGATTTCCTTTGCGTGCCGAAGCATACCTGGCAGCATAGGCAGGCTTTGGTAGGAGCTGTGGGTGGAGGAGAGGGTGTTGAATAAAAAGTCATCCTCGACTTGTTCTGAGTGGAGGTTTACGTTGTGGAATTGTGCTGCTCTAGCCACCACCTGAGAATATGCTGTGCTGTCTTCTGGTGGTGATGGCTTTGTAGGATATCTCTCTGGACTGTTATCTGACACTGGGGCGTCATATAAATCCCAAGCGTCTTGATCCTGGTCACCTTGGCTCATGGTGGTGTGAGCCGGGGAATGTGACGGAGTTTGCGCTGGTGAGACGTTAAGTACAGGTGGAGGAGAGGGTGGCGGAGTCACCTTTTTCACCATTTTTGTTTGTGGCGCCTGTTCTGATTGAAACTCCAGTCTCCTTTTTCTCCTAATAGGGGGAAGGGTGCTTATTCTTCCTGTTCCCTGCTGTATGAAAATACGTTTTTGGGTATGGTCCACTTCGGTGGATTGCAGCTCTTCCTCAAACCTATGCTTACGCATCTGAGAGGACAGTGATTGCTCCTCTGTATAAGAGCCTGGACCTGGGTCGGTTACGGGTTGTTCCGGCACCGAAACCCTGCCTGTATATTTTTTCGGCTCCGAGGTGGCTTTTTTCTTTTTAGGAGTCGAAACCTCTCGGCGTCGATCTTCGTCGGTGCCGCTGTCTCGGCGTCGAGCCGTTTCTACACCGCTATCTCGGTGTCGTTGCTTCTCTCCAGCACTTTCTCGATCCCGAGAAGGCTGCGTGCCGGTGTCTCTACCAGAGTCGGACGATCTCGGCACTGTTTTGGCCTTTTTCGGTGCCGATGGTCGGTCACCGAACTTATGGGTGGAGCCATGGCCTGGTGGCAGTGGCGTCCCCTGGGCCTTGTCACTTTTTTTATGTGTTGTTTTCGACGTCTTACTCACGGTTCTTTGATCGTCGAATTCCTCGGAGTCCGATTCGTGGATCGAAAAGGTTTCTTCTTCCTCTCGTTCCTCGAACTCTCGGTGCGCTGTCGGCGTGGACGCCATCTGAAGTCTCCTGGCTCGACGGTCACGGAGTGTCTTTCGGGACCGGAACGCGCGACAGGCTTCGCAAGTCTCTTCACTGTGCTCAGGTGACAGGCACAGGTTACAGACCAAATGTTGGTCTGTATACGGGTATTTGTTGTGGCATTTGGGACAAAAACGGAACGGGGTCCGTTCCATCGGCGGTGTTGGACACGCGGTCGGGCCGACCAGGCCCCGACGGGGGCTCGAAAACTACCCCGAAGGGCACCGGAGCGCGTCGATCCTCGATGCGGTGTTGAATCTAACTACGCCGATCCCGAACGCAACAATACCGACGAAAATCTTCCGAAATCTACTAACTTTCCGTTCCGAAACTCGGAGCGACGGGAACACGTCCGAACCCGATGGCGGAAAGAAAACAATCGAAGATGGAGTCGATGCCCATGCGCAATGGAGACAAAAGGAGGAGTCACTCGGTCCCGTGACTCGAAAGACTTCTTCGAAGAAAAACAACTTGTAACACTCCGACCCAACACCAGATGGCGAGCTATGCAGAACATGTGTATCTACAGCGACAGATGCCATCGAACATATTGTTTCCGCCCGCCGGCCCAGCAGAATGCATGGCCGGGACATTGCCGGTGGCTCCACATGGAGCCGCCGTCAATGCCTCTGTGCGGCGCGTGCAGCTGCCAAGTGCATGGGCAGTGCAGGGGCCCCCAGGGGGAGCCCCAGAGCACCCCTTCCGCCAGCCTTTCCCTGGCAGGGGAAGCCACCAGGGAAAGGCTGGTGGCAGAAGGGATCATTATCCGAGGGGCAGCGCTGCTCTGTCGGAAAATGATTCCCTCCACCGTCAGGCTGCCTGTCGGCGGCAGCCTGGCGGTGGAGGAGGGTGTTGTTTATATGGTGGTTCAGACCGCCATGACGGTGGCGGTCTCTAACGCCGGCGCCCGTATGGCGGTCTGAACTGCCATGTACATAATGAGGGCCTGTGTCTCTACACACTGAGCGCACCAATGCAGACTACATCTCTTCACCCTGAGTGCACCAATACAGACTGTGGGGGTCATTACAACCTTGGCGGACGGCGGAGAAGCGGCGGTAAGACCGCCAACAGGCTGGCGGTCTTTTTTTGGCAATTATGACCATGGCGGTTACCACCATGGTCATCCGCCGCTTCTCCCTTCCACCCGCCAGGGCGGAGACGACCGCTGGGCTGGAGACCTGGGTCTCCAGCCCGGCGGTCGTCACTATACCGCCGGCGGTATTTGGACCCGGCTGACCGCCATGGATTTCATGCGGTTTGGAACCGCCATGAAATCCATGGCGGTAAGCACTATCAGTGCCAGGGAATTCCTTCCCTGGCACTGAAAGGGGTCTCCCCCACCCCAACTCCCTCCCCTACACCCCCCACCACCCCTGCCACCCCCCAAAGGTGGCAGGACCCCCCCTCCCCACCCCAACCCCCAACATCACATCACTCATTCACACACGACAAGCACGCACCACCAACACACATACATGCACACACACCGACATACATGCCAACATACACACACACAGTCAGACACGTACACCCACATTCAAACATACACGCACACATCGATACAGACATACCCAAAGACATACACGCACTCATTCCCAAACACACAACACCCCCGCAAGCATACACGCACTCAAACACCCCCTCTACAAACACACAAGCACACCCCCATGCACGCACACAACACACAACACCCTCCCACCCCCCTCCCCTAACGGACGATCGACTTATCTGGTCCGTCGATCCTCCGGGAGGGGACGGGATCCATGGGGGCTGCTCCGCCGACACCACACCGTCAACAGAACACCGCCACGCGGAATCACAGGACATGATTCGGTGGGCGGTGTTCTGTTGACGTGGTGGTGGAGCAACCTCCACTTCCCTGCCGCCCGCCAGTATGGCTGTTGGCGGCTCTCCGTCCGAAAAAGGACGGAGAGCTGCCAACAGTCATAATACGCCGAGCGGAAAACTGCCACCACTGACGGTCTTCAGCACGGAGGTCCCTCAGCGGTCTTTAAAAAAGACCGCTGAGGTCAAAATGACCCCCTGTGTCTCTACACAGTGAGTGCACCAATACAGACGGTCTCTACACAGTGAGTGCAACAATGCAGGCTGCATCTCTACACATGGATTGCACCAATGCAGACTGCGTCATTACAAACTGAGCGCACCGCTGCAGACTGCATCTCTACACAATGAGCACACCAATGCGGTCTGCGCTTCCACACACTGAGTGCACCAATACAGACTGCATCGATACACACTTTGTGCAGGTGTATAGCACCATGGATCACACTAGTACAATAAGGCCCTCATTTGACCTGGGCAGTAAAAACCACCTACTGCTGCGGCGAAAGCTGACAAAAGACCATCGCGCAGCTACCAGCCGTCCCCGGGATTATGACCACAGCCAGATTTCCGCCAGAAAAAATGTCGGAAATCTGGCTGTGGCCATGCCGGAGGATGGCGGTAAGGTGGCGTTGCTGCCACACCAGTAGACCGCCCTGTCCCGTCCCCTACCGGAGGACCGCCTGGACACAGGTAAGTGGGTGCTCCGACAGGGATGGGGGGTGTTTGTGTGTGTGTGTATGTGTTGCGTGTTGTATGTGTGTGCACATCTGGAGGTGTGAGTGCGTGTATGTTGCGTTGTATGAATGAGTGTCTGCGTGTATGTATGCAAGTGTGCGCGGATGTGTGTTTGAATGTATGTTTGTATGCGTGGATGAATGTGGGAATGGGTGTGTGTATGCGTCTGTGAAGGGAGGGGCGTGAATGAAGGGGGGGTCTGGAGAGGAAGGGGTGGGTGGGGAAGACCCCTATCAGTGACAGAGAAGGGATTCCCTGTCACTGATAGTGCCTACTGCCATGTTTTTCATGGCGGTAAGGAAGCCATGAAAACCATGGCGGTAGGCGGGGTCATGATCCCGCAGGTGGTACAGTGACGGCCGCCGAGCTCGAGATTGATATCTCCAGCCCGGCGGCTGTTACCGCCGTGGCAATCGGTGTGGTATATTGGCGGTTTGGATGTTATAATATGGTGGAAAGTACCGCCAGCCTGTTGGCAGTACTTTCCACCGTATTACCACCGACCACCTGGGTCATAATGAGGGCCTAAGTGTACAAAACCAGTGTGCTTATACTTACCATGTCTGCAGCACTTAGCTCGTCTCTAAACACTATTACAAAAGACTTATCACATAACTCTGCATCTCATTTGCTTACATATGTCCAATTCTCGCAGACCTATATGTCTCAGTTCTCTATATGCCTGCATATAGGGTTGCAACCATTGCCAGAGAAACTTACCAGCCAACTGTGCACCTTTTAATATTCTGCAGAAGCCCGGACATGAACTTTTAGCAGAAATGTATATATTAATTGTCCATATTCATTTTTAACATGCCCTCTCTGACACTGTTCACTTTAATAACCAGTCAGCTCTAGAAAACTTTTTAAAGTGTTTTCGTCTTACATTCACTGTTTACAGTATTTCCTGAAGAGGGGAAAAATAGAGGTTTCAGCTGATTTTTCAAATTTTGGTACCGGATCAAACTATAAATTACCGGTCATGCCGATATAAAACCGGCCAGGTGGCAACTCTACCTGCATACTGCTGGTCCATGTCCGCCTGCACTCCCCAGATCTGTATGTGCCAGGCCCATTTGTGTCTGCACTCACCTTGTCTGTATACGCCCGGTGAGCCTGCACGGCTTTTCTCAACAACTCCACTTTTTCCAAGTTCTACAATGAAGAGGATAAGGTCAGTTAGGATATTTTTCAAGGCTAGTGCCCAAGTGACAGATGCCACCAGCTAAGCTCATTCTGAGAAAAGGTGTCCAGGTGGTCAGCAAACTCTTCATCTGATACACTACAGTTCCTCCATTTGTAAACATGCATACACTCACCTGTTTCCCAGAATCGTCCATTGACTTCACAAAGTTGAAGGCGTCCTTTGTGGCGGAGCGGATGGTGTCCGTGCGCCCCAGGCGGAACATTCTCAGTGATGCGCTCTCGTATGTAGCACACACAATGCCATACATCCTGAAAGCAGCAGACAAGTGATTATGTCACACATGCTAGAGGAGGAAACCACCTTCACACATCCAACTCCGTGTTGCTATGCAACAGAAATTACATCATCCATGAATGAGAAAAACCCATCACACCGCTCTCGACCCAGGAGGAAGTTTTCCCAGACACTTCTCTCACCAGAAGGAACCTTGCATAACTACTTGTGAGACTTAGGCCCTCATTATGAACACAGTGGTTTTCACCGCCGTGGTCAGGCCGGCGGTCATTCTACTGACCACCAGCCCCCCTGGGATCCCGCCGGCCGCATAATAAACATTTTGCTGGGCCGGGGCATTGCCGGCGGCTCCACATGGAGCCGCCATCAATGCCTCTGTGCGGCAGGTGAAGCTGTACCCGTCGCCCAGATCATTGCCCGTAAATCGGGCAGTGACCTGCGCAATGGGGCACTGCGCAGGGGCCCCGGAGCACCCCTTCCGCCAGCCTTCCCTCTGGCGGGGGAGCCATATCCGAGGACCAGCAGCGCAGCACTCTTGGATAATGATGCCGTCACCGTCAGGCTGCCTGTCGGAGGCAGCCTGGCAGTGGGTGAGGGCCGCCTATGGCCCTGTCTGCTCCTTCCATCAGGAGAGCAATGGGACAGAGGAGGGCACCTGTCAGGAGGAGGGGAGAGGGAGAGCTATGCTCCTTCCATCAGGAGAGCAATGGGACAGAGGAGGGCACCTGTCAGGAGGAGGAGGAGAGGGAGAGCTCTGCTTCTTCCATCTGGAGAGCAATGGGACAGAGGAGGGCACCTGTCAGGAGGAGGAGGAGAGAGGCAGAGAGCTCTGCTCCTTCCATCAGGAGAGCAATGGGACAGAGGAGGGCACCTGTCAGGAGGAGGAGGAGAGGCAGAGCTCTGCTCCTTCCATCAAGAGAACAATGGGACAGAGGAGAGCACCTGTCAGGAGGAGGAGGAGAGAGGCGAGGCTCTGCTTCTTCCATCAGGAGAGCAATGGGACAGAGGAGGGCACCTGTCAGGAGGAGGAGAGAGGCAGAGCTCTGCTCCTTCCATCAGGAGAGCAATGGGACAGAGGAGGGCACCTGTCAGGAGGAGGAGAAGAGAGGCGAGGCTCTGCTTCTTCCATCAGGAGAGCAATGGGACAGAGAAGGGCACCTGTCAGGAGGAGGAGGAGAGAGGCAGAGCTCTGCTCCTTCCATCAGGAGAGCAATGGGACAGAGGAGGGCACCTGTCGGGAGGAGGAGAGAGGCAGAGCTCTGCTCCTTTCATCTGGAGAGCAATGGGATAGAGGAGGGCATCTGTCAGGAGGAGGAGGAGAGAGGCAGAGCTCTGCTTCTTCCATCAAGACAGCAATGGGACAGAGGAGGGCACCTGTCAGGAGGATGGGAGAGGGAGAGCTCTGCTCCTTCCATCAGGGCAGCAATGGGACAGAGGAGGGCACCTGTCAGGAGGAGGAGGAGGAGGAGAGAGGTAGAGTTATGCTCCTTCCATCAGGAGAGCAATGGGACGGAGGAGGGCACCTGTCAGGAAGAAGAGGAGAGGGAGAGCTCTGTTCCTCCCATCAGGAGAGCAATGGGACAGAGGAGGGCACCTGTCAGGAGGAGGGGAGAGGCAAAGCTCTGCTTCTTCCATCTGGAGAGCAATGGGACAGAGGAGGGCACCTGTGAGGAGGAGGGGAGAGGCAAAGCTCTGCTCCTTCCATCAGGACAGCAATGGGACAGAGGAAGGCACCTGTCAGGAGGAGGAGAGAGGCGAGGCTCTGCTTCTTCTATCAGGAGGGCAATGGGACAGAGGAGGGCACCTGTCAGGAGGAGGGGAGAGGCAGAGCTCTGCTCCTTCCATTAGGAGAGCAATGGGACAGATGAGGGCACCGGTCAGGAGGAGGAGAGAGGCAGAGCTCTGCTCCTTCCATGAAGAGAACAATGGGACAGAGGAGGCACCTGTAAGGAGGAGGAGAGAGGCAGAGCTCTGCTCCTTCCATGAAAAGAACAATGGGACAGAGGAGGGCACCTGTCAGGAGAAGGAGGAGAGGGAGAGCTCTGCTCCTTCCATCAGGAGAGCAATGGGACAGAGGAGGGCACCTGTCAGGAGGAGGGGGAGAGGCGGAGCTCTGCTCCTTCCATCAGGAGAGCAATGGGATAGAGGAGGGCACCTGTCAGGAGGAGGAGGAGGAGGAGAGAGGCCGAGCTCTGCATCTCTCATCGGGAGAGCAATGGGACAGAGGAGGGCACCTGTCAGGAGGAGGAGAGAGGCAAAGCTCTGCTCCTTCCATTAGGAAAGCAATGGGACAGAGGAGGGCACCTGTCAGGAGGGGAGAGGGAGAGCTCTGCTCCTTCCATGAAGAGAACAATGGGACAGAGGAGGGCACCTGTGAGGAGGAGGAGGAGGAGGAGGAGGGGAAAGGCAGAGCTCTGCATCTCTCATTGGGATAAAGGAGGGCACCTTTCAGCAGGAACAGGTGGAATTAGGGATATGTTTGCGCCTTCCCTCAGCAGAATTAGATAAAACTAGGTACCAGACCCTTCCATCAGTAGGACGTGCTAGAGTTAGGTTTCAGCTCCTTCCATTAGCAGGAGAGGGGTAGATGTCAGCAGGAGAGGGGTAGATGTCAGCAGGAGGGGGGTAGGTGTCAGCTTCTTGCATCGGAAGGAGGGGGGCAGGTGTCAGCAGGAGGGGGCAGGTGTCAGCAGGAGGGGGTAGGTGTCAGCAGGAGAGGGGTAGGTGTCAGCAGGAGAGGGGTAGGTGTCAGCAGGAGAGGGTTAGGTGTCAGCAGGAGAGGGTTAGGTGTCAGCAGGAGAGGGTTAGGTGTCAGCTCCTTGCATCGGAAGGAGGAGGGTAGGTGTCAGCAGGAGAGGGGTAGTGTCAGCTGGAGGGGGGTAGGTGTCAGCAGGAGAGGGGTAGGTGTCAGCAGGAGAGGGGTAGGTGTCAGCAGGAGAGGGGTAGGTGTCAGCTCCGTGCATCGGAAGGAGGGGGGTAGGTGTCAGCTGGAGGGAGGTAGGTGTCACCAGGAGGGGGTAGGTGTCAGCAGGAGGGGGTAGGTGTCAGCTCCTTGCATCAGAAGATGGCGGGTAGGTGTCAGCAGGAGAGGGGTAGGTGTCAGCAGGAGATGGGTAGCTGTCAGTTGGAGGGGGTAGGTGTCAGCAGGAGAGGGGCAGGTGTCAGCAGGAGGGGGGCAGGTGTCAGCAGGAGGGGGGCAGGTGTCAGCAGGAGGGGGGCAGGTGTCAGCAGGAGGGGGGCAGGTGTCAGCTTCTTGCATCGGAAGGAGGGGGGCAGGTGTCAGCAGGAGGGGGTAGGTGTCAGCAGGAGAGGGGTAGGTGTCAGCAGGAGAGGGTTAGGTGTCAGCAGGAGAGGGGTAGGTGTCAGCAGGAGAGGGGTAGGTGTCAGCAGGAGAGGGGTAGGTGTCAGCAGGAGAGGGGTAGGTGTCAGCAGGAGAGGGGTAGGTGTCAGCTGGAGAGGGGTAGGTGTCAGCAGGAGAGGGGTAGGTGTCAGCAGGAGAGGGGTAGGTGTCAGCAGGAGAGGGGTAGGTGTCAGCTCCGTGCATCGGAAGGAGGGGGGTAGGTGTCAGCTGGAGGGAGGTAGGTGTCACCAGGAGGGGGTAGGTGTCAGCAGGAGGGGGTAGGTGTCAGCTCCTTGCATCAGAAGATGGCGGGTAGGTGTCAGCAGGAGAGGGGTAGGTGTCAGCAGGAGATGGGTAGCTGTCAGCTGGAGGGGGTAGGTGTCAGCAGGAGAGGGGTAGGTGTCAGCAGGAGAGGGGTAGGTGTCAGCAGGAGAGGGGTAGGTGTCAGCAGGAGGGGGGTAGGTGTCAGCAGGAGGGGGTAGGTGTCAGCTTCTTGCATCGGAAGGAGGGGGGTAGGTGTCAGCAGGAGAGGGGTAGGTGTCAGCAGGAGAAGGGTAGGTGTCAGCTGGAGGGGGGTAGGTGTCAGCTCCTTGCATCGGAAGGAGGGGGGTAGCTGTCAGCAGGAGGGGGTAGGTGTCAGCTCCTTGCATCGGAAGGAGGGGGGTAGCTGTCAGCAGGAGGGGGTAGGTTTCAGCTCCTTGCATCGGAAGGAGGGGGGTAGGTGTCAGCAGGAGGGGGGTAGGTGTCAGCAAGAGGAGGGTAGGTGTCAGCAGGAGGGGGTAGGTGTCAGCAGGAGGGGGTAGGTGTCAGCTCCTTGCATCGGAAGGAGGGGGGTAGGTGTCAGTAGGAGGGGGTAGCTGTCAGCAGGAGGGGGGTAGCTGTCAGCAGGAGGGGGTAGGTGTCAGTTCCTTGCATCGGAAGGAGGGGGGTAGGTGTCAGCAGGAGGGGGGTAGGTGTCAGCAAGAGGAGGGTAGGTGTCAGCAGGAGGCGGTAGGTGTCAGCTCCTTGCATCGGAAGGAGGGGGGTAGGTGTCAGTAGGAGGGGGTAGCTGTCAGCAGGAGGGGGATAGGTATCAGCAGGAGAGAGGTAGGTGTCAGCAGGAGGGGGGTAGGTGTCAGCTCCTTGCATCGGAAGGAGGGGGTAGGTGTCAGCAGGAGGGGGGTAGGTGTCAGCAGGAGAGGGGTAGGTGTCAGCAGGAGGAGGGTAGGTGTCAGCAGGAGGGGGTAGGTATCAGCTCCTCGCATCGGAAGGAGGGGGGTAGGTGTCAGCAGGAGGGGGGTAGGTGTCAGCTCCTTGCATCGGAAGGAGGGGGGTAGCTGTCAGCAGGAGGGGGTAGGTTTAAGCTCCTTACATCGGAAGGAGGGGGGTAGGTGTCAGCAGGAGGGGGGTAGGTGTCAGCATGAGGAGGGTAGGTGTCAGCAGGAGGGGTAGGTGTCAGCAGGAGGGGGTAGGTGTCAGTAGGAGGGGGGTAGCTGTCAGCAGGAGGGGGATAGGTATCAGCAGGAGGGAGGTAGGTGTCAGCAGGAGGGAGGTAGGTGTCAGCTCCTTGCATCGGAAGGAGGGGGGTAGATAGCAGGAGAGGGGTAGGTGTCAGCAGGAGGAGGGTAGGTGTCAGCAGGAGGAGGGTAGGTATCAGCTCCTCGCATCGGAAGGAGGGGGGTAGGTGTCAGCAGGAGGGGGTAGGTGTCAGCTCCTTGCATCGGAAGGAGGGGGGTAGCTGTCAGCAGGGGGGGTAGGTTTAAGCTCCTTACATTGGAAGGAGGGGTCTAGGTGTCAGCAGGAGGGGGGTAGGTGTCAGCTCCTTGCATCGGAAGGAGGGGGGTAGCTGTCAGCAGGACGGGGTAGGTTTAAGCTCCTTACATCGGAAGGAGGGGGCTAGGTGTCAGCAGGAGGGGGGTAGGTGTCAGTTCCTTGCATGAGGAGGGGGGTAGGTGTCAGCAGGAGGGGGGGTAGGTGTAAGCAGGAGGGGGGGTAGGTGTAAGCAGGAGGGGGGGTAGGTGTCAGCAGGAGGGGGGTAGGTGTCAGCAGGAGGGGGTAGCTGTCAGCAGGAGGGGGTAGCTGTCAGCAGGAGGGGGGTAGGTGTCAGTTCCTTGCATCGAAAGGAGGGGGTAGGTTTCAGCAGGAGGGGGGTAGGGTCAGCACGAGGAGGGTAGGTGTCAGCACGAGGAGGGTAGGTGTCAGCAGGAGGGGGTAGGTGTCAGCTCCTTGCATCGGAAGGAGGGGGGTAGGTGTCAGCAGGAGGGGGGTAGCTGTCAGCAGGAGGGGGGGTAGCCGTCAGCAGGAGGAGGATAGGTGTCAGCAGGAGGAGGGTAGGTGTCAGCTGGAGGGGGGTAGGTGTCAGCTGGAGGGGGGTAGGTGTCAGCAGGAGGGGGTAGGTGTCAGCAGGAGGGGGTAGGTTTCAGCTCCTTGCATCGGAAGGAGGGGGGTAGCTGTCAGCAGGAGGATGGTAGGTGTCAGCAGGAGGAGGGTAGGTGTCAGCTGGGGGGGTAGGTGTCAGCTCCTTGCATCGGAAGGAGGGGGGTAGGTGTCAGCAGGAGGGGGGTAGGTGTCAGCAGGAGGGGGCTAGGTGTCAGCAGGAGGGGGCTAGGTGTCAGCTCCTCGCATCGGAAGGAGGGGGGTAGGTGTCAGCAGGAGGGGGGTAGGTGTCAGCGAGAGGGGGGTAGGTGTCAGCAGGAGGGGGGTAGGTGTCAGCTCCTTGCATCGGAAGGAGAGGGGTAGGTGTCAGCTGGAGGAGGGTAGGTGTCAGCAGGAGGAGGGTAGGTGTCAGCAGGAGGGTAGGTGTCAGCAGGAGGGGGTAGGTGTCAGCTCCTTGCATCGGAAGGAGGGGGGTAGGTGTCAGCAAGAGGGGGGTAGGTGTCAGCAAGAGGAGGGTAGGTGTCAGCAGGAGGGGGTAGGTGTCAGCTCCTTGCATCGGAAGGAGGGGGGTAGGTGTCAGTAGGAGGGGGGTAGCTGTCAGCAGGAGGGGGATAGGTATCAGCAGGAGGGAGGTAGGTGTCAGCAGGAGGGGGGTAGGTGTCAGCTCCTTGCATCGGAAGGAGGGGGGTAGGTGTCAGCAGGAGGGGGGTAAATGTCAGCAGGAGGGGGATAGGTATCAGCAGGAGGGAGGTAGGTGTCAGCAGGAGGGAGGTAGGTGTCAGCTCCTTGCATCGGAAGGAGGGTGGTAGGTGTCAGCAGGAGGGGGTAGGTGTCAGCAGGAGAGGGCTAGGTGTCAGCAGGAGAGGGCTAGGTGTCAGCAGGAGGAGGGTAGGTATCAGCTCCTTGCATCGGAAGGAGGGGGGTAGGTGTCAGCAGGAGGGGGGTAGGTGTCAGCACGAGGAGGGTAGGTGTCAGCAGGAGGGGGTAGGTGTCAGCAGGAGGGAGGTAGGTGTCAGCTCCTTGCATCGGAAGGAGGGGGGTAGTTGTCAGCAGGAGGGGGTAGGTGTCAGCAAGAGGAGGGTAGGTGTCAGCTCCTTGCATCAGAAGGAGGGGGTAGGTGTCAGTAGGAGGGGGGTAGCTGTCAGCAGGAGGGGGATAGGTATCAGCAGGAGGGAGGTAGGTGTCAGCAGGAGGGGGGTAGGTGTCAGCTCCTTGCATCGGAAGGAGGGGGTAGGTGTCAGGAGGGGGGTAGGTGTCAGCAGGAGAGGGGTAGGTGTCAGCAGGAGAGGGGTAGGTGTCAGCAGGAGGGGGTAGGTATCAGCTCCGCGCATCGGAAGGAGGGGGATAGGTGTCAGCAGGAGGGGGGTAGGTGTCAGCTCCTTGCATCGGAAGGAGGGGGGTAGCTTTCAGCAGGAGGGGGTAGGTTTAAGCTCCTTATATCGGAAGGAGGGGGGTAGGTGTCAGCAGGAGGGGGGTAGGTGTCAGCACGAGGAGGGTAGGTGTCAGCAGGAGGGGGTAGGTGTCAGCTCCTTGCATCGGAAGGAGGGGGGTAGGTGTCAGTAGGAGGGGGGTAGCTGTCAGCAGGAGGGGGATAGGTATCAGCAGGAGGGGGATAGGTGTCAGCAGGAGGGAGGTAGGTGTCAGCAGGAGGGAGGTAGGTGTCAGCAGGAGGGAGGTAGGTGTCAGCAGGAGGGAGGTAGGTGTCAGCTCCTTGCATCGGAAGGAGGGGGGTAGGTGTCAGCACGAGGAGGGTAGGTGTCAGCAGGAGGGGGTAGGTGTCAGCTCCTTGCATCGGAAGGAGGGGCTATGTGTCAGCAGGAGGGGGGAAGCTGTCAGCAGGAGGGGGATAGGTATCAGCAGGAGGGAGGTAGGTGTCAGCTCCTTGCATCGGAAGGAGGGGGGTAGGTGTCAGCAGGAGGGAGTAGGTGTCAGTAGGAGGGGGGTAGCTGTCAGCAGGAGGGGGATAGGTATCAGCAGGAGGGAGGTAGGTGTCAGCAGGAGGGAGGTAGGTGTCAGCTCCTTGCATCGGAAGGAGGAGGGTAGATAGCAGGAGAGGGGTAGGTGTCAGCAGGAGGAGGGTAGGTATCAGCTCCTCGCATCCGAAGGAGGGGGGTAGGTGTCAGCAGGAGGGGGTAGGTGTCAGCTCCTTGCATCGGAAGGAGGGGGGTAGCTGTCAGCAGGAGGGGGTAGGTTTAAGCTCCTTACATTGGAAGGAGGGGGCTAGGTGTCAGCAGGAGGGGGGTAGGTGTCAGCTCCTTGCATCGGAAGGAGGGGGGTAGCTGTCAGCAGGACGGGGTAGGTTTAAGCTCCTTACATCGGAAGGAGGGGGCTAGGTGTCAGCAGGAGGGGGGTAGGTGTCAGTTCCTTGCATGAGGAGGGGGGTAGGTGTCAGCAGGAGGGGGGGTAGGTGTCAGCAGGAGGTGGGGTAGGTGTAAGCAGGAGGGGGGGTAGGTGTAAGCAGGAGGGGGTAGGTGTCAGCAGGAGGGGGTAGGTGTCAGCAGGAGGGGGGTAGCTGTCAGCAGGAGGGGGTAGCTGTCAGCAGGAGGGGGGTAGGTGTCAGCAGGAGGGGGGTAGGTGTCAGCACGAGGGGGGTAGGTGTCAGCACGAGGGGGGTAGGTGTCAGCACGAGGAGGGTAGGTGTCAGCAGGAGGGGGTAGGTGTCAGCTCCTTGCATCGGAAGGAGGGGGGTAGGTGTCAGCAGGAGGGGGGTAGCTGTCAGCAGGAGGGGGAGTAGCCGTCAGCAGGAGGAGGATAGGTATCAGCAGGAGGGGGGTAGGTGTCAGCTGGAGGGGGGTAGGTGTCAGCTGGAGGGGGGTAGGTGTCAGTAGGAGGGGGGTAGCTGTCAGCAGGAGGGGGATAGGTATCAGCAGGAGGGAGGTAGGTGTCAGCAGGAGGGGGGTAGGTGTCAGCTCCTTGCATCGGAAGGAGGGGGTAGGTGTCAGGAGGGGGGTAGGTGTCAGCAGGAGAGGGGTAGGTGTCAGCAGGAGGGGGTAGGTATCAGCTCCGCGCATCGGAAGGAGGGGGATAGGTGTCAGCAGGAGGGGGGTAGGTGTCAGCTCCTTGCATCGGAAGGAGGGGGGTAGCTTTCAGCAGGAGGGGGTAGGTTTAAGCTCCTTATATCGGAAGGAGGGGGGTAGGTGTCAGCAGGAGGGGGGTAGGTGTCAGCACGAGGAGGGTAGGTGTCAGCAGGAGGGGGTAGGTGTCAGCTCCTTGCATCGGAAGGAGGGGGGTAGGTGTCAGTAGGAGGGGGGTAGCTGTCAGCAGGAGGGGGATAGGTATCAGCAGGAGGGGGATAGGTGTCAGCAGGAGGGAGGTAGGTGTCAGCAGGAGGGAGGTAGGTGTCAGCAGGAGGGAGGTAGGTGTCAGCAGGAGGGAGGTAGGTGTCAGCTCCTTGCATCGGAAGGAGGGGGGTAGGTGTCAGCACGAGGAGGGTAGGTGTCAGCAGGAGGGGGTAGGTGTCAGCTCCTTGCATCGGAAGGAGGGGCTATGTGTCAGCAGGAGGGGGGTAGCTGTCAGCAGGAGGGGGATAGGTATCAGCAGGAGGGAGGTAGGTGTCAGCTCCTTGCATCGGAAGGAGGGGGGTAGGTGTCAGCAGGAGGGGGTAGGTGTCAGTAGGAGGGGGGTAGCTGTCAGCAGGAGGGGGATAGGTATCAGCAGGAGGGAGGTAGGTGTCAGCAGGAGGGAGGTAGGTGTCAGCTCCTTGCATCGGAAGGAGGAGGGTTGATAGCAGGAGAGGGGTAGGTGTCAGCAGGAGGAGGGTAGGTGTCAGCAGGAGGAGGGTAGGTATCAGCTCCTCGCATCCGAAGGAGGGGGGTAGGTGTCAGCAGGAGGGGGTAGGTGTCAGCTCCTTGCATCGGAAGGAGGGGGGTAGCTGTCAGCAGGAGGGGGTAGGTTTAAGCTCCTTACATTGGAAGGAGGGGGCTAGGTGTCAGCAGGAGGGGGGTAGGTGTCAGCTCCTTGCATCGGAAGGAGGGGGGTAGCTGTCAGCAGGACGGGGTAGGTTTAAGCTCCTTACATCGGAAGGAGGGGGCTAGGTGTCAGCAGGAGGGGGGTAGGTGTCAGTTCCTTGCATGAGGAGGGGGGTAGGTGTCAGCAGGAGGGGGGGTAGGTGTAAGCAGGAGGGGGATAGGTATCAGCAGGAGGGAGGTAGGTGTCAGCAGGAGGGGGGTAGGTGTCAGCTCCTTGCATCGGAAGGAGGGGGTAGGTGTCAGGAGGGGGGTAGGTGTCAGCAGGAGAGGGGTAGGTGTCAGCAGGAGAGGGGTAGGTGTCAGCAGGAGAGGGGTAGGTATCAGCTCCGCCCATCGGAAGGAGGGGGATAGGTGTCAGCAGGAGGGGGGTAGGTGTCAGCTCCTTGCATCGGAAGGAGGGGGGTAGCTTTCAGCAGGAGGGGGTAGGTTTAAGCTCCTTATATCGGAAGGAGGGGGGTAGGTGTCAGCAGGAGGGGGGTAGGTGTCAGCACGAGGAGGGTAGGTGTCAGCAGGAGGGGGTAGGTGTCAGCTCCTTGCATCGGAAGGAGGGGGGTAGGTGTCAGTAGGAGGGGGGTAGCTGTCAGCAGGAGGGGGATAGGTATCAGCAGGAGGGGGATAGGTGTCAGCAGGAGGGAGGTAGGTGTCAGCAGGAGGGAGGTAGGTGTCAGCTCCTTGCATCGGAAGGAGGGGGGTAGGTGTCAGCACGAGGAGGGTAGGTGTCAGCAGGAGGGGGTAGGTGTCAGCTCCTTGCATCGGAAGGAGGGGCTATGTGTCAGCAGGAGGGGGGTAGCTGTCAGCAGGAGGGGGATAGGTATCAGCAGGAGGGAGGTAGGTGTCAGCTCCTTGCATCGGAAGGAGGGGGGTAGGTGTCAGCAGGAGGGGGTAGGTGTCAGTAGGAGGGGGGTAGCTGTCAGCAGGAGGGGGATAGGTATCAGCAGGAGGGGGGTAGGTGTCAGCTGGAGGGGGGTAGGTGTCAGCTGGAGGGGGGTAGGTGTCAGCTGGAGGGGGGTAGGTGTCAGCTGGAGGGGGGTAGGTGTCAGCTGGAGGGGGGTAGGTGTCAGTAGGAGGGGGGTAGGTGTCAGCAGGAGGGGGATAGGTATCAGCAGGAGGGAGGTAGGTGTCAGCAGGAGGGGGGTATGTGTCAGCTCCTTGCATCGGAAGGAGGGGGTAGGTGTCAGGAGGGGGGTAGGTGTCAGCAGGAGAGGGGTAGGTGTCAGCAGGAGGGGGTAGGTATCAGCTCCGCGCATCGGAAGGAGGGGGATAGGTGTCAGCAGGAGGGGGGTAGGTGTCAGCTCCTTGCATCGGAAGGAGGGGGGTAGCTTTCAGCAGGAGGGGGTAGGTTTAAGCTCCTTATATCGGAAGGAGGGGGGTAGGTGTCAGCACGAGGGGGGTAGGTGTCAGCACGAGGAGGGTAGGTGTCAGCAGGAGGGGGTAGGTGTCAGCTCCTTGCATCGGAAGGAGGGGGGTAGGTGTCAGTAGGAGGGGGGTAGCTGTCAGCAGGAGGGGGATAGGTATCAGCAGGAGGGGGATAGGTGTCAGCAGGAGGGAGGTAGGTGTCAGCAGGAGGGAGGTAGGTGTCAGCTCCTTGCATCGGAAGGAGGGGGGTAGGTGTCAGCACGAGGAGGGTAGGTGTCAGCAGGAGGGGGTAGGTGTCAGCTCCTTGCATCGGAAGGAGGGGCTATGTGTCAGCAGGAGGGGGGTAGCTGTCAGCAGGAGGGGGATAGGTATCAGCAGGAGGGAGGTAGGTGTCAGCTCCTTGCATCGGAAGGAGGGGGGTAGGTGTCAGCAGGAGGGGGTAGGTGTCAGTAGGAGGGGGGTAGCTGTCAGCAGGAGGGGGATAGGTATCAGCAGGAGGGAGGTAGGTGTCAGCAGGAGGGAGGTAGGTGTCAGCTCCTTGCATCGGAAGGAGGAGGGTAGATAGCAGGAGAGGGGTAGGTGTCAGCAGGAGGAGGGTAGGTATCAGCTCCTCGCATCCGAAGGAGGGGGGTAGGTGTCAGCTCCTTGCATCGGAAGGAGGGGGGTAGCTGTCAGCAGGAGGGGGTAGGTTTAAGCTCCTTACATTGGAAGGAGGGGGCTAGGTGTCAGCAGGAGGGGGGTAGGTGTCAGCTCCTTGCATCGGAAGGAGGGGGGTAGCTGTCAGCAGGACGGGGTAGGTTTAAGCTCCTTACATCGGAAGGAGGGGGCTAGGTGTCAGCAGGAGGGGGGTAGGTGTCAGTTCCTTGCATGAGGAGGGGGGTAGGTGTCAGCAGGAGGGGGGGTAGGTGTAAGCAGGAGGGGGGGTAGGTGTCAGCAGGAGGGGGGTAGGTGTCAGTTCCTTGCATGAGGAGGGGGGTAGGTGTCAGCAGGAGGGGGGGTAGGTGTAAGCAGGAGGGGGGGTAGGTGTAAGCAGGAGGGGGGTAGGTGTAAGCAGGAGGGGGTAGGTGTCAGCAGGAGGGGGGTAGCTGTCAGCTGGAGGGGGTAGCTGTCAGCAGGAGGGGGGTAGGTGTCAGCAGGAGGGGGGTAGGTGTCAGCACGAGGAGGGTAGGTGTCAGCACGAGGAGGGTAGGTGTCAGCAGGAGGGGGTAGGTGTCAGCAGGAGGGGGGTAGCTGTCAGCAGGAGGGGGTAGCTGTCAGCAGGAGGGGGGGTAGCCGTCAGCAGGAGGAGGATAGGTGTCAGCAGGAGGGGGGTAGGTGTCAGCTGGAGGGGGGTAGGTGTCAGCTGGAGGGGGGTAGGTGTCAGCAGGAGGGGGTAGGTGTCAGCAGGAGGGGGTAGGTTTCAGCTCCTTGCATCGGAAGGAGGGGGGTAGCTGTCAGCAGGAGGATGGTAGGTGTCAGCAGGAGGAGGGTAGGTGTCAGCTGGGGGGGTATGTGTCAGCTCCTTGCATCGGAAGGAGGGGGGTAGGTGTCAGCAGGAGGGGGGTAGGTGTCAGCAGGAGGGGGGTAGGTGTCAGCAGGAGGGGGCTAGGTGTCAGCAGGAGGGGGCTAGGTGTCAGCTCCTCGCATCGGAAGGAGGGGGGTAGGTGTCAGCAGGAGGGGGGTAGGTGTCAGCGAGAGGGGGGTAGGTGTCAGCGAGAGGGGGGTAGGTGTCAGCAGGAGGGGGGTAGGTGTCAGCTCCTTGCATCGGAAGGAGAGGGGTAGGTGTCAGCTCCTTGCATCGGAAGGAGGGGGGTAGCTGTCAGCAGGACGGGGTAGGTTTAAGCTCCTTACATCGGAAGGAGGGGGCTTGGTGTCAGCAGGAGGGGGGTAGGTGTCAGTTCCTTGCATGAGGAGGGGGGTAGGTGTCAGCAGGAGGGGGTAGGTGTAAGCAGGAGCGGGGGTAGGTGTAAGCAGGAGGGGGGGTAGGTGTAAGCAGGAGGGGGGTAGGTGTCAGCAGGAGGGGGGTAGCTGTCAGCAGGAGGGGGTAGCTGTCAGCAGGAGGGGGGTAGGTGTCAGCAGGAGGGGGTAGCTGTCAGCAGGAGGGGGGTAGGTGTCAGTTCCTTGCATCGGAAGGAGGGGGGTAGGTGTCAGCAGGAGGGGGGTAGGTGTCAGCACGAGGAGGGTAGGTGTCAGCAGGAGGGGGTAGGTGTCAGCTCCTTGCATCGGAAGGAGGGGGGTAGGTGTCAGCAGGAGGGGGGTAGCTGTCAGCAGGAGGGGGGGTAGCCGTCAGCAGGAGGAGGATAGGTGTCAGCAGGAGGAGGGTAGGTGTCAGCAGGAGGGGGGTAGGTGTCAGCTGGAGGGGGGTAGGTGTCAGCAGGAGGGGGTAGGTGTCAGCAGGAGGGGGTAGGTTTCAGCTCCTTGCATCGAAAGGAGGGGGGTAGCTGTCAGCAGGAGGATGGTAGGTGTCAGCAGGAGGAGGGTAGGTGTCAGCTGGGGGGGTAGGTGTCAGCTCCTTGCATCGGAAGGAGGGGGGTAGGTGTCAGCAGGAGGGGGGTAGGTGTCAGCAGGAGGGGGCTAGTTGTCAGCAGGAGGGGGCTAGGTGTCAGCTCCTCGCATCGGAAGGAGGGGGGGTAGGTGTCAGCAGGAGGGGGGTAGGTGTCAGCGAGAGGGGGGTAGGTGTCAGCGAGAGGGGGGTAGGTGTCAGCAGGAGGGGGGTAGGTGTCAGCTCCTTGCATCGGAAGGAGAGGGGTAGGTGTCAGCTGGAGGAGGGTAGGTGTCAGCAGGAGGAGGGTAGGTGTCAGCAGGAGGGTAGGTGTCAGCAGGAGGGGGTAGGTGTCAGCTCCTTGCATCGGAAGGAGGGGGGTAGGTGTCAGCAAGAGGGGGGTAGGTGTCAGCAAGAGGAGGGTAGGTGTCAGCAGGAGGGGGTAGGTGTCAGCTCCTTGCATCGGAAGGAGGGGGGTAGGTGTCAGTAGGAGGGGGGTAGCTGTCAGCAGGAGGGGGATAGGTATCAGCAGGAGGGAGGTAGGTGTCAGCAGGAGGGGGTAGGTGTCAGCTCCTTGCATCGGAAGGAGGGGGGTAGGTGTCAGCAGGAGGGGGGTAAATGTCAGCAGGAGGGGGATAGGTATCAGCAGGAGGGAGGTAGGTGTCAGCAGGAGGGAGGTAGGTGTCAGCAGGAGAGGGCTAGGTGTCAGTAGGAGAGGGCTAGGTGTCAGCAGGAGGAGGGTAGGTATCAGCTCCTCGCATCGGAAGGAGGGGGGTAGGTGTCAGCAGGAGGGGGGTAGGTGTCAGCACAAGGGTAGGTGTCAGCAGGAGGGGGTAGGTGTCAGCAGGAGGGAGGTAGGTGTCAGCTCCTTGCATCGGAAGGAGGGGGGTAGTTGTCAGCAGGAGGGGGTAGGTGTCAGCAAGAGGAGGGTAGGTGTCAGCTCCTTGCATCAGAAGGAGGGGGGTAGGTGTCAGTAGGAGGGGGGTAGCTGTCAGCAGGAGGGGGATAGGTATCAGCAGGAGGGAGGTAGGTGTCAGCAGGAGGGGGGTAGGTGTCAGCTCCTTGCATCGGAAGGAGGGGGTAGGTGTCAGGAGGGGCGTAGGTGTCAGCAGGAGAGGGGTAGGTGTCAGCAGGAGGAGGGTAGGTGTCAGCAGGAGGGGGTAGGTATCAGCTCCGCGCATCGGAAGGAGGGGGATAGGTGTCAGCAGGAGGGGGGTAGGTGTCAGCTCCTTGCATCGGAAGGAGGGGGGTAGCTTTCAGCAGGAGGGGGTAGGTTTAAGCTCCTTATATCGGAAGGAGGGGGGTAGGTGTCAGCAGGAGGGGGGTAGGTGTCAGCACGAGGAGGGTAGGTGTCAGCAGGAGGGGGTAGGTGTCAGCTCCTTGCATCGGAAGGAGGGGGGTAGGTGTCAGTAGGAGGGGGGTAGCTGTCAGCAGGAGGGGGATAGGTATCAGCAGGAGGGGGATAGGTGTCAGCAGGAGGGAGGTAGGTGTCAGCAGGAGGGAGGTAGGTGTCAGCTCCTTGCATCGGAAGGAGGGGGGTAGGTGTCAGCACGAGGAGGGTAGGTGTCAGCAGGAGGGGGTAGGTGTCAGCTCCTTGCATCGGAAGGAGGGGCTATGTGTCAGCAGGAGGGGGGTAGCTGTCAGCAGGAGGGGGATAGGTATCAGCAGGAGGGAGGTAGGTGTCAGCAGGAGGGAGGTAGGTGTCAGCTCCTTGCATCGGAAGGAGGGGGGTAGGTGTCAGCAGGAGGGGGTTGTTGTCAGTAGGAGGGGGGTAGCTGTCAGCAGGAGGGGGATAGGTATCAGCAGGAGGGAGGTAGGTGTCAGCAGGAGGGAGGTAGGTGTCAGCTCCTTGCATCGGAAGGAGGAGGGTAGATAGCAGGAGAGGGGTAGGTGTCAGCAGGAGGAGGGTAGGTGTCAGCAGGAGGAGGGTAGGTATCAGCTCCTCGCATCGGAAGGAGGGGGGTAGGTGTCAGCAGGAGGGGGTAGGTGTCACCTCCTTGCATCGGAAGGAGGGGGGTAGCTGTCAGCAGGAGGGGGTAGGTTTAAGCTCCTTACATTGGAAGGAGGGGGCTAGGTGTCAGCAGGAGGGGGGTAGGTGTCAGCTCCTTGCATCGGAAGGAGGGGGGTAGCTGTCAGCAGGACGGGGTAGGTTTAAGCTCCTTACATCGGAAGGAGGGGGCTAGGTGTCAGCAGGAGGGGGGTAGGTGTCAGTTCCTTGCATCGGAAGGAGGGGGGAAGGTGTCAGCAGGAGGGGGGTAGGTGTCAGCACGAGGAGGGTAGGTGTCAGCACGAGGAGGGTAGGTGTCAGCAGGAGGGGGTAGGTGTCAGCTCCTTGCATCGGAAGGAGGGGGTTAGGTGTCAGCAGGAGGGGGGGTAGCTGTCAGCAGGAGGGGGGGTAGCCGTCAGCAGGAGGAGGATAGGTGTCAGCAGGAGGGGGGTAGGTGTCAGCAGGAGGGGGGTAGGTGTCAGCTGGAGGGGGGTAGGTGTCAGCAGGAGGGGGTAGGTGTCAGCAGGAGGGGGTAGGTGTCAGCAGGAGGGGGTAGGTTTCAGCTCCTTGCATTGGAAGGAGGGGGGTAGCTGTCAGCAGGAGGATGGTAGGTGTCAGCAGGAGGAGGGTAGGTGTCAGCTGGGGGGGTAGGTGTCAGCTCCTTGCATCGGAAGGAGGGGGGTAGGTGTCAGCAGGAGGGGGGTAGGTGTCAGCAGGAGGGGGTAGGTGTCAGCAGGAGGGGGCTAGGTGTCAGCAGGAGGGGGCTAGGTGTCAGCTCCTCGCATCGGAAGGAGGGGGGTAGGTGTCAGCAGGAGGGGGGTAGGTGTCAGCGAGAGGGGGGTAGGTGTCAGCGAGAGGGGGGTAGGTGTCAGCAGGAGGGGGGTAGGTGTCAGCAGGAGGGGGGTAGGTGTCAGCTCCTTGCATCGGAAGGAGAGGGGTAGGTGTCAGCTGGAGGAGGGTAGGTGTCAGCAGGAGGAGGGTAGGTGTCAGCAGGAGGGTAGGTGTCAGCAGGAGGGGGTAGGTGTCAGCTCCTTGCATCGGAAGGAGGGGGGTAGGTGTCAGCAAGAGGGGGGTAGGTGTCAGCAAGAGGAGGGTAGGTGTCAGCAGGAGGAGGGTAGGTGTCAGCAGGAGGGGGTAGGTGTCAGCAGGAGGGGGATAGGTATCAGCAGGAGGGAGGTAGGTGTCAGCAGGAGGGAGGTAGGTGTCAGCTCCTTGCATCGGAAGGAGGAGGGTAGATAGCAGGAGAGGGGTAGGTGTCAGCAGGAGGAGGGTAGGTGTCAGCAGGAGGAGGGTAGGTATCAGCTCCTCGCATCGGAAGGAGGGGGGTAGGTGTCAGCAGGAGGGGGTAGGTGTCACCTCCTTGCATCGGAAGGAGGGGGGTAGCTGTCAGCAGGAGGGGGTAGGTTTAAGCTCCTTACATTGGAAGGAGGGGGCTAGGTGTCAGCAGGAGGGGGGTAGGTGTCAGCTCCTTGCATCGGAAGGAGGGGGGTAGCTGTCAGCAGGACGGGGTAGGTTTAAGCTCCTTACATCGGAAGGAGGGGGCTAGGTGTCAGCAGGAGGGGGGTAGGTGTCAGTTCCTTGCATCGGAAGGAGGGGGGAAGGTGTCAGCAGGAGGGGGGTAGGTGTCAGCACGAGGAGGGTAGGTGTCAGCACGAGGAGGGTAGGTGTCAGCAGGAGGGGGTAGGTGTCAGCTCCTTGCATCGGAAGGAGGGGGTTAGGTGTCAGCAGGAGGGGGGGTAGCTGTCAGCAGGAGGGGGGGTAGCCGTCAGCAGGAGGAGGATAGGTGTCAGCAGGAGGGGGGTAGGTGTCAGCAGGAGGGGGGTAGGTGTCAGCTGGAGGGGGGTAGGTGTCAGCAGGAGGGGGTAGGTGTCAGCAGGAGGGGGTAGGTGTCAGCAGGAGGGGGTAGGTTTCAGCTCCTTGCATTGGAAGGAGGGGGGTAGCTGTCAGCAGGAGGATGGTAGGTGTCAGCAGGAGGAGGGTAGGTGTCAGCTGGGGGGGTAGGTGTCAGCTCCTTGCATCGGAAGGAGGGGGGTAGGTGTCAGCAGGAGGGGGGTAGGTGTCAGCAGGAGGGGGTAGGTGTCAGCAGGAGGGGGCTAGGTGTCAGCAGGAGGGGGCTAGGTGTCAGCTCCTCGCATCGGAAGGAGGGGGGTAGGTGTCAGCAGGAGGGGGGTAGGTGTCAGCGAGAGGGGGGTAGGTGTCAGCGAGAGGGGGGTAGGTGTCAGCAGGAGGGGGGTAGGTGTCAGCAGGAGGGGGGTAGGTGTCAGCTCCTTGCATCGGAAGGAGAGGGGTAGGTGTCAGCTGGAGGAGGGTAGGTGTCAGCAGGAGGAGGGTAGGTGTCAGCAGGAGGGTAGGTGTCAGCAGGAGGGGGTAGGTGTCAGCTCCTTGCATCGGAAGGAGGGGGGTAGGTGTCAGCAAGAGGGGGGTAGGTGTCAGCAAGAGGAGGGTAGGTGTCAGCAGGAGGAGGGTAGGTGTCAGCAGGAGGGGGTAGGTGTCAGCTCCTTGCATCGGAAGGAGGGGGGTAGGTGTCAGTAGGAGGGGGGTAGCTGTCAGCAGGAGGGGGATAGGTATCAGCAGGAGGGAGGTAGGTGTCAGCAGGAGGGGGTAGGTGTCAGCTCCTTGCATCGGAAGGAGGGGGGTAGGTGTCAGCAGGAGGGGGGTAAATGTCAGCAGGAGGGGGATAGGTATCAGCAGGAGGGAGGTAGGTGTCAGCAGGAGGGAGGTAGGTGTCAGCTCCTTGCATCGGAAGGAGGGTGGTAGGTGTCAGCAGGAGGGGGTAGGTGTCAGCAGGAGAGGGCTAGGTGTCAGCAGGAGAGGGCTAGGTGTCAGCAGGAGGAGGGTAGGTATCAGCTCCTCGCATCGGAAGGAGGGGGGTAGGTGTCAGCAGGAGGGGGGTAGGTGTCAGCACGAGGAGGGTAGGTGTCAGCAGGAGGGGGTAGGTGTCAGCAGGAGGGAGGGAGGTGTCCGCTCCTTGCATCGGAAGGAGGGGGGTAGTTGTCAGCAGGAGGGGGTAGGTGTCAGCAAGAGGAGGGTAGGTGTCAGCTCCTTGCATCAGAAGGAGGGGGGTAGGTGTCAGTAGGAGGGGGGTAGCTGTCAGCAGGAGGGGGATAGGTATCAGCAGGAGGGAGGTAGGTGTCAGCAGGAGGGGGGTAGGTGTCAGCTCCTTGCGTCGGAAGGAGGGGGTAGGTGTCAGGAGGGGGGTAGGTGTCAGCAGGAGAGGGGTAGGTGTCAGCAGGAGAGGGGTAGGTGTCAGCAGGAGGGGGTAGGTATCAGCTCCGCGCATCGGAAGGAGGGGGATAGGTGTCAGCAAGAGGGGGGTAGGTGTCAGCAGGAGGGGGTAGGTGTCAGCAGGAGGGAGGTAGGTGTCAGCTCCTTGCATCGGAAGGAGGAGGGTAGATATCAGCAGGAGAGGGGTAGGTGTCAGCAGGAGGAGGGTAGGTGTCAGCAGGAGGGGGCTAGGTGTCAGCAGGAGGGGGGTAGGTGTCAGCTCCTTGCGTCGGAAGGAGGGGGTAGGTGTCAGGAGGGGGGTAGGTGTCAGCAGGAGAGGGGTAGGTGTCAGCAGGAGGGGGTAGGTATCAGCTCCGCGCATCGGAAGGAGGGGGATAGGTGTCAGCAAGAGGGGGGTAGGTGTCAGCAGGAGGGGGGTAGGTGTCAGCAGGAGGAGGGTAGGTGTCAGCAGGAGGAGGGTAGGTGTCAGCAGGAGGGGGTAGGTGTCAGCTCCTTGCATCGGAAGGAGGGGGGTAGGTGTCAGCAGGAGGGGGGTAGGTATCAGCAGGAGGGGGCTAGGTGTCAGCAGGAGGGGGCTAGGTGTCAGCTCCTTGCGTCGGAAGGAGGGGGTAGGTGTCAGGAGGGGGGTAGGTGTCAGCAGGAGAGGGGTAGGTGTCAGCAGGAGAGGGGTAGGTGTCAGCAGGAGAGGGGTAGGTATCAGCTCCGCGCATCGGAAGGAGGGGGATAGGTGTCAGCAAGAGGGGGGTAGGTGTCAGCAGGAGGGGGGTAGGTGTCAGCAGGAGGAGGGTAGGTGTCAGCAGGAGGAGGGTAGGTGTCAGCAGGAGGGGGTAGGTGTCAGCTCCTTGCATCGGAAGGAGGGGGTAGGTGTCAGCAAGAGGGGGGTAGGTGTCAGCAGGAGGGGGTAGGTGTCAGCAGGAGGGAGGTAGGTGTCAGCTCCTTGCATCGGAAGGAGGAGGGTAGATATCAGCAGGAGAGGGGAAGGTGTCAGCAGGAGGAGGGTAGGTGTCAGCAGGAGGAGGGTAGGTGTCAGCAGGAGGGGGTAGGTGTCAGCTCCTTGCATCGGAAGGAGGGGGGTAGGTGTCAGCAGGAGGGGGGTAGGTGTCAGCAGGAGGGGGATACTTCCGTTGCTACCGCAAGGAAGCGAGCACCTCCGCGGGATTACCTGTGGTAAGCCAGCTGCAGCGCCACCTGGATGAACGCATCTGGACTCAGCTTCTCGGCCTTGGGGAAGTTCTTCCCAAAGTGTGCGAAGACGAAGACCCGGACATCCAGCTCGTTCACCATTCTGGAGAGGAGAGGTACAAAGAGTCAAGGGAGCCCATAGCAGCGCTTCAATTCTAGCTCCTACTCAAGGTGGTTTTGAAAACAAAACAAAACAAAACAGAATTTTACATGTTATCTTAAATACAAAGCAGATTAACCATGAGGAATAAATCTTGACAAAGAGCATGGCATTTATTAAATTCATCCACAGCACCAAGCCTGGTCCCCTAAAGCAGGCTCCAGCCAGACTGGCAGGGGGCGCGTCACATACTGCACTGACCCCTCGGGTGCCCATGGTGCCCATGCCACCCAGCCCTTACTCCCAGGAAGGCTGCTCCGAGAGTCCCTGGTGAGCCAGAGGTTACTGTGCCTCCTCGCCACTGGATAACAAGATGACAGCTTCTAGGCGCTCACTTCACAAGGATGGTTAGACCAGGAAGTGGACAGGGTTCGAAACAGAGCGGGGCGCAGCACGTACCGCCCACTGTCCACTCAGTGCTTTAACTTCAATGACCAACAGGCCTTTTGTTAACAGGGAAGGTAACAGAGCAGGTAAAACCCCCAATGCCAGCGAGCAATGCTGGGTCCCGGGCAGGACATCACACGCACCACAGATGTGCAGCTTTTGGGGGGGTTTCCCTGGGAGGGAACTCGGAGTGCTTTTACCAGGCCTCGGGGATCCCAGGAATGGGCAGTTTTCGTGTCATTCCCGCTGTTACCGGGGCGGGTGCCGGGGGCAGAGACAATGCAGAAGGCTCACTTCATCCCTCGGCCCTGAGCTCTAGTTTCGTGGTAGCCAGGGGTGCAAGGTGAGGCCCGTCAACGCGAGACTCTGCAAGCAGTTCAAAGGCGGTGAACCCCAAAACTCACTTCATACTGGAACAGAGGACACCGACATGTGTTTTTAAAAGTTGAAACTACGTAGTTTGAGGTGCTGGTGGGATGGGCAGGACATCAGGGGACGGACCAGTGGAGGGACTCAAATGTTATCAAGGGCCTACAAAGGACTGGGTCTGGTGATGGCCCCCACAACAATATCCCCTCAGTGACCCCCTCCTGGAAGGGCAGTCGCAGTCTGGACTCTTGGTTGGCACAGGAACCACCAGGCGAGCGGTTCTTACTGAGTACACAGGCTCGAACAGCAGGGTCTGGGGTTTGGAGTCAGTGGCTGATTACAACTTTAAGTGCATAAATCTAAGCCTATTAGAGACCCAGGGTGCCCAGTTGCAGTGAATCACCCTCAAGGAGACCATTCAGTCGAAACTGTCAGATTTATTACTCAGTTCAATAAAACAAGTATATAAAAAAACAAAGAAACGTCTTCTCAAAAGTACAATGCAGAAACTGCTGCCTGACATGCTAAACACAGAGGGAGAGAGGAGCCTGACGGCATCCAATAGAAGAGGTAACAATGTGCCCCGCTGCTTCTAGAGTTGATGAACCTCTCCATCCCCTGGTGCTTTGCACTGGCAGTTGTACCAGTCAGATTACTTTCACAAGTACACAGCGAATAAACACGCAAACGTTGTTATGCTGTAGGAGCAAAACAAAGCTAGGGAGGGTTTGAATGACTTGAATGCAGATGCCTACGATGCAGAACCGGGACTACAGCGAAGTAAACACACCCTGCATTGTAAGGTCCCCACTGAAGGTCAAACATGAGAATGCCTCAGATGCTGTCCACAGCGGCTCCTGGTCCCACAGCAGCAGAAAGAGTATTATCCGAACAGATTTCAGGAGCAGCCGGACCTACACTGCAGCGCAGCATCACAGTTCGAGAGAAGGACCTCTCGTGGAGGTGTGGACGCACTTCCAAGAGGCGGATCTGCAGATGCCTCCAGTTGGGATGTTCCTCAGCCACGCTTTCCCTCTAGCGCCACGAGTCCTGGGCTTCCCCGGCAGTGCTTGATCGGCTAACTGATAACAAATGGAAATCCTACACACAATCCAGCGAGGGGTGGCTGGTTTGAAAGAGCCACGATCGGTGCGCTTCAGACCATAGGTAATGAGCGAGTGCTTAGTTAATGAGCGAGTGCTTAGTTAATGAGCGAGTGCTTACATTTCCAGTGAATGGACTGACTGTTCAGCTGGAATAGTAGGGTTGTTCATGGAAATGGGTAAAGGTGTGGTTAATAGGAAATTCTGACACTAACTTCGAAAGGATGAATGGATGGATCCTCACGACTACCTTGTTAGAATGGGATACGGCCGGAATCTCACAAATCCTATGGGCTGAAGCGATAGCAACCAAAAAAGCAGTCGTGCATGAGAGATGGTGCGGTGAAGGCTCATGATCAGCCTCAAGAGGGAGACAGTGTGGTTTGAGGGAACCAAAGTGTGTTACCAAAAAGGATAAAGTGGGGAGGAGAGCAAACGTTCTTTGACCCTTCCAAAACTTCTTCTACCTCCGGAATCTTGAGAAGCATGTCCGGTGAGGGCTCTTCCGCAGGCTGGCAGCAGAATCATGGCCTTCACTGAGGAGAAGTGCTGCTTGGCTTGAGACATACATAGCCAACAGGCCAAAACAGCTTCTTTTTGGCAAGATATTCCAATGCATTCACTGTGGATCAGTAACGTGCAGCGGATCACCCGTGTGGGTATCCAGGCACTGATATCTGCTGCTGCCGGGGCTCACTCAAACAACCAGGTCTTCAGTCCTCTTCTAACTTCCGACAGGGAGGTCCGTAGGAGAAGAGAGAGATTGCTTCAAGATTTTGTGGCGAGGTAGGTGAAGGATCGGCCCGACGTATGCAGGGGGAGTGGGCGAGGGAGAGGGAAGCGAAGTGCTGGTGTCTGGGCGGGAGGTGACAATTCAGTCAGTGGTTGATGTACCCATGTCCTTGGTTGTTGAGGACTTGGAAGGCGTTGATCAACATCTTGAACTGGCATTTCCTCTGCACGGGGAGCCGCTGGAGCTTTCTGAGGTGGGGGTAATGTGGGTCCGCTTACGGAGGCTGCGGATGAGTCTGACTGCAGAGTTCTGTATAGTCTGTAGTCTCTTGAGGAGTTGTGCGGTGATCCCTGCATAAAGTGCGTTGCTGGTGATCAGGGCTTGAGTGACGGTGCGTCTGGAGGTGACGGGGAGCCACTTAAAAATCTTGCAGAGCATACAGAGTGAGCAAGTGGAGGAGGGGACAGCGATGATCTGTTTCCTCATGGTGAGTCTATCGTCCAGGATGATGCCAAGGTTGCAGACGTGGCTGGTGGAGTTCCTAGATCAGGGGTTGGGGGGGCATCATGCGGCGTTCCACGGGGAGGTGTTTCCGAAGATTAGTAATTCTGTCTTGTCTGTGTTGAGCTGTAGGCAGTTGGTTCTCATCCAGTCAGCAATGTTTGTCATGCACTTCTGGAAGTTTGTTAGCGTGGTGTCGGGGTGCGAGGATGAGCTGGGTGTCGCCAGAGTAGGAAATGACGTTCAGTCCATGAGATCTAACGATGTTGGCCAATGGGGTCATGAAGGTGTTGGACAAGGTGGGACTGAGGGATGAGCCTTGAGGAACTCTGCAGAGAATGCTCTTCGTTCCAAGGTGAAAGGCGGAAGGTGTTCTCTCTGGGTTCTCCCTGTGAGGAAGGAGGCGATCCACCTGAGGGAATCTCCCCTGATTCGGATGTGGTGCAGACTTTTGATCAGGATGTTGCGAGATACTGTGTTGAATGCCGCTAAAAGGTCGAGTAGGATCAGGTACACTGTTTTTCCTTGATCCATGGGCATACTGATCCTCCATGGAGGCCGGCAGGGACGTTTTGATCCTATGGTGTGTGCAAAACCCTGATTGGAAGGAGTCCAGTAGATTGTGGTTCTCAAGGTACTCTGTAAGTTGGCGGTTGATGGTTTTCTCGAGGAGCTTGGTGGAGAAGGGTAGCAGAGAGGTGGAGTAGTAGTTCTCGAGTTTGCTGGGGTCTGTGGATGGTTTTTTGTGTAGGGGCTTGACCTCTGCATGCTTACGTTCCTCAGGGAAGGTGGCTGAGGTGACTGATGCGTTGAGGATAGAGGTGAGCGTTCTGCTGATCGTCTTCCTCCCCATTTGAAAATGTGGCGGGTGCATGGGGGCTTCTGCGTGGAGATATGGGATTAGGACCTCTTTGCTGGCAGCACAAACCCAATATTTTCCACTTGAAGAAGTAAGGGGCCCTTTTGGATGGTCTTAATGCCTCTATTAAAATGTTTCTACATGACTGCGGCAAATTCAGATGTTCAAATTGTGTGATTTCAGGGGCCTGGCTGTCAAATTCAAGGATGCTAAGTTCAGGTGGAACAAGTAACCTTGCAATCTGGTCACGGGATTTGGTTTGTATGGCAGTTTCCGGCTTGGCTTTACTGACGATTGCAGAAGATCTGGGGGAGGGTGATCAGAATCAATGCTGCAAGTTAATTTTGAAGTTTTAAGATGACTGCAAGGATCATCAGAATCAATGGAAAGGAATATAGTAATGTAATTTACCGGTTCATCAAAAGCTCACTGCCTGGAGAACCTGGTTCCCACCTTCTGCATGAGAAATCTCTTCACTATGTCCCTAAACAAAATGCCAAGATCTCCCATTCTCCACAGCTGCCTAGAAGAACTTCCTTGTTTAAAACCCAGTTGTGATTTTCTTTGTAGAAGCTACCGAGGAATACCCCCCGCTCGTTTTACTGTCCTGGCGGGTAGACTTCCTTTAATGTTATATGCCTGGCTAGGGTCCACAACCAGGTTTGGGACCTGGGACAAGGATCTCAACCTCATTCTTCCTTCTTTGGTTAAGTAATGTATGGTTACCATGTTGTCTAAAAAGAAATGCTGTTAGTCATCAGGAGTGGTAAGACAGCCCCATAAACTAGATGGAATGCTCTGAGCTCCAAGCAGTCGATGCGACTGGTGCTCTCCCTTTTAGAACACAGACCATAAACAGAAACAATACTTAGATCAGCTCTCTAGCCCAACAGCTACAGAAGAGAAAGGTACACCTTGAAGGAGAGTGTTACTTTTGCATCACTGCAAGAGAATGCTTTGCTGTTGTTGAAAGTTGAAGCTTGTTGTCCCAGCTGACCTTCCATTAGGACCACTGACTTACTAGACACTGCTCAAGATTATTTCTTGAGGTGAGAAATCATCCACCCCAAAAAATAATGCAATTTCTGATATCAACATATGTCTTCTTTTTGTTAACACAACAAACAATTCTCCAGAAGAAACATTTTGGAACATCTCTCAGCCACCTCAAAGAGGTTTTCAAATCAAATCAAATCATTAACATTTATAAAGCGCGCTACTCACCCGTGCAGTCTCAAGGCGCTAGGGGAAAAAGGGGGGGTTATCGCTGTTCGAACAGCCAGGTCTTTAGGAGTTTCCGGAAAGCGGAGTGGTCCTGGGTGGTCCTGAGGCTGGTGGGGAGGGAGTTCCAGGTCGTGGCCGCCAGGAAGGAGAAAGATCTCCCACCCGCCGTGGAGCGGCGGATGCGAGGGACAGCAGCGAGTGCGAGGCCAGAGGAGCGGAGGAGGCGGGTGGGGACGTAGAAGCTGAGGCGTCTGTTGAGGTATTCCGGTCCATTGTCGTAGAGGGCTTTGTGTGCGTGGGTGAGAAGTCGGAAGGTGATCCTTTTGCTGACAGGGAGCCAATGCAGATGCTCAGGTGTTCGGAGATGTGGCTGCTGCGGGGTATGTCGAGGATGAGGCGGGCCGAGGCGTTTTGAATGCGTTGCAGGCGATTTTGGAGTTTGGCTGTGGTCCCGGCGTAAAGGGTGTTGCCGTAGTCCAGGCGGCTCGTGACGAGGGCGTGGGTCACGGTTTTTCTGGTGTCGGCGGGGATCCAGCGGAAGATCTTGCGGAGCATGCGGAGGGTGAGGAAGCAGGCGGAGGACACGGCGTTGACTTGCTTGGTCATGGTGAGAAGAGGGTCCAAGATGAAGCCGAGGTTGCGGGCGTGGTCTGTGGGGGTCGGTGCGGTGCCGAGGGCCGTGGGCCACCAGGAGTTGTCCCAGGCGGACGGGGTGTTGCCGAGGATGAGGACTTCAGTTTTTTCAGAGTTCAGCTTTAGGCGGCTGAGCCTCATCCAATCTGCAACGTCCTTCATACCCTCTTGTAGGTTGGTCTTGGCGCTGGCGGGGTCCTTGGTGAGGGAGAGTATAAGTTGGGTGTCGTCGGCGTAGGAGGTGATGATGATGTCGTGCTTGCGTACGATGTTGGCGAGGGGGCTCATGTAGACATTGAAGAGTGTCGGGCTGAGTGCTGAGCCTTGGGGTACGCCGCAGATGATCTTGGTGGGTTCTGAGCGAAACGGAGGGAGGTAAACTCTTTGGGAACGGTTTGAGAGGAAGGAGGCGATCCAGTCCAGGGCCTGGCCTTGGATCCCGGTGGAGCGGAGGCGGGTGATTAGGGTGCGGTGACAGACGGTGTCAAAGGCAGCCGAGAGGTCGAGCAGAATGAGGGCGACTGTTTCACCGTTGTCCATCAGGGTTCTGATGTCGTCAGTGACTGAGATGAGGGCGGTTTCAGTGCTGTGGTTGGTTCGGAATCCGGTTTGTGAGGGGTCGAGCAGGTTGTTGTCTTCCAGGAAGGTGGTCAGCTGTTTGTTGACGGTTTTCTCTATTACTTTGGCTGGGAAAGGCAGAAGAGAGATGGGGCGGAAGTTTTTTAGGTCGCTCGGGTCAGCCGTAGGTTTCTTTAGTAGGGCGTTGACTTCGGCGTGTTTCCAGCATTCGGGGAAGGTAGCAGAAGAAAAAGAAGAGTTGATGACGGTCTGGAGGTGCGGGGCGATGATGTCGTCGGCTTTGTTAAAGATGAAGTGCGGGCAGGGGTCCGAAGGGGCGCCGGAGTGGATAGAGTTCATGATGGATTTGGTTTCTTCCGTGTTGATGTGGGACCAGTTGTTGAGGGTGATGGCCGTGGATGCCGGTTCGGTGGTGTATGGTTGGGTCTGGTGTCCGAAGCTGTCGTGGAGGTCGCTAATCTTGCGATGGAAGAAAGTGGCGAGGGATTCGCACAGATCCTGTGAGGGCGTGACGGCGTTGGCGCTGGGGTTGGAGAACTCCTTGACGATGCTGAAGAGTTCTCTGCTGTTGTGTCTGTTTTTGTCCAGTCTGTCGGTGAAAAAGTTCCTTTTGGCAGCGCGGATCAGGTGGTGATGTTCGCGGGTAGCGTTCTTGAGGGTGGTCATGTTGTCAGCGGTGCGGTCCTTGCGCCAGGCTTTCTCAAGGGCGCGACAAGTTTTCTTTGATTCTTTGAGGGTGTCAGAGAACCAGAGAGGTTTTTTGGTGTTGGTCTGTCGATGCGTGCGTTTGAGGGGAGCAAGGATGTCTGCGCAGTTGGAGATCCAGTTTGTGAGGTTGAGGGCTGCGTCGTTGGGGTCGGTGGTGAGGGTGGGTTGGTTGGCGGCGAGTGCGGAGAAGAGTTGCTCTTCGGGGATCTTGTTCCACTGTCGACGAGGGATGGGTTGGGTGCGGAGGTGGCGGGTCTCGCGTCGGAATGTGAAGTGGACGCAGCTGTGGTCAGTCCAGTGTAGGGCGGAGGTGTGGCTGAAGAAGACGTGTTTGCTGGCGGAGAAGATGGGGTCAAGCGTGTGTCCGGCGATGTGGGTGGCGGTGTTCACCAGTTGTTTGAGGCCGAGGTTGGCGAGGTTGGCGAGGTTGGCGAGCAGGGTGGTGGTGTTGGGGTCGTTGTTTTGTTCCAGATGAAAGTTGAGGTCACCTAGGAGGATGTAGTCCGGCGAGGAGAGGGCGTGCGGGGAGATGAAGTCGGCGATGGCGTCGCTGAAAGGGGCGCGTGGGCTGGGAGGACGGTAGACGAGGGATCCTCTGAGGGTGGTCCTCGGATCGGTGCAAATCTGAAAATGCAGGTGTTCAGCGGCGAGAGGGGTGTCTTCGGTGGAGGTGGTGACGCTGATGGAGTCTTTGAAGACGATGGCGATACCTCCTCCTACCTGGTTGGTGCGGTCTTTTCTGGAGATCTTGTAGCCTTCGGGGATGGCAGTGGCGATGTCAGGGGCCGAGGAGGCGTTCATCCAGGTCTCCGTGATGAAGGCGACGTCCGGTGCTATGGAGTCCAGGAGGTCCCAGAGTTCAATGGCGTGTTTGTGGACGGAGCGAGCGTTGACTAGGATGCACTTGAGGTGGTTGATGGCGCGTGGGCTTGTGGTCGTTGCGTGGTGGAAGGTGCGTTTGCAGGAGTTGCAGGCGAAGGGTCCATGGGTGCGTTTGGGGTGAGCTTGGAAGCAGGTGTTGGAGCGTCCTGGGTTGAGGGCGTGGAGGGTGGTGGGGTCGTAGCGGGTCAGCGGGGCTTGGGAGAGCTGGGGACCAGGGGTCGTGGCGCTGGGCGCGGGCCAGGCGCGGACGGGCGCAGCGGGCGCCATATGAGGTAGGAGGGGGGGGAGGGGTCAGGTGGGGGCGAATGGGAGCTGGGGGGCGGGGGCGTGCAGGAGGTCGCGGAAGGAAAGCGCGAGGTGGGGGGGACAGGTAGAGTGAGAAGAGCTTGGGGTTTAAGGGTGGAGGGGGGTGAGTGTTAGGAGGTTTAGGAGATAAGGGAGAATGAAAATGTCACTTACCCAGTGTACATCTGTTCGTGGCATCAGTCGCTGTAGATTCGCATGTTTTGCATAGCTCGCTGTAGGAGGCTGGACTGGCTTGTAGTGAGTACCAAGGGGTACTTGCACCTTGCACCAGGCCCAGTTATCCCTTATTAGTGTATAGGGTGTCTAGCAGCTTAGGCTGATAGATAATGGTAGCTTAGCAGAGCAGCTTAGGCTGAACTAGGAGACGTGTGAAGCTACTACAGTACCACTTAGTGTCATATGCACAATATCATAAGAAAACACAATACACAGTTATACTAAAAATAAAGGTACTTTATTTTTATGACAATATGCCAAAGTATCTTAGAGTGTACCCTCAGTGAGAGGATAGGAAATATACACAAGATATATATACACAATCGCAAAAATATGCAGTATAGTCTTAGAAAACAGTGCAAACAATGTATAGTTACAATAGGATGCAATGGGGAAACATAGGGATAGGGGCAACACAAACCATATACTCCAAAAGTGGAATGCGAACCACGAATGGACCCCAAACCTATGTGACCTTGTAGAGGGTCGCTGGGACTATTAGAAAATAGTGAGAGTTAGAAAAATAACACTCCCCAAGACCCTGAAAAGTGAGTGCAAAGTGCACTAAAGTTCCCCTAAGGACAAAGTAGCCGTGTTAGAGGAATAATGCAGGAAAGACACAAACCAGCAATGCAACAACTGTGGATTTCCAATCTAGGGTACCTGTGGAACAAGGGGACCAAGTCCAAAAGTCACAAGCAAGTCGGAGATGGGCAGATGCCCAGGAAATGCCAGCTGCGGGTGCAAAGAAGCTTCGACTGGACAGAAGAAGCTGAGGTTTCTGCAGGAACGAAAAGGGCTAGAGACTTCCCCTTTGGTGGACGGATCCCTCTCGCCGTGGAGAGTCGTGCAGAAGTGTTTTCCCGCCAAAAGAACGCCAACAAGCCTTGCTAGCCGCAAATCGTGCGTTTGGCGTTTTTGGACGCTGCTGGGGCCCAGGAGGGACCAGGAGGTCGCAAATTGGACCTGAAGAGAGAGGGGACGTCGAGCAAGACAAAGAGCCCTCACTGAAGCAGGTAGCACCCGGAGAAGTGCCAGAAACAGGCACTACGAGGATGCGTGAAACGGTGCTCGCCGAAGTTGCACAAAGGAGTCCCACGTCGCCGGAGACCAACTTAGAAAGTCGTGCAATGCAGGTTAGAGTGCCGTGGACCCAGGCTTGACTGTGCACAAAGGATTTCCGCCGGAAGTGCACAGGGGCCGGAGTAGCTGCAAAGTCGCGGTTCCCAGCAATGCAGCCCAGCGAGGTGAGGCAAGGAGTTACCTCCACCAAACTTGGGCTGAAGAGTCACTGGACTGTGGGGGTCACTTGGACAGAGTTGCTGGATTCGAGGGACCTCGCTCGTCATGCTGAGAGGAGACCCAAGGGACCGGTAATGCAGCTTTTTGGTGCCTGCGGTTGCAGGGGGAAGATTCCGTCGACCCACGGGAGATTTCTTCGGAGCTTCTGGTGCAGAGAGGAGGCAGACTACCCCCACAGCATGCACAAGCAGGAGAACAGTCGAGAAGGCGGCAGGATCAGCGTTACAGAGTTGCAGTAGTCGTCTTTGCTACTATGTTGCAGGTTTGCAGGCTTCCAGCGCGGTCAGCGGTCGATTCCTTATCAGAAGGTGAAGAGAGAGATGCAGAGGAACTCGGCTGAGCTCATGCATTCGTTATCTAAAGTTTCCCCAGAGACAGAGACCCTAAATAGCCAGAAAAGAGGGTTTGGCTACCTAGGAGAGAGGATAGGCTACTAACACCTGAAGGAGCCTATCAGCAGGAGTCTCTGACGTCACCTGGTGGCACTGGCCACTCAGAGCAGTCCAGTGTGCCAGCAGCACCTCTGTTTCCAAGATGGCAGAGGTCTGGAGCACACTGGAGGAGCTCTGGACACCTCCCAGGGGAGGTGCAGGTCAGGGGAGTGGTCACTCCCCTTTCCTTTGTCCAGTTTCGCGCCAGAGCAGGGGCTAAGGGGTCCCTGAACCGGTGTAGACTGGCTTATGCAGAATTGGGCACATCTGTGCCCAACAAAGCATTTCCAGAGGCTGGGGGAGGCTACTCCTCCCCTGCCTTCACACCATTTTCCAAAGGGAGAGGGTGTCACACCCTCTCTCAGAGGAAGTTCTTTGTTCTGCCATCCTGGGCCAGGCCTGGCTGGACCCCAGGAGGGCAGCTGCCTGTCTGAGGGGTTGGCAGCAGCAGCAGCTGCAGCTGCAGTGAAACCCCAGGAAGGGCAGTTTGGCAGTACCAGGGTCTGTGCTACAGACCACTGGGATCATGGGATTGTGCCAACTATGCCAGGATGGCATAGAGGGGGCAATTCCATGATCATAGACATGTTACATGGCCATATTCGGAGTTACCATTGTGAAGCTACCTATAGGTAGTGTCCTATATGTAGTGCACGCGTGTAATGGTGTCCCCGCACTCACAAAGTTCAGGGAATTGGCTCTGAACAATGTGGGGGCACCTTGGCTAGTGCCAGGGTGCCCTCACACTAAGTAACTTTGCACCTAACCTTTACCAGGTAAAGGTTAGACATATAGGTGACTTATAAGTTACTTAAGTGCAGTGTAAAATGGCTGTGAAATAACGTGGACGTTATTTCACTCAGGCTGCAGTGGCAGGCCTGTGTAAGAATTGTCAGAGCTCCCTATGGGTGGCAAAAGAAATGCTGCAGCCCATAGGGATCTCCTGGAACCCCAATACCCTGGGTACCTCAGTACCATATACTAGGGAATTATAAGGGTGTTCCAGTAAGCCAATGTAAATTGGTAAAAATGGTCACTAGCCTGTCAGTGACAATTTGGAAAGAAATGAGAGAGCATAACCACTGAGGTTCTGATTAGCAGAGCCTCAGTGAGACAGTTAGTCACTACACAGGTAACACATTCAGGCACACTTATGAGCACTGGGGCCCTGGGTTACCAGGGTCCCAGTGACACATACAACTAAAACAACATATATACAGTGAAAAATGGGGGTAACATGCCAGGCAAGATGGTACTTTCCTACACAACCCCCCCCCCCAAACGAAGGACAATAAGACTAGCCATTACCTGATGAGTCTTCATTGTCTAAGTGGAAATATCTGGAGAGTCCATCTGCATTGGAGTGGCTACTCCCAGGTCTATGTTCCACTGTATAGTCCATTCCCTGTAGGGATATGGACCACCTCAACAATTTAGGATTTTCACCTTTCATTTGTTTTAGCCAAAGTAGAGGTTTGTGGTCTGTCTGAACAATAAAGTGAGTGCCAAACAGGTATGGCCTCAACTTCTTCAGAGCCCAGACCACAGCAAAGGCCTCCCTCTCAATGGCAGACCAACGCTTTTCTCTAGGGGTCAACCTCCTACTAATAAAAGCAACAGGTTGATCCTGGCCCTCAGAATTAAGTTGTGATAGGACTGCCCCTACTCCTAATTCAGATGCATCAGTTTGGACATAGAATTTTTTAGAGTAACAAGGGCTTTTCAGGACAGGTGCAGAGCACATGGCCTGCTTCAGCTCCTCAAAAGCTTTCTGACAGTTTGCTGTCCATAATACCTTTTTAGGCATTTTCTTGGATGTGAGGTCATTAAGAGGGGCTGCAATGGAGCCATAGTTCTTAATGAACCTCCTGTAATACCCAGTGAGGCCTAGGAAGGCTCTCACCTGAGTCTGAGTGGTAGGGGGAACCCAATCAATAATAGTTTGGATTTTCCCCTGAAGTGGTGCAATCTGTTCCCCACCAACAAGGTGTCCCAGATAAACCACCTTACCCTGCCCTATCTGGCACTTTGAAGCCTTGATAGTGAGGCCTGCCTTTTGCAGGGCCTCCAAAACTTTCCATAGGTGGACCAGGTGATCATCCCAGCTGGAGCTAAAGACAGCTATATCGTCCAAATATGCTGCACTGAAAGCTTCCAGCCCTTGCAGGACTGTGTTCACCAACCTCTGAAAAGTGGCAGGTGCATTTTTCAAACCAAAAGGCATTACAGTAAACTGGTAATGTCCTCCAATGGTAGAAAATGCAGTCTTAGGTTTAGCATCTTCTGACAATTTGATCTGCCAATACCCTGCAGTCAAATCAAAAGTGCTTAGATACTTGGCAGATGCCAGTGTATCTATGAGCTCATCTGCCCTGGGTATAGGGTGAGCATCAGTTTTGGTTACCAAGTTGAGACCTCTATAGTCTACACAAAACCTCATTTCCTTCTTTCCATCTTTAGAATTGGGTTTTGGTACCAGTACCACAGGAGAAGCCCATGGACTGTCAGAGTGCTCAACCACTCCTAGTTCCAACATTTTCTGAACTTCTTGCTTTATGCAGTCCCTGACATGGTCAGGCTGCCTATAGATCTTACTTTTGACAGGTAAACTGTCTCCAGTATCTATAGTGTGCTCACACCAAGAAGTGGTGCCTGGCACAGTAGAGAAGAGTTCTGAAAATTGTCCTAGGAGATTTATGCAATTATCTTTCTGCTCAGCAGTAAGACAATCAGCCAAAACTACACCTTCCACAAGAGCATCTTGATCTGTGGAAGAGAAGAGATCAGGTAGAGGATCACTGTCTTCTTCCTGTCCCTCATCTGTTGCCATGAGCAGGGTGAGATCAGCCCTGTCATAGTAGGGTTTCAGGCGGTTGACATGGAGCACCCTAAGGGGACTCCTGGCAGTGCCTAAGTCAACCAAGTAGGTGACTTCACCCTTCTTTTCAACAATTGTGTGGGGTCCACTCCATTTATCTTGGAGTGCTCTTGGGGCCACAGGCTCCAAGACCCACACTTTCTGCCCTGGTTGGTACTGAACCAAAACAGCCTTCTGATCATGCCATTGCTTCTGGAGCTCTTGGCTGGCCTGAAGGTTTTTACTGGCCTTTTTCATGTACTCAGCCATCCTTGATCTGAGGCCAAGTACATAATCCACAATATCCTGCTTAGGAGCTTTTAAAGGTTGTTCCCAACCCTCCTTTACAAGTGTGAGTGGACCCCTAACAGGGTGTCCAAAAAGAAGTTCAAAGGGGCTGAAGCCCACTCCTTTCTGGGGTACCTCCCTGTAGGCAAAAAGGAGGCATGGTAGAAGGATATCCCATCTCCTGCGGAGTTTTTCAGGGAGACCCATAATCATGCCTTTGAGAGTTTTATTAAATCTCTCCACCAGTCCATTTGTTTGTGGATGATAGGGTGTTGTGAACTTGTACGTTACACCACACTCCTTCCACATGGCCTTTAAGTATGCAGACATGAAATTGCTTCCTCCGTCTGATACTACTTCCTTTGGGAAGCCCACCCTGGAAAATATTCCCAGGAGGGCCTTTGCCACTGCAGGAGCTGTAGTGGTCCTTAAAGGAATAGCTTCAGGATATCTTGTGGCATGGTCCACTACCACCAAGATAAACCTATTGCCTGAAGCAGTAGGAGGGTCAAGGGGGCCAACTATGTCAACTCCTACCCTTTCAAAGGGAACCCCAACCACAGGCAGTGGGATAAGGGGTGCCTTTGGAGTGCCACCTGTCTTGCCACTGGCTTGACAGGTTTCACAGGACTTACAAAATTCCTTTGTGTCCTCAGACATCCTAGGCCAATGAAACAATGGAACCAATCTGTCCCAAGTTTTCATTTGACCCAGGTGCCCAGCTAGGGGAATGTCATGTGCCAGTGTTAGGAGGAACTTTCTGTACTCCTGAGGAATCACTAATCTCCTGGCAGCTCCAGGTTTAGGATCCCTATGCTCAGTGTACAAGAGGTTGTCCTCCCAGTAAACTCTGTGAGAGTCACTGACATCCCCATTAGCCTGTTTGACAGCTTGCTGTCTGAGACCCTCTAATGTGGGACAGGTTTGCTGTGCCACACTCAGCTCCTCTCTGGCAGGCCCCCCTTCACCCAAAAGCTCAGCAGTGTCTGCTTTCAGCTCCTCTGGTGTAGGTTCTGCACATGGAGGGAATTCTTCTTCCTCAGAAGTAGAATCCACTGTAGAGGGAGGGATAGTAGGAAGTGGTTTGCTTCTACTAGCCCTAGCTTTAGGGAGCACTTGGTCCATTGTTCCAGGATCCAAGCTTCCCTGTCCTTTTTGCTTTTTGGCCTGAGCCCTTGTCAAAGCAAAAATATGCCCTGGAATGCCCAGCATTGCTGCATGGGCCTCCAACTCCACATCTGACCAAGCTGATGTCTCCAAATCATTCCCTAATAGACAGTCTACAGGTAAATCTGAAGCTACCACAACTTTCTTTGGACCAGTTACCCCCCCCCCAGTTGAGATTTACAACAGCCATGGGGTGGCTTTGTGTTATGTTGTGAGCATCGGTTACTTGGTACTGGTGTCCAAGTATGTGTTGTTCAGGGTGCACCAGTTTCTCAATCACCATTGTGACACTGGCACCTGTGTCCCTGTAGGCCTGGACCTCAACACCATTTATTAGGGTTAGTTGCTTGTACTTCTCCAAGTTATGGGGGCAAGCAACCAAAGTGGCTAAATCAATAGCCCCTTCAGAGACTAAAGTAGCCTCTGTGGTCTCCCTAATCAGACCAACCCCAACTAAATTACCAAAAGTGAGCCCAGCTACTCCCTTGGATTGGCTATTAGTAGGTTTGCTCCCACCACCACTGCTATTAGTAGGGACACTAGGTGTAGCAGTAGGGGTTGTAGTGGTAGGAGCTGTGGTGCCTTTCTTTGGACAACTGGGATCTGTTGTCCAATGGCCTTTTATTTTACATAAATAGCACCATGGTTTCTTTTCCTTGTTCTGATTAAAGGAGGATTTGGACCCACCACCCCCACCAGAGTGTTTTTGTGGGCCTGATGAAGGCTCATTTTTAGATTTGTCCCCACCCTTGTCAGAAGACTTACCATCCTTCTTTTTGTTGCCATCTTTGTCACCCCCTGTATGAACTTTTCTGTTCACTCTTGTTCTGACCCATTTGTCTGCCTTCTTTCCCAATTCTTGGGGAGAGGTCAGATCAGAGTCCACCAAGTACTGGTGCAACAAATCAGACACACAATTATTAAGAATATGCTCTCTCAGGATTAGGTTATACAGGCTGTCATAATCAGTAACTTTACTGCCATGTAACCACCCCTCCAAGGCCTTCACTGAATGGTCAATGAAATCAACCCAGTCTTGTGAAGACTCCTTTTTGGTCTCTCTGAACTTTATCCTGTACTGTTCAGTGGTTAAGCCATAACCATCCAGGAGTGCATTCTTAAGAACTTGGAAATTATTAGCATCATTTTCTTTCACAGTAAGGAGCCTATCCCTACCTTTTCCACTAAATGATAGCCATAGGATAGCAGCCCACTGCCTTTGAGGGACATCCTGTACAACACAGGCCCTCTCAAGTGCAGCAAACCACTTGTTAATGTCATCCCCCTCCTTATAAGGGGGAACTATCTTGTGCAGATTCCTGGAATCATGCTCTTTTGCAGGATGACTATGGGGAATACTGCTGCTGCCACCATGGGTATCTAAACCCAACTTCTGTCTTTCCTTCTCTAATTCAAAAGACTGTCTATCCAAATCCAGCTGTTGCTTTTTAAGCTTCAGTCTGGTTTGTTCCACCCTCAACTTATTGAGTTCCCTCTCTAACATTCTGTCATCAGGGTTGGTGGGAGGGACATTTCTAGAAACAGAGCTATGATGGGAATGAACAGAAGGAGACCTGTCCCTTACAGAAGCCAACTTAACAGCTTGGTTTACAGAAACATTACTACCAGTATGGTGTGAATAAATGCTTTTGCTATGATGTAAGACAACACTATTTATTTGGTGTGGCTCATCATCATTACCATCTATGCTAGATTGTCTAGTAATGGGCAGGTTAGGAAGTTTCTTTCCTGAATCTTTTCCTGGGGGAGTCCCTGAATCAGATTGAGAACTATTAGGTACTTTTTCAACAGATGGGGCACCTATGGCCTTATCCTGTTCTCTAAGCATGTTAATTAACAGTTCCAAGGCAGGATTCTTCCCTACACTCAAACCTCTCTCTATACAGAGACTCCTTGCTCTTTTCCAGCTAAGGTTGTCATATGCAAGTTTGGACAGATCAACACTTTGGCCTGTGCCAGACATTTTTAGAGAGAGTTAAAGTGATAGAAAAAGAGAAAAAAGTTTTCAGAACTTTTTGGAAAGACAGAAAAAACTTTTAAGAACTTTTTGAAAGTTTAGAAGTACTTTTCAGCACTTAGAAAAGAGTGAAAAGAGGAAATGCTAAACTTTTTGGCTATGTGTATATACACTGACCTTGTTTTGTATATTTTTCTCTTATGAAAAGTACAATGACAAGAGTGGTAAGTAGTCTCAAGCACTTATCCCACCACTGCACAACCAATGTAGGAGGCTGGACTGGCTTGTAGTGAGTACCAAGGGGTACTTGCACCTTGCACCAGGCCCAGTTATCCCTTATTAGTGTATAGGGTGTCTAGCAGCTTAGGCTGATAGATAATGGTAGCTTAGCAGAGCAGCTTAGGCTGAACTAGGAGACGTGTGAAGCTACTACAGTACCACTTAGTGTCATATGCACAATATCATAAGAAAACACAATACACAGTTATACTAAAAATAAAGGTACTTTATTTTTATGACAATATGCCAAAGTATCTTAGAGTGTACCCTCAGTGAGAGGATAGGAAATATACACAAGATATATATACACAATCACAAAAATATGCAGTATAGTCTTAGAAAACAGTGCAAACAATGTATAGTTACAATAGGATGCAATGGGGAAACATAGGGATAGGGGCAACACAAACCATATACTCCAAAAGTGGAATGCGAACCACGAATGGACCCCAAACCTATGTGACCTTGTAGAGGGTCGCTGGGACTATTAGAAAATAGTGAGAGTTAGAAAAATAACCCTCCCCAAGACCCTGAAAAGTGAGTGCAAAGTGCACTAAAGTTCCCCTAAGGACAAAGTAGCCGTGTTAGAGGAATAATGCAGGAAAGACACAAACCAGCAATGCAACAACTGTGGATTTCCAATCTAGGGTACCTGTGGAACAAGGGGACCAAGTCCAAAAGTCACAAGCAAGTCGGAGATGGGCAGATGCCCAGGAAATGCCAGCTGCGGGTGCAAAGAAGCTTCGACTGGACAGAAGAAGCTGAGGTTTCTGCAGGAACGAAAAGGGCTAGAGACTTCCCCTTTGGTGGACGGATCCCTCTCGCCGTGGAGAGTCGTGCAGAAGTGTTTTCCCGCCGAAAGAACGCCAAGAAGCCTTGCTAGCCGCAAATCGTGCGTTTGGCGTTTTTGGACGCTGCTGGGGCCCAGGAGGGACTAGGAGGTCGCAAATTGGACCTGAAGAGAGAGGGGACGTCGAGCAAGACAAAGAGCCCTCACTGAAGCAGGTAGCACCCGGAGAAGTGCCAGAAACAGGCACTACGAGGATGCGTGAAACGGTGCTCGCCGAAGTTGCACAAAGGAGTCCCACGTCGCCGGAGACCAACTTAGAAAGTCGTGCAATGCAGGTTAGAGTGCCGTGGACCCAGGCTTGGCTGTGCACAAAGGATTTCCGCCGGAAGTGCACAGGGGCCGGAGTAGCTGCAAAGTCGCGGTTCCCAGCAATGCAGCCCAGCGAGGAGAGGCAAGGACTTACCTCCACCAAACTTGGGCTGAAGAGTCACTGGACTGTGGGGGTCACTTGGACAGAGTTGCTGGATTCGAGGGACCTCGCTCGTCGTGCTGAGAGGAGACCCAAGGGACCGGTAATGCAGCTTTTTGGTGCCTGCGGTTGCAGGGGGAAGATTCCGTCGACCCACAGGAGATTTCTTCGGAGCTTCTGGTGCAGAGAGGAGGCAGACTACCCCCACAGCATGCACAAGCAGGAAAACAGTCGAGAAGGCGGCAGGATCAGCGTTACAGAGTTGCAGTAGTCGTCTTTGCTACTATGTTGCAGGTTTGCAGGCTTCCAGCGCGGTCAGCGGTCGATTCCTTATCAGAAGGTGAAGAGAGAGATGCAGAGGAACTCGGCTGAGCTCATGCATTCGTTATCTAAAGTTTCCCCAGAGACAGAGACCCTAAATAGCCAGAAAAGAGGGTTTGGCTACCTAGGAGAGAGGATAGGCTACTAACACCTGAAGGAGCCTATCAGCAGGAGTCTCTGACGTCACCTGGTGGCACTGGCCACTCAGAGCAGTCCAGTGTGCCAGCAGCACCTCTGTTTCCAAGATGGCAGAGGTCTGGAGCACACTGGAGGAGCTCTGGACACCTCCCAGGGGAGGTGCAGGTCAGGGGAGTGGTCACTCCCCTTTCCTTTGTCCAGTTTCGCGCCAGAGCAGGGGCTAAGGGGTCCCTGAACCGGTGTAGACTGGCTTATGCAGAATTGGGCACATCTGTGCCCAACAAAGCATTTCCAGAGGCTGGGGGAGGCTACTCCTCCCCTGCCTTCACACCATTTTCCAAAGGGAGAGGGTGTCACACCCTCTCTCAGAGGAAGTTCTTTGTTCTGCCATCCTGGGCCAGGCCTGGCTGGACCCCAGGAGGGCAGCTGCCTGTCTGAGGGGTTGGCAGCAGCAGCAGCTGCAGTGAAACCCCAGGAAGGGCAGTTTGGCAGTACCAGGGTCTGTGCTACAGACCACTGGGATCATGGGATTGTGCCAACTATGCCAGGATGGCATAGAGGGGGCAATTCCATGATCATAGACATGTTACATGGCCATATTCGGAGTTAGCATTGTGAAGCTACCTATAGGTAGTGTCCTATATGTAGTGCACGCGTGTAATGGTGTCCCCGCACTCACAAAGTTCAGGGAATTGGCTCTGAACAATGTGGGGGCACCTTGGCTAGTGCCAGGGTGCCCTCACACTAAGTAACTTTGCACCTAACCTTTACCAGGTAAAGGTTAGACATATAGGTGACTTATAAGTTACTTAAGTGCAGTGTAAAATGGCTGTGAAATAACGTGGACGTTATTTCACTCAGGCTGCAGTGGCAGGCCTGTGTAAGAATTGTCAGAGCTCCCTATGGGTGGCAAAAGAAATGCTGCAGCCCATAGGGATCTCCTGGAACCCCAATACCCTGGGTACCTCAGTACCATATACTAAGGAATTATAAGGGTGTTCCAGTAAGCCAATGTAAATTGGTAAAAATGGTCACTAGCCTGTCAGTGACAATTTGGAAAGAAATGAGAGAGCATAACCACTGAGGTTCTGATTAGCAGAGCCTCAGTGAGACAGTTAGTCACTACACAGGTAACACATTCAGGCACACTTATGAGCACTGGGGCCCTGGGTTACCAGGGTCCCAGTGACACATACAACTAAAACAACATATATACAGTGAAAAATGGGGGTAACATGCCAGGCAAGATGGTACTTTCCTACACTCGCCATCTGGTGTTGGGCCGGAGTGTTACAAGTTGTTTTTCTTCAAAGAAGTCTTTCGAGTCGCGGGACCGAGTGACTCCTCCTTTTGTCTCCATTGCGCATGGGCGTCGACTCCATCTTCGATTGTTTTTCCCCCGCAGAGGGTGAGGTAGGAGTTGAATTGTAGTAATAGTGCCCATGCAATGGAGTGACTAAGTATGCACCTATTTAAGGTTGAGATGATACATATATAAATAATTGAAGGTAACTTCCAAACTGCTACAGGCTCCCGGGGAGGCGGGTGGGCACATGCGAATCTACTGCGACTGATGCCACGAACAGATGTACACTGGGTAAGTGACATTTTCAGTTCGATGGCATCTGTCGCTGTAGATACGCATGTTCTGCATAGACTAGTAAGCAGTTATTTCCCCAAAAGCGGTGGATCAGCCTGTAGGAGTGGAAGTAGTCTGAAATAATGTCCTTAATACGGCTTGACCTACTGTGGCTTGTTGTGCGGATAACACGTCTACACAGTAGTGCTTGGTGAATGTGTGAGGCGTAGACCATGTGGCTGCCTTACATATTTCTTGCATTGGGATGTTTCCTAGAAAGGCCATGGTAGCACCTTTCTTTCTGGTTGAGTGTGCCCTTGGTGTAATGGGCAGCTGTCGTTTAGCTTTAAGGTAGCAGATTTGGATGCACTTAACTATCCATCTGGCTATACCTTGTTTTGATATTGGGTTTCCTGCATGAGGTTTTTGAAATGCAATAAATAGTTGTTTAGTCTTTCTGATGTTTTTTGTTCTGTCAATGTAATACATCAATGCTCTTTTGACATCTAATGTATGTAGTGCCCTCTCAGCTACGGTATCTGGCTGTGGAAAGAACACTGGAAGTTCCACTGTTTGATTTAGATGGAACGGTGAAATAACCTTTGGTAAAAATTTAGGATTAGTCCTTAGGACGACCTTATTCTTGTGTAGTTGTATAAAAGGTTCTTGTATTGTAAACGCCTGAATCTCGCTTACTCTTCTTAGGGAAGTAATGGCGATGAGAAATGCCACCTTCCAGGTTAGGAACTGTATGTCGCAGGAGTGCATGGGTTCAAAAGGTGGACCCATAAGTCTAGTTAGGACAACATTTAGGTTCCATGAAGGAACAGGTGGTGTTCTTGGTGGTATAATTCTCCTAAGGCCCTCCATGAATGCTTTAATGACTGGTATCCTATATAGGGAAGTTGAATAGGTAGTCTGCAGGTATGCAGATATTGCTGCAAGGTGTATTTTAATGGAAGAGAAAGCCAGGTTAGATTTTTGTAAGTGAAGCAAGTAACCCACTACATGTTTTGGAGTCGTGTGTAATGGTTGGATTTGATTAATATGGCAGTAGCAAACAAACCTCTTCCATTTACTTGCATAGCAGTGCCTGGTGGATGGCCTTCTGGCTTGCTTTATGACTTCCATACATTCTTGGGTAAGTTGTAAGTGCCCGAATTCTAGGATTTCAGGAGCCAAATTGCTAGATTCAGCGATGCTGGATCTGGGTGTCTGATCTTTTGGTTGTGTTGTGTCAATAGATCTGGCCTGTTGGGCCATTTGATGTGGGGTACTACTGATAGGTCTAGCAGCGTTGTGTACCAGGGTTGCCTTGCCCAAGTTGGTGCTATTAATATGAGTTTGAGTTTGTTTTGACTGAGTTTGCTTACCAGATAAGGAAGGAGAGGGAGAGGAGGAAAAGCGTAAGCAAATATCCCTGACCAGTTCATCCATAGGGCATTGCCTTGGGACTGCTTGTGTGGGTATCTGGATGCGAAGTTTTGGCATTTTGCGTTCTCCTTCGTCGCAAACAAGTCTATTTGAGGTGTTCCCCAGAGTTTGAAATAGGTGTTCAGAATTTGGGGGTGAATTTCCCATTCGTGGACCTGTTGGTGATCTCGAGAGAGATTGTCTGCGAGTTGATTCTGAATCCCTGGTATAAATTGTGCTATTAGGCGAATTTGGTTGTGAATTGCCCAACGCCAAATTTTTTGAGCTAGCAGGCTTAACTGCGTGGAGTGTGTCCCCCCTTGTTTGTTTAGATAATATATTGTTGTCATGTTGTCTGTTTTGACGAGAATGTATTTGTGAACTATTATTGGTTGGAAAGCTTTTAGTGCTTGAAAAACTGCTAGCAGTTCTAGGTGATTTATATGCAGTTTTGTTTGATGTACGTTCCATTGTCCTTGTATGCTGTATTGATCGAGGTGTGCTCCCCACCCTGTCATGGAAGCATCTGTTGTTATTACGTATTGTGGCACTGGGTCTTGGAAAGGCCGCCCTTTGTTTAAATTTATGTTGTTCCACCATAGAAGCGAGAGGTAAGTTTGGCGGTCTATTAACACCAGCTCTAGAAGATGACCCTGTGCTTGTGACCACTGTGATGCTAGGCACTGTTGTAAGGGCCTCATGTGCAGTCTTGCGTTTGGGACAATGGCTATGCATGAAGACATCATGCCTAGGAGTTGTAAAATCATCTTTGCTTGTATCTTTTGTGTTGGATACATGCGTTGTATGATGTTGTTGAAATTTTGAATTCTTTGGGGACTTGGAGTGGCTACTCCTTTTGTTGAGTCGATTATGGCTCCTAGGTATTGTACCTTGCACAGCAGAATGTTGGATTTCGTGAAGTTGACGGTGAACCCTAGTTTGAAGAGGGTTTGTATGATCTGATTTGTGTGGTTTGAGCACTGTATGAACGAATGGGCCTTGATTAGCCAGTCGTCTAGATATGGGAACACATGTATTTGCTGCCTTCTGATGTGTGCAGCGACTACTGCTAGACATTTGGTAAAGACTCTTGGTGCGGTTGTTAATCCGAAAGGTAATACCTTGAATTGGTAATGTATTCCTTTGAATACAAACCTTAGGTATTTCCTGTGCGATGGGTGTATTGGTATATGGAAATACGCGTCTTTGAGGTCTAAAGTTGTCATGTAGTCGTGTAGTTTTAGCAATGGTAACACTTCTTGTAGTGTGACCATGTGAAAGTGGTCTGATTTGATGAATGTGTTTACTATTCTGAGGTCTAGGATTGGTCTCAGCGTTTTGTCCTTCTTTGGTATCAGAAAGTACAGTGAGTAAACTCCTGTGTTTATTTGTGTGTTTGGTACTAATTCGATTGCGTTCTTTTGCAATAGTGCTTGAACTTCTATCTCCAGGAGCTCGGAATGATGTTTTGATAAATTTTGTGCTCTTGGTGGTATGTTTGGAGGGAATTGTAGAAATTCTATGCAATAACCATGTTGGATAATTGCTAGAACCCAAGTGTCTGTAGTGATTTCCTCCCATGCTTTGTAATAATGACCTATTCTTCCCCCCACTGGTGTTGTGTGGAGGGGGTGAGTGACATGTGAGTCACTGCTTAGTAGTAGGGGTTTTGGGGCTTTGAAATTTTCCCCTATTCCTAGGGAATTGCCCTCCTCTATATTGTCCCCGAAAACCTCCTCTGTACTGTCCCTGGTAACTGGACGGTGTTGCCTGTGAGGTGCTGGCTTGTGTGCCCTGACCCCGAAACCCCCCTCTAAAGGGTGTTTTACGGAATGTGCTGTAATTCCCTCTGCTCTGCGGGGAGTAGAGTGCGCCCATGGCTTTAGCAGTGTCCGTGTCCTTTTTGAGTTTCTCAATCGCTGTGTCCACTTCTGGACCGAACAGTTCTTTTTCGTTAAAAGGCATATTGAGAACTGCTTGCTGAATCTCTGGTTTAAATCCAGACGTTCGTAGCCATGCATGCCTTCTGATAGTTACAGATGTATTAATTGTCCGTGCAGCTGTATCTGCAGCGTCCATGGAGGAGCGTATTTGGTTGTTTGAAATGTTCTGTCCCTCCTCAACCACTTGTTTTGCCCTCTTTTGTAGGTCCTTGGGCAGATGTTCAATGAGATGTTGCATCTCATCCCAATGGGCTCTGTCATAGCGCGCAAGTAGTGCCTGAGAGTTAGCGATGCGCCACTGGTTTGCAGCTTGTGCTGCGACTCTCTTACCAGCTGCATCGAACTTGCGGCTTTTTTTATCTGGGGGTGGTGCATCTCCAGATGTGTGGGAGTTGGCCCTTTTCCTAGCTGCTCCTACAACGACAGAGTCTGGTGGCAGCTGTGTAGTGATGAAAACCGGGTCTGTAGGAGGCGCCTTATACTTTTTTTCGACTCTTGGTGTGATTGCCCTACTTTTGACCGGCTCCTTAAAGATTTCTTTTGCGTGCCGGAGCATACCAGGGAGCATAGGCAGGCTTTGGTAGGAGCTGTGGGTGGAGGAGAGGGTGTTGAATAAAAAGTCATCCTCGACCTGTTCTGAGTGGAGGCTTACATTGTGAAATTGTGCTGCTCTAGCCACCACTTGAGAATACGCAGTGTTGTCCTCTGGTGGAGATGGCTTCGTAGGGTATGCCTCCGGGCTGTTATCTGACACTGGGGCGTCGTATAAGTCCCATGCGTCCTGATCTTGGTCACCCTGGCTCATGGTGGTGTGAGCTGGGGAATGTGATGGAGTTTGTGCTGGTGAGACGTTAATTACAGGTGGAGGAGAGGGTGGTGGAGTAACCTTTTTCGCCACCTTTGTTTGTGGTGTTTGTTCAGTTTGGAACTCCAATCTTCTCTTTCTTCTAATAGGGGGAAGGGTGCTTATTTTTCCTGTCCCCTCCTGTATGAAAATACGCTTTTGCGTATGGTCTACATCAGTTGATTGTAGCTCTTCCTCAAACCTATGCTTTCGCATTTGGGAGGTTAGCGATTGCTCTTCTGTATAAGAGCCTGAAACTGGGTCGGTTGCAGTTTGTTTTGGCACCGAAACCCTGTCTGCATCTTTTTTCGGCTCTGAGGTGACTTTTTTCTTTTTCGGGGCCGAAACCTCTCGGCGTCGATCTTCGTCGGTGCCGCTGTCTCGGCGTCGAGCCGTGTCTACACCGGTATCTCGGTGTCGATGCTTGTCTCCAGCACTTTCTCGGTCCCGAGAAGGCTGCGTGCCGGTGACTCGACCGGAGTCGGACGATCTCGGCACTGTTTGGGCCTTTTTCGGTGCCGACGGTCGGTCACCAAATTTATGGGTCGAGCCATGGCCTGGTGGCAGTGGCGTCCCCTGGGCCTTGTAAATCTTCTTCTGAGTGGTTTTCGACGTCTTACTCACGGTTTGTGTATCGTCGAATCCTTCGGAGTCCGATTCGTGGGTCGAAAAGGTTCCTTCCTCTTCTTGTTCCTCGAACTCTCGGTGGGCTGTCGGCGCGGACGCCATCTGAAGTCTTCTGGCTCGACGGTCTCGGAGTGTTTTTCGGGACCGGAACGCACGACAGGCCTCGCAGGTGTCTTCACTGTGCTCAGGTGACAGGCACAGGTTACAGACCAAGTGTTGGTCTGTATAGGGGTATTTATTGTGGCATTTGGGACAGAAGCGGAACGGGGTCCGTTCCATCGGCGTTCTTCTGCACGCGGTCGGGCCGACCAGGCCCCGACGGGGGTTCGAAAAACTACCCCGAAGGGCACCGGAGCTCTTCGATCTTTCGACGCGGTGTTGAATCTAACTACGCCGATCCCGAACGCAACAATACCGACGAAAATCTTCCGAAATTAGCTATCTTTCCGTTCCGAAACTCGGAGCGACAGGAACACGTCCGAACCCGATGGCGGAAAAAAAACAATCGAAGATGGAGTCGACGCCCATGCGCAATGGAGACAAAAGGAGGAGTCACTCGGTCCGGTGACTCGAAAGACTTCTTCGAAGAAAAACAACTTGTAACACTCCGGCCCAACACCAGATGGCGAGCTATGCAAAACATGCGTATCTACAGCGACAGATGCCATCGAACAGATAGGAGTAGGGTTGAGAAGATAGGGGAGGGGGGGTTGTAGAGGTGAGTGAGGGTGAGAGGTAGAGTGAGAGGATAGGAAGATAGGTAATAGAGGAGGTGAGGGAGGGGGGGAGAGATAGAGAAATAGATAGAGAAAATAGATAGGGAAATCGATAGATAGGGAAATAGATAGAGAGATAGGAAGATAGGAGGAGGTGGAGAGTGAGGGAGTTAGATAGTGGGATAGAGAGATAGGTAGATAGGAGGAGTGAGGGAGGTAGATAGTGAACGGGTTAGATAGGAGAGATAGAGAGGGGGATGCGAGTGGGGGAGGGGGATGAGACAGGAGCAGGAGGGCAGGCGCGGGGAGAAGAGGACGGAGGAGGCAGAAGAGCCGAAGACAAGAAGAACAGAAGACAAGAAGAACAGAAGAACAGAAGAACAGAAGACCGGAAGGAGAGAAGAAAGGAAGACCGGAAGAACACAGAAGAACATAGAACACAGAAGAACACAGAAGAAGATACAGAAAAACGAAGAACAGAGGGCAGAAGACCACAGAAGAAGATGAGGAAGAAGAGAAGAAGAGTGAAGACGGGGGAAAGAAGAGTACAGAAGAAGATTACAGACGAGGAGCGAGGAGGAAGAACAGAAGAACAGAGAAGAAGAAAAGAAGAAAAGAAGCAGGAGCAGGAGAGAGGGTGAGTAGCGCGGGGCAGAGCGAGGGGCTGGGAGGGGGGGGGGTACTTACTGTGAGGTGGGTCTCAGGAACTCAGGAACCTGGAGGAGCTGCAGGGGGAGCGACCTACCCTTTTAAACATCAAAGAGAGCAACCTCAAAATGAGCAATAACTCATGTAACTACACTCGATCCTTTCTGAGGAGGAGCCCAAAATACAAAACTAGACATGCAGTAATAGATCTGATAGTTGAAACCTTTGGAAGAAAGTTCAGCTGTCTCTTCATCTCGTTAGCTAGAGTCTGATCCACACAATTAGGTGGACAGACTACATAAAGTCCACGGCTGTTTCTTTTTAAGTGTATCCTTGCACTGATATGCTAAAAATGCCTTTGAAGGGTTCCTGGACAGACAATTGTAGCTCAATGATGGATAAGATACTGGAGATCATGGATTTGCAATTGGGGTGCAACGTTCCCTAGGGTCTCTGGCACCAGCAGTGAATAAATAACAACAGGCCCATTAGATACAGTCCAGAACCCACTGACTGCATCGGGTTCCAGATAAAAGACCTCACAGATTTCCCTGTGAATGTTAGTATGTTTGTGAGGTTTTAATGATGAAGAAGTCACTTCTTGTAGGAAAGATCCCAAGAAAGCTGATTGGTTGTCACAACTGTGCCCTGAACTCATCAGTGGGTGCCCGCAGTAAGAGAAAGTCTGTGCATCTACTGTGCACCCAGGTGACGTGGCGCATAGCTGCGAGCCCTTGTGGCATGGGCCGTAATAATTCTATGATCGCGATCACTCCGAAGGATGTTCCGCAATCAGTGGAAGGCATTGGACTGTGAGCGCAGCAGTCAGGCTGCAGAGCCTGGCAGTGGTAACAAGATTTCAAATATAGGGCCTGATTACACCTTTGGAGGAAGGTGTTAATCCGTCCCAAATGTGACGGATATACCACCAGCCGTATTACGAGTCCATTATATCCTATGGAACTCGTAATACGGCTGGTGGTATATCCGTCACATTTGGGACGGATTACCACATCCTCCAAAGTTGTAATCAGGCCCTAAGTCTTCTTTGTGTGCCTAGCTGAGGATATGATCCGAAAGGAAGAGATATGCCCAGCCATTTGAACTATCCTTCTCTAGATCGTGGATTGTCCAGAAGACAAGTACAAGTCTTTCCTGTGAGGTCAGTTCCTGTTTACATCAAGGGACGCAATCATGACAGAATTTATGCATTGCAACACATTCGTTCTTGATTTTTAATCTCGCTCATCACCAACTTGCTCTCTAGTTTTGTTCTGGATTCTTGCTCTTTACAGCAGAATTCTACCTCTATCCGTCACCTGGTAATTGGCCGGACTTTTCTCCCTCCTGATGTCAAGTATAATTTTATGCCTGGCTTATCTAATGAAATATACTTTCCCATCGTCAAGCAAGTACTGTCAGTTTGCCAAGGAGGCTTTTTACATTAATACAGTATTTCCCAAACTGCGGGTCGCGATTCACTGGTGAGTTATGAAAGTCCGAGCGATAAATAAAGATGACTTTAAATTCTGTAACATTTGCTGCGCTTCAAAGACAGAGGTCAAATGTTGGGCTAGGTCTTCTGACAAATTAGTGGTAATTTTTTTTAAACACTTTTTTGTGTTTACAAATTCTTTTCACTTGGCAGTCGTAGAAAGAAAAGGGAAATATGTGAAAATTTTGCTGGAGAAGTTTGAAAGGAAAGACTGTGGGATGTAATTTCTTGTAACACAACAAAATCAAAAGCAAAAATGAAGCATATTTTTCATAATTCTTAAGTATGATTGAAACAAAGATTTTAATAATAGGACCAAACCAAATCAAGACACTTTACTTGGTGATGCACAAATGATAAATATTCACTGAAACACGATTTCCACACATTATTTGTATTCATAGTTTTATCAGTGTCCCCTATCTCTGTGCAAATTTGGTGGCCATTTCAATAGAAGACGTGCAGTGTTTAGCCGATCTTTTCTCGGGCAAACATGAAAGAAATCGAACAGACTTTGGCCACATCCTGTTCTGGACACTAACCACTGACTTCCACTGTACTCTCCTTCCGGCACCCGGACCCCTGTATCATCTCATGCGCTCACTCACATGTTTAGGTTCTGCTTTGCTTTCTCAATGTCGTTCTTGATCTCAGGCGTGATGTTGAAGCGCAGCTTAGTGGGCATCGGCAGAGGGATCATCGGGGATCTCACAAGCTCTGGCTTCTTCCTGAAACAACACGTTGAAACAGCACCGGTTACATTATGGTTTGTATAAATAACTGGGCTGGTACCACAGCCTCAGACGACACCCCCGGATGTCCACTCTTGGGGTGGTAACGCTGGGGTTGGTACTCATGCTAATCTGGGTGAGCGCACAGAAGGATGAAGATGTTAGGGCAGAAAATAAGCATCCTAGGAGGGTCTGAAAATGGTAAACTTTGTAAAACAAAATGATGGCATGTGCAGATTAGAGGCTGAAACCACAGCAGACTGAGTCAGCGTTTCTTTCTTCTGAAGTAAAGCTTGGTGTCGATGGAATGGGGCAATAATTGCTCCAGTTATTTTCAAGTTCTTCAAAGCTCTTGGCAGACGGCAGTGAGCACAACTTATCTAGTTGATGTTACACATAAAAAGCAGATGGTGAAGAGAAAGCAACAGACACCGTGCCCACACCCAGAATACCCAACTGGAAAGAAGTGGAAGAACCTTACGTGTACTCTACGATGTGGTCGATGAGAGCCACTATTGGGGGGCCCTCAGCAGGGGCGTGTTCATAAATGAGGCCACATGATCCATCTTCCGCAATAATGAACTGTATGGAGAAGAAAACGTTCGACAATGACTGGTGTGCTCCACATGACAACACTGAAACCCCCCAAGGCGCCCCTCTCTCTCTCTCTCTCTCTCTCTCATCGAGTGCAGACTTGGCCTCTGGGGGTGTGCCTAATTTACTTGCATCCTGGGCTCTTGGAATAAAAACATCCACACCAAAACTGAGAGCATCAACAGCAGCATTGGCACGCCATAGATGGGTGCCACACAGAGGGCAATGTTCTACTAGTCGAGTTGCGGAAGAGGAAGGAGGGTCAGTGCAGAACAAGGCCAAGCGGTAGCATGTCGCCCTCATGGCTGCAGGTTTAGAAGGTGAGCAGCAGGGGTTTTACTGTGGGATGCCATGAAGTCACTGTCTGTGGCTGTCTAGACCTTCGAGGTGACCAGGGACTATTCTTGAGGCACATAGCTGCCCACGATAGATGGTAGGTGTGTCTAACTGTTAGGAGGAAAGGCCATGTGATAGCTCTGAAGAATGTCATCCGAGTCGGGAACTGAATTCTCATACACATCAAGGACCATAAGTGGTGTCAGAGGAAGGATGGCAGCCCCTGCCTAGAGTCAAGGGATTCATCATTTCTAATAAATGTATTTAGATTACTTGCACACGCCTCATCGAAAGCCTTTAAAGGACCAATGATGGGTATTATCATTGTCTACTGGGAGTGGGCAGAAATGACCAGACCAAGAGAGGGTGGGAGAAGCCAGCCACAGGAGGGACCGAGGACAGCCATCAGGTAATGCTACCGACTGGAGAGGCTAACCACAGATTCTGTGAGGGTAGCAGAAAGGAAAAGGCGAACAACAGAGGGAGAGGGGCTAAAACCCAATGTGAGGGTGGGACTCAAACAGATGGGAACACACTAACCACAGAATAACCACTGGGTGCTTGCAGGGAGAAGAAAGTAACCATTATGGGAAGACACTAATCTTTGAGGTGGGGGCAGCAAGCCTTCGAGGAATGAGGATAGAGGCTGAGATTACCCACCACAGAGAATGAGCTGGCCATCAAGTTGACCTGAGTGTTCAGGGTACAGTCTGAGAGCCACTTCGAGCAATGTCTTGGAAGGCAGCATCTTTTGTGTAAGGCCTGTAGCAGGTGTGCAATTCCACTTTTTCCCCAGAAAGAAAAGAGGAAGTTACTTTCCTATAATCATGGTCCAAATACACAAGAGGTGATGGGTGGAATGCCTGCAAAGTCTAACCACTGGCAATCGCTCGGGATAGCATTCCATCCCATCTTTATTTTGTCCACAATGCTGCCTCAGATTAGACCTGGCATATGGTCATCAGTCTTGGTACTACTTCAATAGGAACAGTTCAACCTGAACTATTAAATCAGGTCCTCTCGAAACCGAAACACAAGCAACCCAAGAAAGGTTTCAGCCTGATTCGACCTCTTCAGTCGGTGCAGCTTTCCCGGATATGGGTCTCTTGCTCCTTGTACACTGGAACCAATCAGGAAGAAACAGCTCTTGGATTTCTTGCGTTCTTATGTCCAAAATGGATAGTTGGGTTACTTCCTTTAGGCACTTAACTCTCACAGGGTAGCGAGGTGGAGCAGTAAAGGCTTTCTTTATGAAATGGAGGAAGTTCGATTCAGCACTCGGCCACACTGATGTCCAACCAGGGCTTACTATACACAAAAAATTGTAAACTTAAGATATGGCTAAACGTCTTCCTCGCTCCTTAGTGCTAGGTGCACACTGGCCAATGTTATCCTATGGGGCACCCTCCGGGTAGACTTGGGGGTCCTCGTTTATGTTTTTACAGAGACTGACTGTCGGGATACTGAAATGCAAGCTTTAGTTTAATGTATGGACTAGGTCCCTGGGGATGGGAACATAGCTCTTGAGAGTTAGGAACACCATGAAGGAATCCTTCTGAGCAGTTTTAGACCGGGAGCATAAGATACTTCATCTTCTCAAGCAGATAGTTAGGAGAGGACGTGCTTAAGTTCTGTCCCAGAAATAATCAGCCAAACCGCTACGCATATTTTATTGTTTTGTAAATTGTATGATTGGTCCAGGCACACACATAATGCAGGATCTCTTGGAATACTAAATAGCAGACCAGTTTTAATCAAACTAACAATGGACTCGGGTATTATGTGCCATGGGGTACAGGGATTTTCATTACCTACAGTTCAAATTAAGGCACATATTGCAGCGTTTTAGTATTCAGATTAAATGGATAATTGTAGATGGTTGATATTAGTTCTTACAATTGATACTGCTGTACAAATGTTTGAAAGCTTTGTTCCTGGTTAACTAGAACCAAATAACTTCCCACATGATGAGGGGGATTTGCAAGTATGTTTGCCTTCTCCCGAGTGGAGGGTGACAACTCCCAATAGCCTCTGGTCACAAGAGATTAGTTGATCTGTGTTGCTGTAAAGAAATTCCTCATTGAAGTTCTTTCTGCTATGAGATGAGCTCTAAAAGACGCTCAGCCTTGGAAGTTTAAATGTTGTGATGGTAACGCCACAGCAAGGCATTGGCAAAAAGAAGGGGTTACATATATTTATCATTTTACGTTTCAGGGGCTTGTTGGGCATAAGGGCAACCCTCCCAACTCAAAAACAAGGCACTGCCGATGTTGAAAATGTTGTATCCTGGTGATAAGACAACCTCAAATAGCAGCATGGAGGACGGGCTGAAGCAGGTTTCTGTAAGAGAATCAAGGTAGGGATACTGCGTCGAAAGCCAACAACCTGCAGCTGAGGAAGACGGCTGTTGTGTGACGAAGGATACTAAGGACCTGGTTTAGTCTGGTGGGTGGGGTTACTCAGTCACAAATATGACGGAAATCCATTCCACTGTGTTACGATTCCATTATATCCTATGAGAACCGCAATACGGCAGACGGGATATCCGTCCTGGTTGTGACAGAGTAACCATCCGACAAACTCTAAATCAGGCTCTAAGTCAGTCATATGATAGAAGGTGATTCTTCTGAGATCACTCAGGCAAACTGAGCTCAGAGTCTCTTTAGTGTTTATTGCTAGAGACAGTGGGAATGGGTAGAAATCTGACACCCGAGGTTATAGAGTAAACAGGCGTCAGCTTGAAGTTGTTTGTGTGGTGGCCTTTTTGGTGGTCTTAGAGGTGCTGATAGATCTGCGAGAGCCTGCTCTGCATTGATGAGTGATGGGGGGGGGGGTCACGAGAGCAACAGCGGAGAAGAGCGGGCATGTGAAACAGAGGTGGAGTGCGCACTTTGGAGGCTCAGTATTATTTCATGAAGATGATACAATTTTACTTTGATGTTGTGGAGCTCATTCAGGAGAATGGCTGAGAGAGTGTCCATTGACTATACTGTGGGATCACTACTATCTAAGGAATCAAGATGACTGACCTAAATAAGATGGCATAAAGATATCAGGACTAGATATATAATGAAAATGTCACTTACCCAGTGTACATCTGTTCGTGGCATTAGTCGCTGCAGATTCACATGCTGTGCATAGTCCGCCGTCTGGTGTTGGGTCGGAGTGTTACAAGTTGTTTTTCTTCGAAGAAGTCTTTTCGAGTCACGAGACCTCCTTGTTTCCATTGAACATGGGCGTCGACTCCATCTTCGATTGTTTTCCCCGCAGAGGGTGAGGTAGGAGTTGTGTATGTTAGTAATAGTGCCCATGCAATGGAATGAATAAGTATGTACAAAATAAAGTTTAAGTAATATATTTACAAATGTACAAATGTTGGAGATTACTTCCAAACGGCTACAGGCTCCCGGGGAGGAGGGTGGGCGCATGTGAATCTGCAGCGACTAATGCCACGACAGATGTACACTGGGTAAGTGACATCCTCCGATCGATGGCATGTGTAGCTGCAGATACACATGCTGTGCATAGACTAGTAAGCAGTTATCTCCCCAAAAGCGGTGGCTCAGCCTGTAGGAGTGGAAGTAGTTTGAAATAAAGTTCTTAGTATGGCTTGACCTACTGTGGCTTGTTGTGCAGATAGCACGTCTACACAGTAGTGCTTAGTAAATGTGTGAGGCATAGACCATGTGGCCGCCTTACATATTTCGTTCATTGGAATATTTCCTAGGAAGGCCATGGTAGCGCCTTTCTTTCTGGTTGAATGTGCCCTTGGTGTAATGGGCAGTTCTCTCTTTGCTTTAAGGTAGCAGGTTTGGATACACTTAACTATCCATCTGGCTATACCCTGTTTTGATATTGGGTTTCCTGTATGAGGTTTTTGAAATGCAATAAACAGTTGTTTTGTTTTCCTAATTAGTTTTGTTCTGTCAATGTAGTACATTAGTGCTCTTCTGATGTCTAATGTATGTAGTGCCCTTTCAGCTACTGAGTCTAGCTGTGGAAAGAACACTGGTAGTTCTACTGTTTGATTTAAGTGGAACAGTGAAATAACTTTTGGTAAAAATTTAGGATTGGTTCTTAGAACTACCTTATTTTTGTGTATTTGAATAAAAGGTTTCTGTATAGTAAACGCTTGAATTTCGCTTACTCTTCTTAGAGATGTAATGGCAATGAGAAATGCAACCTTCCACGTTAAGAATTGCATTTCGCAAGAATGCATGGGTTCGAAAGGTGGACCCATGAGTCTTGTTAAGACGATGTTGAGGTTCCATGAAGGAACAGGTGGTGTTCTTGGTGGTATAATTCTTTTTAGGCCTTCCATAAACGCTTTAATGACAGGTATCCTAAATAGTGAAGTTGAATGGGTAATCTGCAGGTATGCAGAAATTGCTGCGAGGTGTATCTTTATGGAAGAGAAGGCCAGATTTGATTTCTGCAAATGTAGTAAGTATCCTACTACATCCTTTGGAGATGCATGTAATGGTTGAACTTGATTACTATGGCAGTAGCAAACAAATCTTTTCCATTTACTTACATAGCAGTGTCTAGTGGATGGCCTTCTAGCCTGTTTTATGACCTCCATACATTCTTGGGTGAGGTTTAAATGTCCGAATTCTAGGATTTCAGGAGCCAGATTGCTAGATTCAGCGATGCTAGGTTTGGATGCCTGATCTGTTGTTTGTGTTGTGTTAGCAGATCTGGCCTGTTGGGTAGCTTGACATGGGGTACTACTGACAGGTCTAGTAGTGTTGTGTACCAGGGTTGTCTTGCCCATGTTGGTGCTATTAGTATGAGTTTGAGTTTGTTTTGACTCAATTTGTTTACTAGATATGGAAGGAGAGGGAGAGGGGGAAAAGCGTATGCAAATATCCCTGACCAATTCATCCATAGAGCATTGCCTTGAGACTGCCTGTGTGGGTACCTGGATGCGAAGTTTTGGCATTTTGCGTTCTCTTTTGTTGCAAATAGGTCTATTTGAGGTGTTCCCCAAATGTGGAAGTAAGAGTTTAGAATTTGGGGGTGAATCTCCCATTCGTGGACTTGTTGGTGATCTCGAGAGAGGTTGTCTGCTAGTTGATTCTGGATTCCTGGAATAAACTGTGCTATTAGGCGAATGTGGTTGTGAATCGCCCATTGCCATATTTTTTGTGCCAGGAGGCACAGCTGTGTCGAGTGTGTTCCCCCCTGTTTGTTTAGATAATACATTGTTGTCATGTTGTCTGTTTTGACAAGAATGTATTTGTGGGTTATGATGGGTTGAAATGCTTTCAACGCTAGGAATACTGCTAACAATTCGAGGTTATTTATATGCAACTTCGTTTGATGTACGTCCCATTGTCCTTGGATGCTGTGTTGATTGAGGTGTGCTCCCCACCCTGTCATGGAAGCATCTGTTGTTATCACGTATTGTGGCACTGGGTCTTGGAAAGGCCGCCCTTTGTTTAAATTTATACTGTTCCACCATAGAAGCGAGATGTATGTTTGGCGGTCTATCAACACCAGATCTAGAAGGTGACCCTGTGCCTGTGACCATTGCGATGCTAGGCACTGTTGTAAGGGCCTCATGTGCAGTCTTGCGTTTGGGACAATGGCTATGCATGAAGACATCATGCCTAGGAGTTTTAATACCATCTTTGCATGTATTTTTTGTGTCGGATACATGGCTTGTATAACCTTGTAAAAATTTTGAACCCTTTGTGGACTTGGAGTGGCTATACCCTTTGTTGTGTCGATTGTCGCTCCTAAGTATTGCTGTGTTTTGCACGGCAGAATGTGTGATTTTGCATAGTTGATGGAGAAACCGAGTTTGTAGAGGGTTTGTATGACATACTCTGTGTGGTGTGAACACTTTGTTAGGGAGTTGGTTTTGATTAGCCAATCGTCTAGGTAGGGGAACACGTGTATTTGCTGCCTTCTGATATGTGCAGCTACTACTGCTAGGCATTTTGTAAATACTCTTGGTGCGGTTGTTATACCGAACGGCAACACTTTGAATTGGTAGTGTATTCCCTTGAATACGAACCTTAGGTATTTCCTGTGCGAGGGATGTATCGGTATGTGGAAATACGCGTCCTTTAGATCTAAGGTTGTCATATAGTCTTGTTGTTTTAGCAGTGGTAATACGTCTTGTAGCGTGACCATGTGAAAGTGTTCCGATTTGATGTAGATGTTTAGTGTTCTGAGATCTAAGATTGGTCTCAGTGTTTTGTCTTTTTTTGGTATTAGAAAGTACAGTGAGTAAACTCCTGTGTTCCTTTGTGTACGTGGTACAAGTTCTATTGCGTCCTTTTGCAGTAATGCCTGAACTTCTAATTCCAGAAGGTCTAAATGCTGTTTTGACATGTTTTGTGTTTTTGGTGGGACATTTGGAGGGATTTGGAGAAATTCTATGCAATAACCATGTTGGATAATTGCTAAGACCCAAGTGTCTGTTGTTATTTCCTCCCAAGCTTTGTAAAATTGGCTTAGTCTTCCCCCCACTGGTGTTGTGTGAAGTGGTTGAGTGACTTGTGAGTCACTGTATGGTTGTAGGGGTTTTGGGACCTTGAAATTTTCCCGGTTTCTAGGGAATTGTCCCCCTCTGTACTGGCCCCGAAAGCCTCCCCTTTGGTACTGTCCCTGGTAGGTAGACGGTGTTGATTGTGAGGTGCTGGCTTGTGTGGCTTGACCCCGAAACCCCCCTCAGAAGGGTGTTCTGCGAAATGTGCCAAAAGTGCCTCTGCCCTGCGGGAAATAGAGTGCGCCCATGGCCTTGGCTGTGTCAGTGTCCATAGAGGAGCGTATTTGGTTATTAGAGATATTTTGTCCCTCCTCAACTACTTGTTTTGCCCGTTTCTGTAATTCTTTGGGTAGATGCTCGATGAGATGCTGCATCTCATCCCAATGGGCTCTGTCATATCGCGCTAGGAGCGCCTGAGAGTTCACAATGCGCCACTGGTTTGCAGCTTGTACAGCAACCCTTTTTCCAGCTGCGTCGAACTTGCGGCTCTCTTTGTCCGGAGGTGGGGCGTCGCCTGATGTGTGCGAGTTGGCTCTCTTGCGAGCTGCCCATACTACAACTGAATCTGGTGGCAGTTGTGATGTGATAAAAGCAGGGTCTGTGGGCGGTGCTTTATATTTTTTCTCCACCCGTGGAGTTATCGCTCTGCTTTTGACAGGATCTTTAAAGATCTGTTTTGCGTGCCTTAGCATTCCCGGGAGCATAGGCAGGCTTTGATAGGTGCTATGGCTGGAGGAGAGGGTGTTGAAAAGGAAGTCATCCTCGACAGGTTCTGAGTGTAACGACACGTTATGGAACTTTGCTGCCCTAGCTACCACCTGTGCATACGCTGTGCTGTCCTCGGGTGGTGAGGGCTTGGTAGGGTACGACTCAGGACTATTGTCTGATACTGGGGCGTCATATAGGTCCCAAGCGTCCTGGTCATCTTGGCTCATGGTGGTATGAGCTGGTGAATGTGACGGAGTTTGTGCCGGTGATGTATGAGTTACAGGTGGCGGAGAGGGTGGTGGAGTTACTTTCTTCACCACTTTTGCTGGTGGTGTTTGTTCTTGTGTTTGGAACTCGAGTCTCCTTTTCCTCCTGATTGGGGGAAGAGTGCTGATCTTCCCTGTCCCACTCTGTATGAAGATCCGCTTCTGGGTGTGGTCTACGTCAGTGGATTGTAACTCTTCTTCAAATCTGTGTTTGCGCATTTGAGAGGACCGTGATTGTTCCTCTGAATACGAGCTGGCAGTCGGTTCGGTTGCAGGGCGTTTTGGCACCGAAACTGTGTCTTTGCTTGTTTTCGGCTCCGAGGAGAATTTTCTCTTTTTTTTAGTCGAGCTTTCTCGGCGTCGATCATCCTCGGTGCCGCTGTCTCTGCGTCGAGCAGCTTCGGTTCCGCTGTCTCGGCGTCGACCCTTTTCGGCAGCACTTTCTCGGTCCCGAGATTGCTGCATGCCTGTGTCTCGACCCGAGTCGGACGATCTCGGCACCAGTTTGCCCTTTTTCGGTGCCGATGGACGGTCACCTATTTTATGGGTTGAGCCATGGCCTGTTGGCAGTGGCGTCCCCTGGGCCTTGTCTGTTTTCCCGTGTGGTGCTTGTTTCGACGTCTTACTCACGGTTTCTTCGACGTCGAACTCCTCCGAGTCCGATTCATGGATGGAGAAGGCTTCCTCTTCTTCTCCTTGTTCCTCGAACCCACGTTGTCCTGTCGGCGTGGACGCCATTTGCAACCTTCTGGCTCTTCGGTCATGGAGCGTCTTTCGGGACCGAAACGCACGACAGGCCTCACACGTCTCTTCCTTGTGCTCGGGCGACAGGCACAAGTTACAGACCAAATGTTGGTCTGTATATGGATATTTGCTGTGGCATTTAGGACAGAATCGGAACGGGGTCCGTTCCATCGGTGTCAATGTTACACGCGGTCGGGCCGACCAGGCCCCGACGGGGGGTCGAAGTTACCCCGAAGGGCTACCGGAGCTCTTCACGATTCGGTGTCGATTCTATCTAACCCGATACCGAACGAAACAATACCGACGTAGTTTTCTGAAGTTTTGACTATCTTTCCGTCCCGAAACACGGAGCGAAAAGGAACACGTCCGAACCAGATGGCGGAAAAAAAACAATCGAAGATGGAGTCGATGCCCATGCGCAATGGAAACAAGGAGGAGGAGTCCCTCGGTCTCGTGACTCGAAAAGACTTCTTCGAAGAAAAACAACTTGTAACACTCCGACCCAACACCAGACGGCGGACTATGCACAGCATGTGTATCTGCAGCTACACATGCCACCGAACATAAGAATATCTTTAGGGAATTTTTATAATTGATGCTGCAACTGATACTATTAGACATGATTTGTAGAATGTATTGTACACTGGGAAGGCAGAGATTGCACACAAGCAAACAGGATGTTATAACGACATACGTGACTGCATATTAACAGAAAAAAACACTACAGTTTATCGTATAAACATGGCCAATTATACAGTCCTTACAAAAATATATTCAATAGAGGGATTTGAAGAAAAAAAAAAAGTAAAGACTAAATGAGGGTATTATGAAAGCTTTCCTTTAAAGTATTTCTTCGCGTTCAATGTTTTGTATATCAAGCACCAGATCTGCTTTCTCCAATAAACAGCACCGCCTTGCATACCCGCATAACAGGGTACATCTTTCACCTTGGAGTAACAACTATGGCTGCTGTGATCCCCCCTGCAAGATGTACAGACAAATGTTGTGCACTATTTTTGTGGAATACATATATTTATTTTGAGAGGGCTTTGTGATAGGACAAAGGGAACATATCATGATCCGATTCCCCGCAATAAACAGAGGCCCCTCAATCCAGGACGGCAGACGCTGGAGGAGATTCCAATTAGGGGAGTGTGAAATCCATTGAATTTGCTGTTGATTAATTATACGTAATTTCAGAAAATTATGCGAAATGCAAAACCTGCATTTGGTACTATAATTTAGTGGTAAGTGAGTTATCACTTCTAATTTGGACATGAAGTAGCATTTGTCAGTAAAAAAAAAAATAGAGCAAAAAAAACAAAAGTGCCACAAGCAGCCGCCACTCGTGTTAGGGTCGTTCATATTTCCGTCTGTGTGACAGTACTAAATTTTTGCCGTAGATCGAGCTTAATTACATGATGTGTCATAATAACGTAATTTCCGGAATATTGTTTAACAGGCCTAATGTAAAATTACTGAAATTACTCTGGATTACATTGGCGTAACAGAAGCGTCACTTGGTTCTGATTCCTATCACCTGGAGTCAAATCCAATATGGCCGTTCGTGGGAGAGCCGGGGCGGTGCAAAAGAGCTATTAGGGATACAATCCAATTTACTGTTGTGCAGTGACCAGCTCAGGGTCCAACTGGCCTCTTTTCCTTCAGTTGGGAGCTATGAAAAACAGAAGGCCTGCTCTCACTGTAGGGTCCAAAAGGTGTCTTTAGTTCAGGTGCCTCCAACAGCGAACTCCAGGTTGGTGGCAAGATTTTCTGCTGGTAGCACATCCTCAAAGTCAAGGTGACGCTAGAAGACACTGGTCAGATGAGGGTTTGGTCTCACTGCGGTGTCAATGGGCATTATCTCCGATACCAAGTGGGCTAGAAGAAAATGTTACTTACCTTTGGTACTGTCCTTCTGTGGATACTCTACTAGCAGATTCCTCATCTCTGAATATTCCAAGCACCAGTTCGGGTCCAGGAACGTCAGACATCGCTCCCGCAAGGTGGTAGTGGGCGCGGGCTCCATTTCATCACCAGAAGTGGAGTCCTACAGTGCCCACCCCAGCACTCTGACATCCGCTAACTTCTAATTTTGTTTAGAACTGCATCTTTCGAGGAGGGGAATAAAGTCGGCAATGGATAGGTGCAGTGTAACAAGCTAACGTGGAATCTTTTTTATGAGGCCCGTGACCTTCGTTCAGAACGGGGAGGAGGATGGGTCGGTGAGATATCAGCAGATAGATGAGAGTATCCACCAGAAAAATCATTACTGAAAGTCTGTAACTTTTTTTTGCTCCCCTCTTGATGGATTTTCAAGCAGTATCCTCCAAAAGGTGGGTCTGAAATGGAGGTCTGAAGGCCTGAGCAGATGGAATAGCCATCCCTCCTCACCTCAGAGTCCAAGCAATAGTGTTTGGTGATGTTACGGACAGAAGCCTATACTACCACCCTTTTAAAATATTTTTATTTTGAACTTTTGTAAGAAATTAACGATACAGTACAGGCCAACTTCCCCATGTACACATGAGGGTCAGCCACCCCCAGCCATGATATTATATGAGACAAAGCCAACACGAATCCTGACACAATGATGTTTCACCTCACCCCGCTCAACACTACCCTTCCTATGGCTGCATGGATTCCATTATGTATTCTAACATCCTACATGCATTTGTTACTCCTTTTCTCTTGCCCCCTTCAGCCTGGCCACCCTTCGCTATTTCAGACCATCGGCTAGTTGGGCCAACAGTTTCACTCAGTCTCTGAGGTCCTCTTCGACCTTCTCATCAGTTTGTAGCCATTTAAGGTGCAGTTCTTTTGCCAGAGCCCATTACAGCGGATACCCAAGTCATTTGTTGGCTGTCGGCCCAGTATTGGATACCCAGCGTATTGCTATATGGCGTTTGAAAAGTAGGAGACCCAATTTAGCTAATTTATACTGCATATTGCCCCGTTTGGGTTTGTGCGAAGTAGGCAGCGTCTGACCGACAGTTGGATGCGTACCCCAGTCACCCTTACAAGTCTCCCCACTACCACCTCCCAATATCCCATGACTGCTCTGCATGCCCATATCACATGGAGAAATGTGACGCAGTGTTTACATTTGGGACACACCGATAGTGTAGCGGGATATATCCTGTTTAGCCAGTCAGGTGTTAAGTAGATCTGATGAAGGTAGTGGAAGTGCGTGATTTTCAAACTGGCGTTGCTGGCTATCTCTGGGACTTCAAAGCACGCATGTGCCCATTCAGCATCCGTCAGGGGAGTCAGCAAATCCCTCTATGAGATTTGCTGTGCTTTAAATAGGATTGGCTGACGATCTGTCACCAATGCCTGATAAACGCGGGACAACAGTCTTCACTCCTGTCCTCCCTCAAGCGATAACTCCAGTGTTTGCAAAGCCTGTGGTGCGTCAGATGTACCCACCCATAGGTCCCCAGCAGTATGCGCTACTTTAGCAAAATAGAAGAAACTGCCCTAAGGTGACTCCAAAATTCTCTCTGGCCTCAAATGTCAGGAACTTCTCTGCAGGATAAAGGTGTCTCACAAGGGTGCATCCTCTGTCCCTCCATATGCCGAACATCATGATCTCTTGCTTTTGGCAGAACAGCAGAAGTCAATGCAAGCAAAGGGACCTTCTGAAAGGTGGGGGCCAAAGCACCCACCGTACCACCTGCTCCCAGACCATCATGACCTGCTTGATCACCTCAGGGACATCATTAGGCTGTCATAGACCCTGCATCAGGAAGATCTGCAGCACACACAGATGTTGATGGACCCCCCTAAAAGGTGGGTCTCCCAGTTCAGTTCCTCAGCGTACCATTTTGGTGTTGCAGTGCCAAAAGGTAATGGTCTAGTTCCAGGAGGCCAAGGCTGGCTTTCTCTCTGCTCAGTTTTAATATTTCCAGCCGGACTCTATTTCTCCCCCAGCCCAAACTAGGGAGACCAACAGACTGTAACTCACAGAAGGTCATCCCCAGAATCAAGTAGAGTGTGTTCTGCAGCGCCTAGAGACATTTGGGCAGCAAGAACATTTTTGCTACAGCCACCTGACCCATTAGCAAGAGGGGAGGGTATTCCAAAAGGCGATGGAAGTCTGCTGCTCGAGGAGACCCTCGCTGTCGGGTCTGTGTAGAGGAGCCGTATCCATTTTAAAATATTGGGGCAAAGTCCTATCATAGCCAAGACCTCAAATATGTATTCTCAGCTAAGGGAATCCAACGCCTTCTCAATGTCAAGAGCCACAAGGGCTTCCCCAGCTGTGCATCTTTCAAGGATGCCAGGACATGTTGAAGGTTCATCACAGTGTTACATTCCAGGATAAATTGAAAATGTCACTTACCCAGTGTACATCTGTTCGTGGCATTAGTCGCTGCAGATTCACATGTTTGGCACAGTCCGCTGCCTGGTGTTGGGCTCGGAGTATTACAAGTTGTTTTTCTTCGAAGAAGTCTTTTTGGTCACGGGACCGAAGGACTCCTCCCTCCTCGGCTCCATTGCGCATGGGCGTCGACTCCATCTTAGATTGTTTTCCCCGCAGAGGGTGAGGATGGAGTTGTTTGGTATAAATAGTGCCCATGCAATGGAGTGAATATGTATGTACGTTAAGAGTTTCTAATAATTATTTACAAATGTTCAGATGTTTAAGATTTATGATCTACTTCTAAACGGCTACAGGCTTCCCGGGGAGGTGGGAGGGTACATGTGAATCTGCAGCGACTAATGCCACGAACAGATGTACACTGGGTAAGTGACATTTTCAGTTCGATGGCATATGTTGCTGCAGATACACATGTTTGGCATAGACTATAAAGCAGTTACCTCCCCTAAAAGCGGTGGTTTAGCCTGTAGGAGTTGAAGTAGTTTGGAATAATGTTCTTAGTACAGCTTGGCCCACTGTAGCTTGTTGTGCATTTAGTACGTCTACACAGTAGTGTTTAGTAAACGTATGAGGCGTAGACCAGGTTGCAGCCTTACATATTTCGCTCATAGGAATGTTTCCTAGAAAGGCCATTGTAGCACCTTTCTTTCTGGTTGAGTGTGCCTTTGGTGTAATAGGCAATTCTCTTTTGGCTTTAAGATAGCATGTTTGAATGCATCTGACTATCCATCTAGCAATGCCTTGTTTAGAGATTGGATTTCCTATGTGTGGTTTTTGAAAAGCTATGAACAGTTGTTTTGTTTTCCTGATTAGCTTTGTTCTGTCAATGTAATACATTAGTGCTCTTTTGATGTCTAATGTATGTAGTGCCCTTTCAGCCACAGAATTTGGTTGTGGGAAGAACACTGGCAATTCTACTGTTTGATTTAAATGGAATGGTGAGATTACTTTTGGCAGAAATTTTGGATTTGTTCTTAGAACTATTTTATTGTTGTGTATTTGAATAAATGGTTCTTGTATGGTAAATGCCTGTATTTCACTTACTCTTCTGAGGGATGTGATTGCAATGAGAAATGCGACCTTCCAGGTTAGATATTGCATTTCACAGGAATGCATGGGTTCGAAAGGTGGACCCATGAGTCTTGTTAAGACGATGTTAAGATTCCATGAAGGAACTGGTGGTGTTCTTGGTGGTATAATTCTTTTTAGCCCTTCCATGAATGCTTTAATAACTGGTATTCTAAATAGAGACGATGAATGAGTAGTTTGTAGGTAAGCAGATATTGCTGCGAGGTGTATTTTTATAGATGAAAAAGCGAGATTTGCTTTTTGCAAATGTAGTAAGTATCCTACTATGTCTTTAGTAGAGGCATGTAATGGTTGTATTTGATTGGCATGGCAGTAGTAAACAAATCTTTTCCACTTAGATGCATAGCAGTGTCTAGTGGAAGGTTTTCTAGCTTGTTTTATGACCTCCATGCATTCTTGTGTGAGGTCTAAGTGTCCGAATTCTAGGATTTCAGGAGCCAAATTGCCAGATTCAATGATGCTGGGTTTGGATGCCCGATCTGTTGTTTGTGTTGTGTTAACAGATCTGGCCTGTTGGGTAGTTTGACATGCGGTACTAGTGAAAGGTCTAGTAGAGTTGTATACCAAGGTTGTCTTGCCCATGTGGGTGCTATCAGTATGAGTTTGAGTTGGTTTTGACTCAACTTGTTTACTAGATATGGAAGGAGAGGGAGAGGGGGAAAAGCGTACGCAAATATCCCTGACCAACTCATCCATAGAGCATTGCCTTGTGATTCGCGGTGTGGGTACCTGGATGCAAAGTTTTGGCATTTTGAGTTTTCTTTTGTTGCGAACAAATCTATCTGGGGTGTTCCCCAAATTTGAAAGTACTTGTTCAGAACTTGGGGGTGAATTTCCCATTCGTGGACTTGTTGGTGGTCTCGCGAAAGGTTGTCTGCTAGTTGGTTTTGTATTCCTGGAATAAATTGTGCTATTAGGCGAATGTTGTTGTGAATCGCCCACTGCCAAATTTTTTGTGTTAGGAGGCACAATTGTGTTGAGTGTGTTCCTCCTTGTTTGTTTAAATAATACATTGTTGTCATGTTGTCTGTTTTGACAAGAATGTATTTGTGTGTTATTATGGGTTGGAAGGCTTTTAACGCTAGAAATACTGCTAACAGTTCTAGGTAATTGATATGAAATTTTGTTTCGTGTATATCCCATTGTCCTTGAATGCTGTGGTGATTGAGGTGTGCTCCCCACCCTGTCATGGAAGCATCTGTTGTTATAACGTATTGAGGCACTGGGTCCTGAAATGTCCGCCCTTTGTTTAAATTTTTGCTGTTCCACCATAGAAGCGAGAGGTATGTTTGGCGGTCTACCAACACCAGATTTTGAAGTTGACCCTGTGCCTGTGACCATTGTGATGCTAGACACTGTTGTAAGGGTCGCATGTGTAGTCTTGCGTTTGGGACAATGGCTATGCATGATGACATCATGCCTAGAAGTTTTAGCACATGTTTTGCTTGTATCTTTTGGTTTGGAAACATAGCACTTATTACCTTGTGGAATGCCTGCACTCTTTGTGGACTTGGAGTGGCAATTCCTTTTGATGTGTTGATGGTTGCTCCTAGATATTGTTGTGTTTGACACGGTTCTAGGTGTGATTTTGTATAGTTGATGGAAAACCCCAGTTTGTGAAGGGTTTGTATGACAAATGTGGTGTCGTTTGCGCATTTTTTTACTGTGTTGGTCTTGATTAGCCAATCGTCTAGGTAAGGGAACACATGTATCTGTTGTCTCCTGATGTGTGCTGCTACTACTGCTAGACATTTTGTGAACACTCTTGGTGCAGTTGTTATTCCGAATGGCAACACCTTGAATTGGTAATGTATTCCTTTGAATACGAACCGTAGGTACTTTCTGTGAGAAGGGTGTATTGGTATATGAAAGTACGCATCCTTTAGGTCTAATGTGGTCATGTAATCTTGCTGTTTGAGCAGTGGAATGATGTCTTGTAGTGTGACCATGTGAAAATGGTCCGATATGATGTAGGTATTTAGTGTCCTGAGATCTAATATTGGTCTTAATGTTTTGTCTTTTTTTGGAATTAGAAAGTACAGGGAGTAAACTCCTGTGTTTTTTTGTTGTACTGGTACTAACTCTATTGCATCCTTTTGCAGTAGTGCTTGAACTTCTAGTCCTAAAAGTTCTAAATGTTGTGGTGACATTTTGCGTGTTTTGGGGGGGATGTTTGGTGGGAAGTTGTGGAATTCTATGCAATAGCCATGTTGGATTATTGCTAATACCCAATTGTCTGTTGTAATCTGTTGCCAAGATTGGTAGAATTGGCTTAGTCTTCCCCCCACTGGTGTTGAGTGAAGGGGTTGCGTGACTTGAAAGTCACTGTTTAGGTGGAGGTGTTTTTGGAGTCTGGAATCTTCCCCTACTCCTTGGGAATTGACCCCCCCGATATCCCCTGAAACCTCCCCTTTGGAAGGAACCCTGATATGGTGTGGTTCTTGTTTGTTGGCTGGTGGTGTCTGTGGGTTGGCCACGAAACCCCCCTCTAAATGGAGTTTTTCTGAAAGAGCCTCTGCTCTGCGGGGAGTAGAGTGCGCCCATGGCCTTGGCCGTGTCTGTGTCCTTTTTAAGTTTTTCAATGGCTGTATCCACTTCAGAGCCAAAAAGTTGTTTCTCGTTGAAGGGCATATTAAGGACAGCCTGCTGGATTTCAGGTTTGAAGCCTGAAGTGCGTAGCCAAGCGTGTCTCCTTATGGTGACAGCAGTGTTGACTGTTCTTGCTGCAGTATCGGCTGCGTCTAGTGAAGAGCGGATTTGATTGTTTGAGATCGTTTGTCCCTCTTCCACTATTTGCTGCGCCCTTTTTTGGTATTCCTGGGGAAGATGGTCTACGAGAAGTTGCATCTCGTCCCAGTGTGCGCGGTCATATCTGGCCAGCAGCGCTTGTGAATTTGCGATGCGCCACTGGTTGGCTGCCTGTGATGCTACTCTTTTCCCTGCCGCATCAAATTTTCGGCTTTCTTTGTCCGGAGGTGGGGCGTCGCCAGATGTATGTGAATTTGCTCTCTTGCGAGCTGCCCCTACTACCACGGAGTCAGGTGGTAACTGCGAAGTAATAAACACTGGGTCTGTGGGTGGTGGTTTGTATTTCTTATCCACCCTTGGGGTGATGGCTCTTGATTTTACGGGCTCTTCAAAAATTTGTTTTGCGTGCCGTAACATCCCTGGTAGCATTGGGAGACATTGATATTGGCTGTGTGTAGCCGAGAGGGTGTTAAATAAAAAATCATCCTCTATAGGATCGGAATGCAGTTGGACATTGTGGAATTCTGCTGCCCTAGCCACCAGTTGCGAGTATGAGGTACTGTCCTCTGGCGGTGACGGCTTTGTGGGGTATGACTCGGGATCATTGTCCGGCACTGGGGTGTCATACAGGTCCCAAGCGTCTTGATCCTGATCGTCATGACTTATGGTAGTTTGCGCTGGTGAGTGCATTTGTGGCGGTGTTTGTGCCGGCGATGCCTGTGGTGGAGAGGGCGGAGGCGTGACTTTTTTAACCACTTTGGCTTGTGGTTGTGCGTCATCCTTTGGAAGTCCGATCCTTCTTTTCCTCATGATTGGGGGAAGGGTTGATATCTTCCCTGTGTCGTGCTGGATGTACAGTCTCTTTTGTGTGTAGTCCGATTCTACACTTTGGAGCTCTTGTCCAAATCTGTGCATTTGGCCACTTATTCCTTGTTCCTCTGAGTAGGATGAAGGTGTGGTATTTTTCGGCGCCGAGAGAGAATCTTTTTTTTTTTTTTTTTTTTTCGGTTTCGGCACCGACAGAATTTTTGTTCCTTTCGGCATGGATTCTCGGTGCCGATGTTTTTCGGTGCCGGTATCTTGTTTTTGTCTCTCGGAGCCGCTTTCTCGGCTCCTAGGTTGCTCCATGGCGGTCCCTCGACCGGAGTCGGGTGTCTTCGCTATGGGCGTGCCCTTTTTCGGCGCCTTCGACGGGTCGCCTGTTTTATGGGTCGAGCCATGGCCTGTTGGCAGTGGCGTCCCCTGGGCTTTCGGTTTGTCGATGGATTTACTTTTCGACATCTTACTCACAGTTTGTTGCTGTTGTTCGACGTCGGAGTCTCCGGATTCTGATTCCGGAACCGAGAATGTTTCCTCTTCCTCGTCGAAACGTTGTTTTGTCGACGTGGACGCCATTTGTTGACGCCTGGCTCTTCGGTCCCGGAGTGTTTTTCTGGACCGGAAGGCTCGACAGGCTTCACAGGTATCCTCCTTGTGCTCGGGGGACAAGCACAAGTTACAGACCAAGTGCTGATCTGTATAAGGATACTTACTGTGACATTTTGGGCAGAAACGAAACGGGGTCCGTTCCATCGGCTTCGATGTCGCACGCGGTCGGGCCGACCAGGCCCCGATGGGGGATCGAAACTACCCCAAAGTCTTCCGATGATCGGTGTCGATGTACCTAACTATCCCGATACCGAACGGAACAATACCGACGCTTTCTTCCGAGATTCTGACTAACTTTCCGAACCGAAACACGGAGCGAAAAGGAATACGTCCGAACCCGACAGCGGAAAAAAACAATCTAAGATGGAGTCGACGCCCATGCGCAATGGAGCCGAGGAGGGAGGAGTCCTTCGGTCCCGTGACCAAAAAGACTTCTTCGAAGAAAAACAACTTGTAATACTCCGAGCCCAACACCAGGCAGCGGACTGTGCCAAACATGTGAATCTGCAGCAACATATGCCATCGAACCCACATTTCTCCTCGTGTACAAGTGCCCCAACTTTAAACAAGAGTCTGGAGGATATCACCCAGAACATCACTTTAGTGCCCACATTCAGCATGGAAAGGGGCCAGTAAGAGGCCATCTCATCGGGGGATCTGTCTGGTTTTAGGACTATAATGATTACAGGTTTTCTCATGGTCACAGGTAGAGTGCCTGCTCGAAAGGCCTTCATATATACTTCTAGGAGTCTATCTGCCAGTATTGCAGCATAAACTTGGAAGAACTCAGATGGATAACGGTCTCCTCCTAGCATCTTCCCAGTGGCTAGACTGCTGATGGCAGCCAGCAACTCCTCCCTTGTGATTTCGTTCTCTGGCCCCTCACTGTCCCGTCCAGAGAGTCTAGGTATGGGGAGAGCAGTTAGAAAGTCCCGAGGGTGTGTCTGGTCAGTGGCAGCCAGTCTTGTGTAAAGCGGAGTCAGATAGTCCACCAGGGCTGCATTTATGCCGCTCTGCGTCACTGCTCTGATCCCATCTAGACTATTTAAGGATAAGATTAAAGGAGAAGGGGTTTCTCATTTTAGGAGCCAGGCAAGCAGTCACCCTGACTTGCCTCCCTCTGCACGAAGCCTCTAGAGATATTCTCGGTGGGTATGTTTATCAAGTGTATCCCAGAGGGTTGCTGTAGAAAAGTGCCTCTTGATATGGTCACACCCCCCACACACTTTTTGCCTGGTTTCTGGTGCAATTGCGACTGAAAGTGCACTTGGTCCCTGCTGAACAGGTCCCCAATGCCAGATATCTTTCCCCAAAACTGCACAGTAATTTTTCCCAACTTGCAAACCCTTTAGCTGACACTGTAATTCCCTAACAAACTGTACCATTGGCACCTAGGGCATGGGACACTAAAGAAGGTACCTTAGGGTTACTGCACAGATTTTGCCACCCTCAAGGACCCTCTCACCAACTGCACACAGTGCTGCCATTGCAGACGTGTCCTGGTGCAGAGATAAAATGAAAACATGACATGATCCACACCCTGTGTGCCCTGTCCCCTTTACACTGCATGCAAGATATGTAAGTCACCCCTAAGGCAGGGTGCATTATATTACATGTGAGGGCCTACCTGCATGAGCAGATATGGCCCTAAGTCTTTGTCGATTCTCAGATGTAGTAAGTGAACAGGAAAGCAATTTTAAGTACAAGTCCTGGGCACTGGTCATACGAGTTCCCCAGCTACATGATGGCTTCACTGATAATAGGGATGTTTGGTATCAAACACCTCGTATTAATAACCCCTCACTGAATTCAGTGATGGATCTATTAATACATGCACTCAGAGGGCACCTTAGAGGCACCCCATGAAAGCCTACCAACACCTAGCGTGGGCACTGACTATTCAAAACCAGTACAGCCACCCAAGACAGAATTCTGGCCCCCTGAGGTGAGTCACTGCTCTTGAGGGCTCAGAACAAAGGCCTGCTCTGGGCAGAGGTGTGACCTCCTCTCCCAGGCAGAATGAACATTTCAGGGCGGGGAGCTTCAAAGACCTTGCTGCCTTTGTTATGCGACCCAGGCCTCTGCAAATGGAAGAGCAGGCTGACCCCCAGTTCATGTCAGTCCCACCACTAAGGTGGATGAGCTGAAGTGGACCCTCCTTTATAAATTCCTACATCTGATGTGGAAGGAATTAGGCCAATAGGGTGAGGGCTATGCCAACTTCCCACAGGAAGTGGTCATAGGAAGGGTGGAGTCACCCTAAAGGTGAGTGCCTCATTGGCTACCACCTGGCACTCCCTATAACACCCCCAAATTCAGTATTTAAGTGGCACCCCTGAACCCTAGAACTCAGATTCCTGTTGACCTAAGAACACCACAGAAGTCACACCAGCAGAGAAGAATGAAGACACCAACTGACTTAGCCCCAGCCCTACCGGCCTATCTGCAGTCCTCGAAGAACCTGAATCAGAAGACGACTTGTCCTGCAGGCCAGAGATCTCCAAAGCCTTGGGAGGACTGCCTGCCTTCAATAAAGACCAAGAACTCACGTGGACAGCAGACCTGTCCAGAAGAAACCAACACCAAAGAAGAAGTCTGTCTGAGGAACTGCAGAACCAACTCTGGATCCACCTCTGCACCAGACGCCCACGGCCCGAGTCTAAGTGGCCCACCAGCCCTGTAAAGGTTCCCCAGTGCTTCTGAACAAGAGTCCGCCGTGGGCTGACCCCTGCCAGACTCCAAAGTGATGCCTGCAGCCTCAATCCGAGGATCTCCCTGAACGCGGCCAGCCAGGTAAGCTGTTTCCGACACCAAAAGACAACCCTGCAGCCAAAGTCCTTGGGCCTTGGGAAGCTGGACCGTCTGTGTCCCTACGACCCCTGGCATCTCTTCTTACTTGGGCAGCTGAGGCCCCTGTGCCATTGAGGGTGTATGTTTGGTGTTCTTGTGGCCCCCCTCGGACTTACCTCCACTCCAGGAGATCGACACCTGAACTCGCTCTACTCACCTGTGAGCAGCATTTCATTGATTACCCCCCGTCTCCATTAGTTAACATTGGTCGTACGATGCTGTGTTAGCACTCTGCTATAAACGGGAAAGACGCTTCCAACCCTCTGTAACCTACAATGCGGTCCACCCAGCTACAGAAGAGTCTTTAGACCTCTTCACCCACTCATGAAAGAGTGATACTATATCCAACCACTGAAGAGGCTCCACATCTATCATTCCCACACCCTTGATACTTTCCATCCTCCATACTCATCCGCAGAAGGCATATAATCCTTTGTATGACACACTAACAAGAGCCTCTTGATTCCCTCCACCCACTCATGAAAGAGCAATACAATATCCACCATTGCAGAGACTCAACATCTACCATTCTCACACTCCTTATACTCCCCATCCTCTATACCCGTCCACGGAAGACGTCTAATCCTTGCTATGACATATTAAAAAGAGACTCTCAATTCCCTCCAACCACTTACAGACTTCCAGTACCCTCTAACCACCCATGAAAAAGATGAAGTTTTCATACACACCTTTTAAAGTCACATCCAATCCTCCATATAACCAAAGAAAAAGATCTTTTATTTTTTATACTTACTCACAAACGACTTTCCTACACCAGGCCATGGGCGAGACATCTAATGCTCTTCATATCCATCTCTTCTACTTACTTAGAAAGAAAGGGTGAAACCAAGTAATAAAACATGTTTGTACTTTCCACCCAGCTATCAGTCTGGAGTGCAACCCCTCATGGTCTAACGTAGCAAATCTGGTAAACCTATCCAGCAGCATTGTCAAAGTTGCTAACGCATCTGTATATTCTAGCAAGTCATGCCATACTTTTGTGAGAACAGTCTCAATGCCATGATGTGACCTAGATCCTGGCTGTCTAGGGTTTTAAATACATGTACTTCTAAACTTTCCGCTTGGTGAAAACCTGTCCTCTCACCTTCAAGGGTTAAGACAACCGTAGAGATCCAAGTGTGATTGGGATTGGAGGGTTCAGTTTAAAAGTGAAGTACGCTTAGCAGTTTTTAGGCTCAGGAACAAAAAAGGGCAGCTCCTCAGGGCTCGCCTTTTGGAACCACTGTTGCTTTCAAGAATGAATTAATAATTTTTAACACTCTAATGAAGAAAGCAGAGGAGTAAGACCAAGGGTTACACTTGGAAAGGAAACAGGTTTATCACTCACTCGTATCCCTCCTACAATGGTCGGCTACCCGTCTCTGAAGGGAGGAATCCGGAACGATTGTGGTAACTGCAGATTTTTTCGAAAATGCAATCCCCACAAAAGTTGAAATATAATTGTACAGTGGTGGACAGAGTCTTGTACTCCAGGTAAAATGCAATATTATCTTTCAAACCTGCCCACTTCTATTGATCACCCAGACACTCCCAAAGAATTCTCATGTGAAGTATGGCAAGAGGACAGAGAAATATACATAAACCACCATTCAAAGTCGGGATATCACTCTACTAACCAGCAGACATTGATCTTTTGGGGTGAATGAGCGCATCATGAACTTGACAGATTGAGGAGTGTCTATTTGCAGGACCTGAGGGTCCTGTGGGGGTCTCACTGGAAGAGGAGCTGGAATACAGAGACCGTTGCATCAACTGACAGCAGGATCTGGTATGTTACTGCTGAACCCTCTGAACAAGAAGGTCCTCTATTGATGCTTTATACTTACATGCTCTTTTCTTTGCTAAGAAGCTGTGATAAGACCTTCAAAGCACATTCAGATAGGCCTGGAATCAGTGGTGGTGCTACAGAAGCCAAGACACTGGTGTGTTTCTTAGCCCTGAAATGCAAAAGGAAGGCTTAAAATTCAACTCAAGTAGGGGATAATTAGACTGCCCAAACTCTCAAGTGGCTAACGAAATCTGGCACCCAAAAGAAGGGAGTTCTTGAAGTACCCGCAGATGTGAACAATGCCAGAACAGATTAATGTGGCTCTAGAGTTTTGAAAGGGAAAGGACTGAGCCTTGGAGAACTTCCATCCATTGAAGAAGAGGCTGTGCCTGGGCCTCCAGGATGACCCATAAAATGATCCCCAAGATCATGTGCCGCGCCACTGTGACGTCACATGCCTTGGTGACAAAGTCACTGAAGATGGAATGATCTCAGCTGCCCCTGTGATGGAAGTTGCACTGAATGGAAGTGCACAGAATCCCTGCTCAAAGCAAACAGTAGTGATCTCTGAAGGCTGCAGACGGCTTTTAGACGACGAGTGAGCAGGAAGGCAGAGCTTAGGCACTCATAAGGATATCAGTTAAAGGCTGAGTCTGCTCAGTGTTAACTGAAGTCTGTAACAGTGCCAGCCTTGGAGCCTGTCTTTGGAGCACGGTCCCTTCTGTACTCTGGAGACCATCGTCCCTTTCTGGTGCTTTATGGGTGAGAGCCTTAAAGAGGTCAAGGTTAATTTCCACAAAACAAATATGTTTTTTTTTTTTTAAACAAGTTTTGAAATTCCCTATCAAAGGGATTTTGGATTCAGTGCATCATTGTGGATGTGGAGGCTAAAAATAGAAATTCCAAGGAGGGGAATTACTAATGAAGTAGTAGTTTAGTATGAGTGGTGATCTGTTTCCAAGACTTCCCCCTGGAGTAAACATCCTCTAACCATTCTCTAACCAACACACATACTACAGAGAATATCGAGGGCTGGTGAACAGAAGGACACAGAAAACACTAAGTATAACACAAGCCAAATCGGCCCAAAACTGCTTCATGTTTTGAGGCCCTCTTTTGTTACCTGTACTTCAACAAATGAGGGAATACACACGTAGAGACAGTTACCGTGGACAGTTGTTGTGGTCAGCCACACTCTGGAGACCATTAAGTAGTTCTTGAGGTCTAGAATATACAATTATGCTGTAGAAAACACCAGGACATATTTAGAACAACTACTTGAAAGAGATAGTGTGGAGAATCAAATATTAGACACCGGGGCAGAGTCTACGGCTAGATGGCGTCCCATGGTGTACTACGCCAGGTACATGCCAACAGGATTGGCTCGTGGGTACTCACCTAATTTTGGGGTGCATCCTAAAAATGTACCAAAGACTAACATTATTTAGCAGAACACAAAAGGTATGTTATAGTACATGAAATATACTAGGCAATTTATTTAATATAAAACTGGTAAAGAACCAGTTAATCACTTTATTTATATAAATGTGACCACCCCCTCACGTTCAGTGATGAAACCAAACATACGTCAAGAAACTTAGAACACAAACTCACTTATTCCCACCTGGGTACTGCCCAGCAGGAGTCACCTAAATATCGACTTGCACCCACCCTGATGCGAGCGTGCAATACTTACCTGCAGGGTTTTATCAAACCACCGGTTGCCACTGTTCCAGCGGCTGCCCCCACCGTGCAGCATCTGTGCAGCCACGCGACTCATGTACAGGTCATCTGACACACGGGCGATGGGCGCGTCCAGGCAAACCGTGAAGATACTCTTCTGAATTCTTTTCACCGACTCCTTGTTGGTCTTATCTGGAGAGGAAGAGGACGAGACTGACATTAGGGGGTAAACATGTTAGATTTAGGCAAGAAGCCAATCAGTGAACAAAAGGGGGCAAAACACATGTGTTTAAGTCAGTCCACCTTGAGGTGGCAAATGCCCAGTGATGGGTGAATGCCTTATGCTTAAAACATTTGATTGACACTTTAACCTTTGTGTGGAGGCTCATACTATGCAGATGGGACAAGACAGCTGCCAAATATGAACTGTACTGAATGACAAAGGTTGGTGGGAAATAGTGTCCCCCCACAAGGGTCTCTGCCCTTTTCCATGGGTGGTACTCTGCCACACACCCCAACTCACAAGTGCACCTACATAACACCTAATTCCAATAGATGTAACTTGACTAACAGGTCACACAAGGGTTGGGTTTAAAACCCACCAGAACCATTAATGCAGTAAGCCCATGTGAAATTTCCATTATGCCTGCATGATTTTGTGTAATTTCAAGCATTTGATGTAAAACGTTTTTAAGTCAAGTTACAGCACATTGCGTAATTTCCTGTCTGTTCGGATATTTCCCCCATATTGGAAGCACCGAGTAATATGAACAAACAAAACGTAAGTGGCTGCGGATGACTTCATGTGAGATTTGGCACCCTTTTTTTTTTTTTTGGCACTAAATGCATCCATGCATTAATTATGAAGTTTGTACTAAAATCAAAGTAGCACAAAATGCGATATTTGCTCTTCGTGTAATTTTGCATGATAACGGAAAGGTACATTTTGCACACCGCTACGTACACCTTCTAAGCATTGCAAGCTAAATTTAATGGAGGAGTAGAAGCAACCGCACCCACGAACCTTATGATTATTCTGAAGCCATTTGCTAGAGGACGCACCACAACTTCTAGCTGAGATGTCGACTGAACATTAGAGGGGGACTCTCCATTCAATCTCTAGGAGACCCACAAAACAAGGCACTGAATCTACAAGCTCCGACAGAAATGATGTGCTCTTTTACTCCAACACAACATACACTCAACCACCCCCCAGAACCCCAAACTTATGTATAACAGTATAACTGGAAAGCTGGCACCACGCTGCTTGGATTGGAGGCTGCTTTGCCACTCTGTGCTTGTGCCACAGTAAAACATAAGAACACTGATGCCATCCAGGTCAGATGGCCATTTCCCTGGAACGCGGCGGTGTTGGCCCCCAGTCTGTGCACCCAGCTTACACTCCCCCACCCCCTTTCCCAAAGGCTAGAGGCCAGCATCTACAGAGGTACTGCAGAAGGAAGTGTTAGGATCTGAATTATTTCAGTGGAAATAGGGGAAGAGGGATCGTCATAAGAACAAAATGTGCAAGAGAACAGAAGTCGTATGCCAACAGAGATCCCTGGCTCCTCATTCACAAGCGCAGACCATTCAATCTTCTACTGACTCATACAAAGCCCTACACAACAGAGGACCAGAATACCGGAACCGACGCCTACACCAACCCACCAGACACCTATGCTCTGCCTCACTCTCTTTTGCTCATTCTCCTACATCGCACCCAAGACATGGAACGTCCTCCCTCAACACATCAGACCCTCCTCCTCACGTCTCGAATTCTGCAAGTAGCTGAAGACCTTGCTTTTTGTATAAGCACCTTGGGGCCCACACACCTACACACCTGCCCAAGCACTTGGATACCCTCACAGATGATTAGTGCAGTATGCCAGTGGTTCCCAAACAGTGGTCCGGGGACCCCTGGGGGTCCGCAAAGCCTTCTCAGGGGGTTTGCGGCTGCTTAGAAAATTAAACAAATATTAACAGATTATGCCCCCAGCTTTCAGTAATAAATCAATGGGGGTCCCTGAATTCCAATAATGAATTAGATGGGGTCCAGAGAAGGCAAAAGGTTGGGAACCACTGCAATAGGCAATGAATTGTCTTTTTGATTCAAAGGTGGCTCAACATTCTGAAATACCTAGGCTTTCAGGCCAAATTAAGATTTCACACTAAACAAGTGGGTCCCAACCTGTGGCCTGGGGACCCCTGGGGGTCTGCAAAGCCTTCTCAGGGGGTCCGTGACCGCTTAGACAATTCACTAATATTAACAGATTAATAAAGTGTATACAAATAAGGTGGCTAAATGTCCAATTTAAAATTTTAAAACATACTGAAAATGTCAATGAATATAAAATTGAATAATAAAAATCAAATTAGTTTCCTCACATTGATTGATGTGAGCACTGCAGGTGCATCAAACCGAATATACCCTAGATAAGTGGCTTCTATTGAATTTAGAAAATCTGCAACTTTCCTATTAAAAATATATTTTTTAATGTTATTTGTTTGCAAGTTAAATAAAATGTGTGACCATTTGTACGTGTTTGATTCTGTAGTTTTTGTATTGTTTTGCAGTTCAAATCATTGGCAATGTTTAGGCCTGGGTCCCCATTTTCTAAAAATGATTCAGTGGTGGTCCCCGGATTCCTACAATGATTCAGTGGGCGGTCCCCGGGTTCCAGTAATGATTAAGAGGGGGCCCACAGAAGTCAAAAGGTTGGGAACCACTGCACTACACAAACCAATATAACATAACTCAAGTCTGTACTGGCAGCCCTGCCTGATAAGATCTGATTTATATGGCTGGTGCCTTTGGTATTAACTCGGGGCAAGTCAGGCCTGTGTCTGCCATTCTGTTTGCAGAGACACCTGCTAAACTGTCCGGGTGGTAAACTACACCTTTGACAAATGATTTAGGACTGGAATGGGACTACCTATGATCAATGCTGGAGGCGCCCGCTAGACCTATCTCACCTGGATGCTGTATACCCTAGCCACCGTCTACCTGCAGTGGCCTCTTTTGGCCACTGCAAAGCAATTTCTGTGTTCAGATAACGTGATCAGAGCTGAAACCCTTGTTACAGCTGTTCCTGTTTTACAGGACTTGGTTGGTCTAACTTTGCAACAGTGCTGCATCCCTCGGCCTGACTGTCACCGTGGAAGGCCTACCTTTGTTCAGAAAGTTTAAGCTTTGGACCTGTTGTCACTGTTGAAGGCTTAACGTATAACAGCACTTAGATCAGCCTTAGTCCAGCTGTCACCAGGAAAGGCTTACTTTAGATTAGCGTGTTGTAGGTCTTGGCCCTGGGGCTCCCGTGGAAGGCTCACCTTTGATCAGCGTGTTGTAAGCCTTGGCCCACGTGTCACTGTGGAAGGCTCACCTTTGATCAGCGTGTTGTAGGCCTTGGCCCACGTGTCACTGTGGAAGGCTCACCTTTGATCAGCGTGTTGTGGGCCTTGGCCCACGTGTCACTGTGGAAGGCTCACCTTTGATCAGCGTGTTGTAGGCCTTGGCCCACGTGTCACTGTGGAAGGCTTACCTTTGATCAGCGTGTTGTAGGCCTTGGCCCACGTGTCACTGTGGAAGGCTTACCTTTGATCAGCGTGTTGTTGGCCTTGGCCCACGTGTCACTGTGGAAGGCTTACCTTTGATCAGCGTGTTGTAGGCCTTGGCCCAGGGGCTCCCGTGGAAGACTTACCTTTGATCCGTGTGTTGTAGGCCTTGGCCCACGTGTCATCGTGGAAGGCTTACCTTTGATCAGCGTGTTGTAGGCCTTGGCCCACTTGTCACTGTGGAAGGCTCACCTTTGATCCGTGTGTTGTATGCCTTGGCCCACGTGTCACTGTGGAAGGCTTACCTTTGATCAGTGTGTTGTAGGCCTTGGCCCACGTGTCACTGTGGAAGGCTTACCTTTGATCAGCGTGTTGTAGGCCTGGGCCCACGTGTCACTGTGGAAGGCTCACCTTTGATCAGCGTGTTGTAGGCCTTGGCCCACGTGTCACTGTGGAAGGCTCACCTTTGATCCGTGTGTTGTATGCCTTGGCACACGTGTCACTGTGGAAGGCTCACCTTTGATCAGCGTGTTGTAGGCCTTGGCCCACGTGTCACTGTGGAAGGCTCACCTTTGATCAGCGTGTTGTATGCCTTGGCCCACGTGTCACTGTGGAAGGCTCACCTTTGATCAGCGTGTTGTATGCCTTGGCCCACGTGTCACTGTGGAAGGCTCACCTTTGATCAGCGTGTTGTATGCCTTGGCCCACGTGTCACTGTGGAAAGCTTACCTTTGATCCGTGTGTTGTAGGCCTTGGCCCACGTGTCACCGTGGAAGGCTCACCTTTGATCCGCGTGTTGTAGGCCTTGGCCCACGTGTCACCGTGGAAGGCTCACCTTTGATCAGCGTGTTGTAAGCCTTGGCCCAGGTGTCACCGTGGAAGGCTCACCTTTGATCAGCGTGTTGTAGGTCTTGGCCCACGTGTCACCGTGGAAGGCTCACCTTTGATCAGCGTGGTGTAGGCCTTGGCCCACGTGTCACCGTGGAAGGCTCACCTTTGATCAGCGTGGTGTAGGCCTTGGCCCACGTGTCACCGTGGAAGGCTCACCTTTGATCAGCGTGTTGTAGGCCTTGGCCCACGTGTCACCGTGGAAGGCTCACCTTTGATCAGCGTGTTGTATGCCTTGGCCCACGTGTCACTGTGGAAGGCTCACCTTTGATCAGCGTGGTGTAGGCCTTGGCCCACGTGTCACCGTGGAAGACTCACCTTTGATCAGCGTGTTGTAGGCCTTGGCCCACGTGTCACTGTGGAAGGCTCACCTTTGATCAGCGTGTTGTATGCCTTGGCCCACGTGTCACTGTGGAAGGCTCACCTTTGATCAGCGTGTTGTATGCCTTGGCCCACGTGTCACAGTGGAAGGCTCACCTTTGATCAGCGTGTTGTAGGTCTTGGCCCACGTGTCACTGTGGAAGGCTTACCTTTGATCAGCGTGTTGTAGGTCTTGGCCCACGTGTCACTGTGGAAGGCTCACCTTTGATCAGCGTGTTGTATGCCTTGGCCCACGTGTCACTGTGGAAGGCTCACCTTTGATCAGCGTGTTGTATGCCTTGGCCCACGTGTCACCGTGGAAGGCTCACCTTTGATCAGCGTGTTGTAGGCCTTGGCCCACGTGTCACCGTGGAAGGCTCACCTTTGATCAGTGTGTTGTAGGCCTTGGCCCACGTGTCATCGTGGAAGGCTTACCTTTGATCAGCGTGTTGTAGGCCTTGGCCCAAGGGCTTCCGTGGAAGGCTCACCTTTGATCAGCGTGTTGTAGGCCTTGGCCCACGTGTCACTGTGGAAGGCTCACCTTTGATCAGCGTGTTGTAGGCCTTGGCCCACGTGTCACTGTGGAAGGCTCACCTTTGATCAGCGTGTTGTAAGCCTGGGCCCAAGTGTTAGCGTGGAAGGCTTACCTTTGATCAGCGTGTTGTAGGCCTTGGCCCAGGTGTTTCTGTGGTTGGAGGTAAGTATTCCAATTGGCTCTTTGTTGGTCTGGAGGGAAGTGTTCCAGATCTTCTCAAGCTGCACAAAGATCTGGTCGGATGTGAGTGGAGTCCCATCGCTGTTGTACACGTCCAGCTCAAAAAACTGAAAAAACAGGGAAAAGGATGAGAAACTGAGTTGAGAGAGACAAATGTAAGTTAAGGGAAAAGAGTGTAGAGGAGTAGGGCACAGAGGGAACTGTGAGAAGAGAAGCAGAGAGTCATTAGCAATGACATGGGATGGAGTGTGGAATGAGGACGGAAAAGGGAAGGAATGAAAAGAAGTGGAAAGAGCTGAGTGAGGAAGTGCAGAGGAGGGAGAAATGAGAAACTGGAGGAGCGAGGGAGGAGTGAGAAGAGGGTGCAAGGGGAAGAGCAAGAGAGCGAAGGGACAAGGAGCCAGAGGAGGGAGCACAAAGGACGGAGTGAAAGAGGAAGGACTGGGTCTGGAAGAAGAAAGGACGAGGGTGAGGTGATGTGGGGAGGGGAGGGAGAAAAGAGAGCAGAGCTGGGAAGGCAAGGTGCAGGGGGGAGTCAGAGGAGAGGGAAGAGGTGAGACAGTAAGACTGAGAAAGGGAAGGAGTGAGTGGACAGAGGGAAGTGAGAGGGGGTGGCCAGTAAGAGGGGAGCGAGGGGGGAGAGCAGGAGAGGCGCACAGTGTGATAAGGGAGAAGTGGGAGGAAGAAATGAGAAGTGAAAAGGAGGGTGTGACGGGAGTGAGAGAGGAGAGGAGTAAGAAGAGGAGGAGGAAGAGAGGAATGAGTTAAGGAATCTGAAGGAGGAAACAGAAGAGACAGACGAGGAGTACGAGAAGGGGAGAGTGGGGAGGAGTGGGATGCAGCAGGGGGAGGAGTGACACATAGCAGTAAGAGTGGGGAGGAGTGAGACGTAGCAGTGAGAGGGGGGAGGAGCGAGACGGAGCAGTGAGAAGGGCAGAAGTGAGATGTAGCAGGGGGAGGAGCGAGACATAGCAGCGAGAGAGGGGAGGAGTGAGACATAGCAGTGAGAGGGGAGTAGTGAGATAGCTGATAGTGGGAGAGGGGAGGAGTGAGACGTAGCAGTAACAGGGGAGGAGCGAGACAGAGCAGTGAGAGAGGGGCAGGAGTAAGATGTAGCAGTGAGGGGGAGCGAGACATAGCAGTGAAAGAGGGGCAGGAGTGAGACGTAGCAGTGAGGGGAGGAGTGAGACGTAGCTGTGAGAGGGGCCACAGTGAGATATAGCAGAGAGAGGGAGTGAAAGCAGAAGGGAGGAGCGACAGAAGCATGCATGGGAGGGGGAGACAGAGAGGGGTAGGAGGGCACAAGTGAGAGGACAGAGGAGGAGCAGGGACAGGCGTGAGAGGTGAGGAGTAAGAGTGGCAGAGTGTAATAAACCTGGGACAGTGAAAAGGGAGGCGTGAGAGAGTGAAAGAGTTGTGGGTAATGAAAGGACAGTGGTGTCATGCGGGGGGAGGAGTGAGAGGAAAGGCTTGAGATGGGGAAGGCTGAGAGAATAGAAGGTGGAGAGCGGAGTAGTGAAGGAAAAAGGGTTGGGGAGGAACAACAGAGAAGACTAGAAAGGGAAGGAGTAGAAAAGTGGAGTGAGAAGGAGACAGTGGAAGAGATAGTAGGAGCGTGAGATGGAAGAAGAGTGAAGTAGTAGTGAGGGGGAGGAGTACGGCAAAAGGACAGAGAACAGAGGAGTGAGATGAGAGGAGAGGAGCTGGAGAAGAGAAGTATATAAGAAACAGTCTCAAAGCCACAAAGGGGCCGATCGATCGAACGCATATCCCCCAATTCATGAAAAAGTAGCAAAACTTCAACCTTAGAAGTACGTACACTTACGAGTGCAGATTTACTACTTTTGGGAATTCACAAACAATCTATCTTGAACACCTGGAATGATGGGGCAGGTGCAGGGCTCTAGGCATACTATTAGAAAGTCAAGTGACATCTCCTGTAGGTTCTGATGTTCCCTGTGTTGAATTCTACATTTCACAGAGTCATGTATAACGGAAAAGATGCCCCCTTTGCAAAAGCGTGCTTTTTAGGTCTCGGCTAGACAGCGGAGAGATATGTTGCTTACAATCTATGGGCTTCAGCCCGCCCATAGGCTTACCATTTGCTTGCGCCGTCGTCGCTCTCTTATCTCTTGTCCCCATTTGTCCATCCATGGCATGCAAATGTTACGCCACTCCTTTTGTTTAGCCCTTTCCAGATCATGACCAAGTACGTGTATCCATCCACGGGTCCCTTTTTAGGAGCTACTTTTTTCTTTGTGATTAGAGCACTCCCCATGAGTGTGTGTGTTTTCACTCGCGCTGTCGTCCGTCTCCTGTGTCTCTTCCCTCATCCTACCCGTCCTATCCCTATCCCAGTCAGATCGGCCTCACATCTGAAGCGGCTTTATCTTCACACAGTAAACTATTCAGAAGACGCTTTCCCTGTCCGCCTTTAATTTTTTATTGGCTCGCAGTGCCCTGGGACTCATAAGTAAAATAGGGCTTTTATGTTTCTTTTTAAAAGGCGGCTGGATGAGAGAACTTTTGTTATTACAGTGACAGCTGTGCACTCAGAGAGGCAGTCTTTGAATATAATTCCTCTGTAAACAGCTTTATTTCACTGGTGTGCCTATGTGTACAAACAGTGAGCGCAAAGTGCGCGCCTTGTAATATATTAGAGCCGCCGGAACATCAGGGCATCATTGTCAGAATGATATTACACTCCGAAGCACTGTGAGGCAAGGGTTTCTTTAACAACATTCCCCAAAATATAATTAAACTGTGGGGCAGAGGCAGACTTGAGGCTACGAACCCCTCCTGAATTCTAATTTTAGCTCCCCTACTGACAATGCAGTGCAACCCTGGATACTTTACACTTGATTCCTTCTGAGTAATCAAATTTGTATCACATGCCACAAACATGACAGAAAGCACGACTTCCCCCTGCGTACATCCCCAGACTGCCCTCACCCCATCAGGAACTGAGAGGGACGGTCAAAGACCGCTTGCTAAGTGCATGTCCAAAAAAAACTTTAAACACGACCCCATGTAAATTAAATTTTGTTTTATATATAGGCTTGAACCAGGGCAGTACCAAAACCCTGTGCGTCTCTGGACTGGGTGCCATGTAACACGGGGACGGACAGGGCCTTTGAATCATCTCCAGGAATGGTATAAAACTGCTCAAGTTGGTTAGCTGAGACATCATCTTGCTAATTTTAGCACTTACTGTGAACGGAAGAACATCCAGCCACTTCACAAAACTTTGGGTCTGATTGCTACTGGCAAAAGGGCAGTTTTAAGGCCCTGTGGAACTATGACCTTAGCAGCAGACATATCTGCGCAGGAAGGAAAGGCAAGAGGTTTTATTTATTTATAGTTTTATAAATGGTAAACATTGTCATACGTAGGTGACTTTAGGGCACTGCTAACATCATGCTATGACTCCTATTCGATGAGTGTTCATTGCTTGGCCTCTTTGCTGACTTTCTAAGCAGGATGTGCCAGGCGCGATGTGATATTATGGGCAGTGTAACAAAGCATGTGATCGGTACAGTCAAAGAAATTATGCAATCGTGTGGCTGTGACGATATCTGGTCGGGGACTTGCTGCAGTTGCACCATATGTTGCCTAATCGTGGCTTTAGGTGGGATGTAAAAAGTGTTGGGTTGGTCTCAAAAGGAAGTATGGCGTATGTAATTATGAGTGTGTCTTAAACACAAAGTAAAATTCTGGGCCTCATTTAGAGTTTGGTGGATGGGTTTCTCCGTCACAAACGTTACAGATTTCCCGTCCACCGAAATATAAATCCCATAGGCTATAATGGGATTGAAACACGGCGGACGGGATATCAGTGACCTTTGTGACGGCGTAACCCGTCCGCCAACCTCTAAATCAGGCCCTTTGTGATTTCAATAGTGTGCCACCTGACCAATATTTTGGGTCCTATCTGAGTTTTCTGTTTTTGCATCCAGATACGGAACACAACTGACATACTTCTAAAAGAAGCCAGGACTATTTGCTTTGCCAGTGGTTGTTAGCTCTTTAAGATAAATGACTAACAAAAATGATTTTGTTGTAAATAATATAGAAAATGTTTCATTTCTGGAATCGAGACAGTGAATTAAACATGACATGCATGTGGCAGGGGTCTCAATCGTTGATGTTACGTTTGCCATGTATACTCTTTTTCTCTCCACTCTCCACATCTAGTCCATGTGTTATACCTCATCTTTCATTCTCAGCACACTCCCTTCACTCTCTCCTGAATGCCCACTGTAGGAAGCTGGCTCGCTATATCCCCAAAGGTTGCAGAGGCAGAAATAGATGGGTCTAGTGCACTTTTTGTGGTCGTGTGGGAGAGCAGCTAGGCTTATCAAGGAGTTGTGTTAAGTATCTGTTGTGGTCACAGAGGCAATAAATGAGACACACACGCAAAGATTAAATCTGAGAACAATTTAGAAAAATAAAAGTTGCTTTTATATATGCTTTGAACCAAAGAACTTTGTTATAAGGTAAGTAGTTTTTAAATTAAAATACTTTGCTGTTTCAAAAATCGACAGTGCAATTTTCACAGTCTTCAATGTTAGCCTATGGAAGGAAAACAAGGATGCAGTTTCTCAGGTAAGTATGCAATTTATAATCCCAGTCTTCAGGGTTTCAGGCTAGCACCAGGCAATGTTCAGGTTGATACCAAGTGTGCACCCACAGCGGCACGGGAGTGGCTGGGTGCCACAGTCGAAGTTGGAGTCGATGCCCAATGTTAGGCAATAGAGCCTCGGGGGGGTATGGGGGGAGGTGGACTAAAGACGCGCTGCTCCCAGGTAAGTAGAGGTGGTGTCAGAACTTGGTCTCCAGGGGTTGAGGCAAGCACCAGGGGGGCCACAAGGCAGCACCAAACTTACACCCTCAGCAGCACAGGGGCGGTCGGGCGCACCGTGCCAGCACAGCGTTGGGCGCCCAATGCTATCCAATGGAGACCAGGGGTATCTGCTGAACCACTGCTTACAGGTGAGTAGAGTGGGGTCAGGGGTGGATCTCCTGCGGATGAAGCAAGGACAAAGGGGGCCCACAAGGCAGCACCAAACTTACACCGTCAGCGACACAGGGCAGCTGGGTGCAGAGTACCAACACAGAGTTGGGCTCCCAATGTCAGTCAATGCAGGAGATCACTTTCAGAAACGGGCTGCAGGCTCTGGCCAGGGGACTGGGAGAGGTCATCCCACAGCTGCCCAGGTAATTTAAGATGCCAGAGGTTGTAGGGACACCAACGGTCTAATTCCCCAAGGCCCAGGGGCCCTGGGTGCATGGGTGTCTTTTGGGGTCGGAAACAGCTTAGTGGACATCTTAGGGTCAGGGGGCGCCCTCGGATTTAGGCTTAAGGCCTTGCTGTTGGGTCCAGCAGGGGTATGCCCACTATGGACTATGGGTCAGAAGCGCTGGGGAACCTTCAGTGGACTGACGGGCCACTTGGACTCTGGCCGAGGGCGTTGGGTGCAGAGGTGGTTTCAGGCGGCGGTTTTGCGGTTCCTCAGGCAGACTGCTTTCTTCTTTGGAGATGTTTCTTTTGGACAAGCCTGCTGTCAATAGGAGTTCTTGTTGTTCATTGAAGGCAGGCAGTCCTTCCAAGGCTTTGGACGTTGCTGGGCTGCAGGACAGTTGTCTTCTGAGCGCAGGTTTCTTTAAAGGCTGCAGACAGGTCGGTAGAACTGGGGCCAAGTCAGTTGGCGTCTTCAGTCTTCTCTACTGGGTGACTTCTGTTTTGTCTGGCTCTTCTTAGGTCGACAGGAATCTTCTTCTACGGTTCAGGGGTGCTGCCTTAATACTGAATTTAGTGGCGGTACAGGGAGTACCAGGTGGTAACCAATGGGCTACTCACCTTTAGGGTGACTACACCCTTCCTATGACCACTTCCTTTGGTAAGTGGCCATAGCTCTCACCCTACTGGCCCAATTCCTTTCATACAAGATGGAGGAATCCATAAAGTAGTGTCCACTTCAGCTCGTCCACCCTAGGGGTGGGACTGGCATGAAGTGGGCACTACTCCTAATTAACAAAATTTTCCTGCCAGTCCTGCCACCAAAAGTGGGATCAGGAACTGGGGGTCGGCCTCCTCCACCATTTGGAGAGAACTGGGTCGCATTTCAATGGCGGCAAGGCCTTTGAAGCTCCCCTCCCTGGAATGTCCATCTGGCCTGGGAGAGGAGGTCACACCTCTGCCCAGAGCAGGCCTTTGTTCGGAGCCCTCAAGAGCAATGGATCTCACCTTAAGGTGGCTGCACTGGTTTTTGGTAAGTTTTCAGGGGCACCTTTAAAGTGCCCTCTGAGTCCATGTATTAATAAATCCATCACTAGATTCAGTGAGGGTTTATTAATACTAGACGTTTAATACCAAAGATCCCTATTATCAGTGAGGCCATAATGTAGCTGTAACTCGTAATGACCAGGGACCAGGAAATGTAGTTAAAATGGCATCACTGTTGTAGGAGGCTGGCCTGGTTTGTAGTGGTACCAAGGGGTACACTCTGCACCAGGTCCAGTTATCCCTTATTAGTGTAGAAGAGGTGTCTAGCAGCTTAGGCTGATAGAAAATGGTAGCTTAGCAGAGCAGCTTAGGCTGAACTAGGAGACATGCAAAGCTCCCACTATACCACTGGTGTCATATGCACAATATCATAAGAAAACACAATACACAGATATACTAAAAATAAAGGTACTTTATTTTTATGACAATATCCCAAAGTATCTCAGTGAGTACCCTCAGTATGAGGATAGCAAATATACACAAGATATATGTACACAATACCAAAATATGCAGTAATAGCAATAGAAAACAGTGCAAACAATGTATAGTCACAATAGAATGCAATGGGAGCACATAGGGATAGGGGCAACACAAACCATATCCTCTAGAAGTGGAATGTGAACCACGAATGGACCCCAAACCTATGTGAGCTCGTAGAGGGTCGCTGGGACTGTAAGAAAACAGTGAGGGTTAGAAACATAGCCCACCCCAAGACCCTGAAAAGTGGGTGCAAAGTGCACCTAAGTTCCCCAGACAGCACAGAAGTCGTGATAGGGGAATTCTGCAAGAAAGACCAACACCAGCAATGCAACAACGATGGATTTCCAGATGAGAGTACCTGTGGAACAAGGGGACCAAGTTCAAAAGTCACGATCAAGTAGGGAGTGGGCAGATGCCCAGGAAAGGCCAGCTGTGGGTGCAAAGAAGCTGCCACCGGATGGTAGAAGCTGTGGATTCTGCAAGAACGAAGAGGGCTAGAAACTTCCCCTTTGGAGGATGGATGTCCCACGTCGTGAAGAAGCTTGCAGAGGTGTTTTCGTGCAGAAAGACCGCAAACAAGCCTTGCTAGCTGCAAGGGTCGCGGTTAGGGTTTTTGGATGCTGCTGTGGCCCAGGAGGGACCAGGATGTCGCCAATTGCGTGAGGAGACAGAGGGGGCGTCAAGCAAGACAAAGAGCCCACTCAGAATCAAGCAGCACCCGCAGAAGTGCCGGAACAGGCACTACGAAGTGGAGTGAACTCGAGCTCACCCGAAGTCACAAAGGAAGGTCCCACGACGCCGGAGGACAACTCAGGAGGTCGTGCACTGCAGGTTAGAGTGCCGGGGACCCAGGCTTGGCTGTGCACAAAGGAAATCCTGGAAGAGTGCACAGGAGCCGGAGCAGCTGCAAATCACGCGGTTCCCAGCAATGCAGTCTAGCGTGGGGAGGCAAGGACTTACCTCCACCAAACTTGGACTGAAGAGTCTCTGGACTGTGGGAGTCACTTGGACAGAGTTGCTGAGTTCAAGGGACCTCGCTCGTCGTGCTGAGAGGAGACCCAGAGGACCGGTGATGCAGTTCTTTGGTGCCTGCGGTTGCAGGGGGAAGATTCTGTCGACCCATGGGAGATTTCTTCGGAGCTTCTAGTGCAGAGAGGAGGCAGACTACCCCCACAGCATGCACCACCAGGAAAACAGTCGAGAAGGCGGCAGCATCGCGTTACAAGGTCGCAGTAGTCGTCTTTGCTACTTTGTTGCAGTTTTGCAGGCTTCCAGCGCGGTCAGCAGTCGATTCCTTGGCAGAAGGTGAAGAGAGAGATGCAGAGGAACTCTGATGAGCTCTTGCATTCGTTATCTAAAGAATTCCCCAAAGCAGAGACCCTAAATAGCCAGAAAAGGAGGTTTGGCTACTTAGGAGAGAGGATAGGCTAGCAACACCTGGAGGAGCCTATCAGAAGGAGTCTCTGACGTCACCTGCTGGCACTGGCCACTCAGAGCAGTCCAGTGTGCCAGCAGCACCTCTGTTTCCAAGATGGCAGAGGTCTGGAGCACACTGGAGGAGCTCTGGGCACCTCCCAGGAGATGTGCAGGTCAGGGGAGTGGTCACTCCCCTTTCCTTTGTCCAGTTTCGCGCCAGAGCAGGGCTGTGGGATCCCTGAACCGGTGTAGACTGGCTTATGCAGAAATGGGCACCATCTGTGCCCATGAAAGCATTTCCAGAGGCTGGGGGAGGCTACTCCTCCCCAGCCCTGACACCTTTTTCCAAAGGGAGAGGGTGTAACACCCTCTCTCTGAGGAAGTCCTTTGTTCTGCCTTCCTGGGCCAAGCCTGGCTGGACCCCAGGAGGGCAGAAACCTGTCTGAGGGGTTGGCAGCAGCAGCAGCTGCAGTGAAACCCCAGGAAAGGCAGTTTGGCAGTACCCGGGTCTGTGCTAGAGACCCGGGGGATCATGGGATTGTCTCCCCAATACCAGGATGGCATTGGGGGGGGCAATTCCATGACCTTAGACATGTTACATGGCCATGTTCGGAGTTACCATTGTGAAGCTATACATAGGTAGTGACCTATGTATAGTGCACGCGTGTAATGGTGTCCCCGCACTCACAAAGTCCGGGGAATTTGCCCTGAACAATGTGGGGGCACCTTGGCTAATGCCAGGGTGCCCACACACTAAGTAACTTAGCACCCAACCTTTACCAGGTAAAGGTTAGACATATAGGTGACTTATAAGTTACTTAAGTGCAGTGGTAAATGGCTGTGAAATAACGTGGACATAATTTCACTCAGGCTGCAGTGGCAGGCCTGTGTAAGAATTGTCAGAGCTCCCTATGGGTGGCAAAAGAAATGCTGCAGCCCATAGGGATCTCCTGGAACCCCAATACCCTGGGTACCTCAGTACCATATACTAGGGAATTATAAGGGTGTTCCAGTATGCCAATGTAAATTGGTAAAATTGGTCACTAGCCTGTTAGTGAAAATTTGTACAGAGGGAGCATAACCACTGAGGTTCTGGTTAGCAGAGCCTCAGTGAGACAGTTAGGCATCACACAGGGAACACATACATATAGGCCACAAACTTATGAGCACTGGGGTCCTGGCTAGCAGGGTCCCAGTGACACATAACAAACATACTGAAAACATAGGGTTTTCACTATGAGCACTGGGCCCTGGCTAGCAGGATCCCAGTGAGACAGTGAAAACACCCTGACATATACTCACAAACAGGCCAAAAGTGGGGGTAACAAGGCTAGAAAGAGGCTACTTTCTCACACAGCCCCCTCCCCCCCCAAAACGAAGGACAATAAGGCTAACCTTGGCCAGTTGAGACTTTATTGTCTAAGTGGTGATAAGTAGAGTAGTTCTGCAATAGACTGGTTACTCCCTTTATCATCCACTATATGGTTACTTCCCTGTGGGGATGTAAACCACCCTGTTTGAAGTTTTGTAGCTAAGCAACAATGTGAAGATATATTTTCAGAGTTTCTATCAGTAAGTTTTAGTTTAGAGCAGTGGGAATTGTCCACTGAACCTATTTGTAGTGATGAAAATGCCAGACAGGGATGCTGTCTCAGTAAAGCCATATCTGGGCAAAAACTTTGTCCATATGGCTGGAAGAGAGAACAGGGATGCTGTTTCTCTTTAGTTGGAGCAGGGCAGGGATGCTGTCCTATGAGCTCCACACTAGGGCAGGGATGCTGTCCTAAGTGTTGTGAGGTAGTGCAGGGTTTCTGCAATAAAGTTTCTCTGGGAGGGTTGGAGGGATGCTCCATGTCAACTAAAATGGTGCTCTTTTTCTCACCAATGTTAGTTATCCCACAGAGAGGTACTTCCACCTCAGGGAGTACAGCTATGCCAGCTGATGATTCCCTTGGAACAGGTGCCACCCCAGGAGAGGTTTCTCCCACCACAGGAATGGTATCCTCAATGGCAGAGTGGTTAGGGGATACTGTGATACCCTTTTTACCGTTGTTGGAGAGGGATCCTGAGTTTTCAGTAGAAATGAGAGGGAACAATTCCTCAGGGATACCCAGCATGGCTGCATGGGTATAAAACTCTACATCAGCCCAACCTGAGGCCTCTAGGTCATTACCTAAGAGACAGTCTACAGGTAAGTTAGGTGATACTACCACCTGCTTAGGCCCAGTAACTCCACCCCAACTAAGCTGAACTATAGCTAAGGGAAGAAACTTAGTGGAGTTATGGACATCAATAATCGTATACTGTTGTCCAATGATGTGTTGTTCAGGAGCCACAAGGTTTTCAGCCACCAAAGTGATACTGGCACCTGTGTCCCTGTAGGCCTGAGCCTCAACACTATTTATTGTAACTGTCTGCCTGTACTTATCCATTGTAAGGGGACAAGCAGCCAGTGTGGCAAGGCCAATGCCACTAGGTGTGACAGAAACTGTCTTGGGACTGACTACCCCAGTTTCTATGATGGACCCATAAGTGAACCCAACTACACCCTTAATTTGACTGTTGCCAGCAGTCCCACCACTAGTACCACTACTGCTAGGGGCACTAGAGCTTGATGTATTAGTGGTGGTAGGCTCAGGGGGTTTACCTGGACAGGACTTATCCCCTGGCCTATGGCCTCTATTTTTACACACAAAGCACCAAGACTTTTTAATGTGTGTGGGTTGAGAAGAAGAGGAAGAATTTGTTTTATCCCCACCCCCTGAAGAGTGTTTAGGATTTGAAGAAGGATCTTTGGTTTTACCTTTGTCCCCATGCTTATCCTGAGATTTCTCACCATCTTTCTTCTTGCCATCCTTGTCACCACCTGTATGAACTTTTCTGTTCACTCTTGTTCTGACCCATTTGTCTGCCTTTCCCAATTCTTGGGGAGAGGTCAGATCTGAGTCCACTAGATACTGGTGCAACAAATCAGACACACAATTATTAAGAATATGCTCTCTCAGGATTAAGTTATACAGGCTTTCATAGTCAGAAACTTTACTGCCATGTAACCACCCCTCCAAGGCCTTCACTGAATGGTCAACAAAGTCTACCCAGTCTTGTGAAGACTCCTTTTTGGTTTCTCTGAACTTGATCCTGTACTGTTCAGTGGTTAAGCCATAACCATCTAGGAGTGCATTCTTAAGAACTGTAAAATTATTGGCATCACTTTCCTTCACCGTAAGGAGCCTATCCCTACCCTTTCCACTGAAAGATAGCCATAGGATAGCAGCCCACTGCCTTTGAGGGACCTCCTGTACAACACAGGCCCTCTCAAGTGCAGCAAACCACTTGTTAATGTCATCCCCCTCCTTGTAAGGGGGAACTATCTTGTGCAGATTCCTAGAATCATGCTCTTTTACAGGATGACTATTTGGAATACTGCTGCTGCCACCATGGGGTCCAAACCCCAACCTCTGTCTTTCTTTTTCTAAGTCAAATGCTTCCCTGTCTAGATCCAGCTGTTGCTTTTTAAGCTTCAGCCTGGACTCTTCCACTCTCAATCTATTGAGTTCCCTTTCTAACATTCTGTCTTCAGGGAGGGTGGGTTGGGCATGCCTTGACACAAAAGAATGGTGTGAATGAACAGAGGGAGACCTGTCCCTAACAGATGGCACTCTAACACTCTGGCCTACAGAAGTAACACTCCTACTGTGATGAGAACTCACATTACTACCAGCCATGCTAGGTGGCCTGCTAAGGGGCAGGTTGGGAAGGTTTTCCTTTTTAACACTTTTACTGGGGCTACCACAGAATCAGAGTGTGAACCATCAGCTAATTTCTCACCAGATGTGCCAACTAAGGTCTTATCCTGTTCAATGAGCATATTAACTAACAGTTATCTTGAGGGATTCTTCCCTACCCCTAAACCTCTTTCAATGCTTAGACTCCTTGCTCCTTTCCAGCTAAGGTGATCATAAGCAACTCTGGTCAGATCAACAGTTTGACCTGTGCCAGACATGATAGAAAAGGTTTAAGGGACAGAAAAAGAAAGAAAACGTTTCAGTACTTTTCAAGGAACAGAAAAAAAACTTTTAAAACTTTTTAAGAACTTTTTGAAAGTTTAGAGGTACTTTTCAGCACTTAGCAAAAAGAGTAAGAGAAGAAAAGTAAAACTTTTTGGTTAGGTGTACATACACTGAACTTGTTTTGTATATTTTTCTCTTATGAAAAGTACAAAATTACAAAGTGGTAAGTAGTTGCAAGTACTTATCCCACCGCTGCACAACCAATGTAGATGGCTGGCCTGGTTTGTAGTGGTACCAAGGGGTACTTACACTCTGCACCAGGTCCAGTTATCCCTTATTAGTGTAGAAGAGGTGTCTAGCAGCTTAGGCTGATAGAAAATGGTAGCTTAGCAGAGCAGCTTAGGCTGAACTAGGAGACATGCAAAGCTCCCACTATATCACTGGTGTCATATGCACAATATCATAAGAAAACACAATACACAGATATACTAAAAATAAAGGTACTTTATTTTTATGACAATATGCCAAAGTATCTCAGTGAGTACCCTCAGTATGAGGATAGCAAATATACACAAGATATATGTACACAATACAAAAATATGCAGTAATAGCAATAGAAAACAGTGCAAACAATGTATAGTCACAATAGAATGCAATGGGAGCACATAGGGATAGAGGCAACACAAACCATATACTCTAGAAGTGGAATGAGAACCACGAATGGACCCCAAACCTATGTGAGCTCGTAGAGGATCGCTGGGACTGTAAGAAAACAGTGAGGGTTAGAAACATAGCCCACCCCAAGACCCTGAAAAGTGGGTGCAAAGTGCACCTAAGTTCCCCAGAGAGCACAGAAGTCGTGATAGGGGAATTCTGCAAGAAAGACCAACACCAGCAATGCAACAACGATGGATTTCCAGACGAGAGAACCTGTGGAACAAGGGGACCAAGTTCAAAAGTCACGATCAAGTCGGGAGTGGGCAGATGCCCAGGAAATGCCAGCTGTTGGTGCAAAGAAGCTGCCACCGGATGGTAGAAGCTGTGGATTCTACAAGAACGAAGAGGGCTAGAAACTTCCCCTTTGGAGGATGGATGTCCCACGTCGTGAAGAAGCTTGCAGAGGTGTTTTCGTGCAGAAAGACCGCAAACAAGCCTTGCTAACTGCAAGGGTCGCGGTTAGGGTTTTTGGATGCTGCTGTGGCCCAGGAGAGACCAGGATGTCGCCAATTGCGTGAGGAGACAGAGGGGGCGTCCAGCAAGACAAAGAGCCCACTCAGAAGCAAGCAGCACCCGCAGAAGTGCCGGAACAGGCACTACGAAGTGGAGTGAACCGGAGCTCACCCGAAGTCACAAAGGAAGGTCCCACGACGCCGGAGGACAACTCAGGAGGTCGTGCACTGCAGGTTAGAGTGCCGGGGACCCAGGCTTGGCTGTGCACAAAGGAAATCCTGGAAGAGTGCACAGGAGCCGGAGCAGCTGCAAATCACGCAGTTCCCAGCAATGCAGTCTAGCGTGGGGAGGCAAGGACTTACCTCCACCAAACTTGGACTGAAGAGTCACTGGACTGTGGGAGTCACTTGGACAGAGTTGCTGAGTTCAAGGGACCTCGCTCGTCGTGCTGAGAGGAGACCCAGAGGACCGGTGAAGCAGTTCTTTGGTGCCTGCGGTTGCAGGGGGAAGATTCCGTCGACCCACGGGAGATTTCTTCGGAGCTTCTAGTGCAGAGAGGAGGCAGACTACCCCCACAGCATGCACCACCAGGAAAACAGTCGAGAAGGCGGCAGGATCAGCGTTACAAGGTCGCAGTAGTCGTCTTTGCTACTTTGTTGCAGTTTTGCAGGCTTCCAGCGCGGTCAGCAGTCGATTCCTTGGCAGAAGGTGAAGAGAGAGATGCAGAGGAACTCTGATGAGCTCTTGCATTCGTTATCTAAAGAATTCCCCAAAGCAGAGACCCTAAATAGCCAGAAAAGGAGGTTTGGCTACTTAGGAGAGAGGATAGGCTAGCAACACCTGGAGGAGCCTATCAGAAGGAGTCTCCGACGTCACCTGCTGGCACTGGCCACTGAGAGCAGTCCAGTGTGCCAGCAGCACCTCTGTTTCCAAGATGGCAGAGGTCTGGAGCACACTGGAGGAACTCGGAGTGGTCACTCCCTTTTCCTTTGTCCAGTTTCGCGCCAGAGCAGGGCTGGGGGATCCCTGAACCGGTGTAGACTGGCTTATGCAGAAATGGGCACCACCTGTACCCATGAAAGCATTTCCAGAGGCTGGGGGAGGCTACTCCTCCCCAGCCCTGACACCTTTTTCCAAAGGGAGAGGGTGTAACACCCTCTCTCTGAGGAAGTCCTTTGTTCTGCCTTCCTGGGCCAAGCCTGGCTGGACCCCAGGAGGGCAGAAACCTGTGTGAGGGGTTGGCAGCAGCAGCAGCTGCGGTGAAACCCCAGGAAAGGCAGTTTGGCAGTACCCGGGTCTGTGCTAGAGACCCGGGGGATCATGGGATTGTCTCCCCAATACCAGGATGGCATTGGGGGGGCAATTCCATGACCTTAGACATGTTACATGGCCATGTTCGGAGTTACCATTGTGAAGCTATACATAGGTAGTGACCTATGTATAGTGTACGCGTGTAATGGTGTCCCGCACTCACAAAGTCCGGGAAATTTGCCCTGAACAATGTGGGGGCACCTTGGCTAGTGCCAGGGTGCCCACACCCTAAGTAACTTAGCACCCAACCTTTACCAGGTAAAGGTTAGACATATAGGTGACTTATAAGTTACTTAAGTGCAGTGGTAAATGGCTGTGAAATAACGTGGATGTTATTTCACTCAGGCTGCAGTGGCAGGCCTGTGTAAGAATTGTTAGAGCTCCCTATGGGTGGCAAAAGAAATGCTGCAGCCCATAGGGATCTCCTGGAACCCCAATACCCTGGGTACCTCAGTACCATATACTAGGGAATTATAAGAGTGTTCCAGTATGCTAATGTAAATTGGTAAAATTGGTCACTAGCCTGTTAGTGAAAATTTGTACAGAGAGAGCATAACCACTGAGGTTCTGGTTAGCAGAGCCTCAGTGAGACAGTTAGGCATCACACAGGGAACACATACATATAGGCCACAAACTTATGAGCACTGGGGTCCTGGCTAGCAGGGTCCCAGTGACACATAACAAACATACTGAAAACATAGGGTTTTCACTATGAGCACTGGGCCCAGGCTAGCAGGATCCCAGTGAGACAGTGAAAACCCCCTGACATATACTCACAAACAGGCCAAAAGTTGGGGTAACAAGGCTAGAAAGAGGCTACTTTCTCACAACTGTTCACTTACTATGTCTGGGAATCAACAGTAGCATAGCAGGGACATATCTGCTCATGCAGGTAGGCCCTCACATGCAATTTCATGCACCCTGCCTTTAGGGCTGGAAGGCCTGCCAGAGGGGTGACTTACATGCATTGCATGCAGTGTGCAGGGGACAGGGTACACAGGCTGTGTGCCATGTCAAGTTTTCATTTTAGGTCTGCACCAAGACACGCACCCTGTGAAAAATGACTGTGCAATTTTAGGAAAAGAGATGTGGCACTGGAGACCTCAATTCAATAGTTTATTCGGTCCAAATTTGGGCCATTTAAAAGATTTAAAAATATATACATACGTACAGAAAGATAAAAACCATAAACCAGTACACAATAAAAGGAACAATAGTAAAAAAAGTAGGGATCCAGTAGCTGCCTGAGAAAGATTACATAAATAGGTGGGGTGAAAGAGGTGCTCAGAATAGTCTCTGGATCTTACCCTGTACATAACCCTGAACAGTAAAATAATAATAACGTAAAAGCTGTTGTGTGGCACATCTCTATATAAAATCAGGCATTGAAACTCCAGACAGTAAAACTGATTAAAAATTTAAGAAGTCAGACAGTGATAGATGATGCTCTAGGTTAATTAGTTCTTTTGGGTTAATTAATCCAATAAATTGCATCTTGACAATTATAAAATTAAATATAATTTTAAATTTATAAAACACTTTAGTTAAAATAACTCAATGTAGCACTTATTCAGAGATACGGTCTTTTGGGCTCAATAAGTCGCGGTTTACAATTAGAGCCCAAGGCTGATATAACAGGATGCTGGTTTACTGTTTTCAAGACAGCTCTTCAAACAGTGAGTTAAAATCTAGAATAGTCCTATTACGAATTTTCCATGCTGCAGCCAGATATTTAGAAACAGCGCTGATTATCAGTATGGAAGTGTCGTATTTACATATTCTGAATAGACTGTTGCGGGATAGTGGTTGGAGTGTTCTGCACAAGGGAATAATCCACTTCCCTCGGGGGCCTTTGTACAGAGGGCAGAAAAATAGGATGTGTTCAGCTGTTTCCTTGCATAAATGACAATTTATGCACTTGTCCGATGGGGAGCTGTTAGTCAACCAACCAGCCGTGTAGCTATTAACCGCCAATGTCCCGTACCTGAGCTGGAGTAGTAGAGAGCGAGCACGGGCTGGTATGGGTAGATCCAGGGAGCTTTCAGGGAAGGGAACGTGTTTGACCAGCAGGAATTCTGCTGTCAGCCGACCTGACACATTTGAACCGAGAGATTCCTCGTTGATTTTTGCCCAATAATGTTCTTTGATCAGGCGTTTAGCACTGCCAGGAATCATCTCGGGGTTCTCCCAGTACTGGGATAGACTCAGTTTGGTCCATGCCGCTTTCATCTCCCTGAGCCACCGTACCTTTTCCCATCCGTGATGAGGTGGTAATAGTTCTTTAACTGCTGCCCTGTAGTGTTCAAGTTCGTCTGTTTTCCATAGTCTGACCCAATATAGGAGTGGTCTTAGATATGCTACGTCTTTGATACTATTTAAGCCCAGGTCCAGTCTGAGAGGGAGCATTGGCGTGCCCCTCCTCAGTCTAGATATGTGTCTGAGGAAGTTATTTTCTTTGGTTTGGAGAGTATCCATCTGTCTGTGTAATCCCCAAAGTTCTGCTCCATATAGGGCCGCAGCACGGATTTGTGCTTTATATATTTCAGAGATAAGGATCAGAGGGGGGCTTATGGCAGTGCTAGCTTTGCGTCCTATTACTCCACATCTTTGGCTAATTGTTAGCGCCCCTTTCCTTATGGCTGGCTCCCAGCTACCCTTGTCAGATAGTCTAATGCCCAAGTAGTCATATTCCATTACTCTCTCCAGGGGAGTTAAATCCATCTTTATGTTTGCGCTGAGCTTCTTGTTCGGGCGCTGTATATCATAAGTTTGGTTTTCTTATGGTTTATGTCTAATCCATAGTTTCTGCAGTATACACCAAACTGATTTACCAAGTTTTGAATTCCCATGGGTGATTTAGACAAAAGAATAGTGTCATCTGCGTAGAGTAGGCAGGGGACTTTGGTTCCAGCCTGCTTGGGAGAATCATTTGTGCAGTTTGCTAAGTACTTGATACAGTTGTTTATGTATAATAGGAAGAGAGTTGGGGCCAGGACGCACCCCTGTCTAACTCCCCTCTCAATAGCCACTGGTTCTGTGAGATCACCCTTCTTGCCGTTCCTGATTTGGGCATAGGTATTTTCATGTAGGCGGGTAATAAGTTTCAGGAGGCCATGCGGGACACCCATATTGGCTAGCGTCAGCCATAACTGGTTTCTGGGGACCAGGTCGAACGCGGCTCTGAGATCAATAAAAACTACGTAAAGGTTACCCCTTCCTATTTCTACAGTTTTCCATTTTATTGTTAAAAATCTTAGCACCTGATCTATAGTACTGACTGCTGGTCTGAACCCTGCTTGTAGATCAGAGATGGCGTTTGTTTCTAAAATCCAGTCTTCTAGACAGGACAAAATTTGTTTTGCAAAGATTTTTTGGAAGTTGTCGAGTAAGGAGATTGGGCGATAGTTGGCAGGGTTAGAGGGGTCGCCTTTCTTAAAAATGGGGACTATCTCTGCTCCCAACCAGGAGCTCGGAACAGGTGCTCCAGCAGCTATCTCATTGGAAATGAGGTTTAGGTATGGGGCCCATACATCTGGATTCGTCTTGTAAAGGTCTCCTGGTATTTTATCAAGGCCGGGGGCCTTTCCCCATTTCATTGAGGCAATCGCAGCCTTGGTATCTGCCAAAGTGAATTCAATTTTGGGGGTCTCGGAGGTCATGATATGGATCAGATCCCGGGAAGCAGCATCGGTGGTCCCCAGGTATAATTGGGAAAAATGGTCGGAGACCTGTTTAGCAGGGACCCAGTGCACTTTCAGGTGCAATTGCACCAGAAACCAGGCAAAAAGTGTGTGTGTGTGATAAGTACTATATTTTCTTTTACTTTCACCTTGTCAATATTGTGACAACTTTGTACCTCCTTCTCACACATTTGCACATAATCACAATTGCAATAGAAATATGTGACCATTGCTCTGTGAGCTCTGCAGAGGCTACGGACTGGATGACCATGTAATTTAAAGACCTCTGTGACCCACAGACAAGCATTATGAGAAACTTGTGCTGCCTTCAGCCTCAATGCCAGAGCCTTGGTGCATTATACACCTGGAGGCGACTCAGTTTGAACTATACTCTATGCAGGGTGAAGGAGGCTAGCTCAGTTTATGGTGTACACCTATGGTGTGGCACCTTATACTTAGTCCAGGCAACCCTTTGTGATAGTGAATAGGTGTCCAGATGGCAAAAGCTCTCTAAGGGTAGCTTGTTGTGGAGCCACTTTAGTGATGTCTGTGGGCCTGCTGCCTGTGCCCTTTAGCCTAGTAATGTTTCATTTTATTTCTTGTTATTCTTTGAGAAACTACCACATTTTGTGCTGATGTTTTATTCTCCTTTATCTTGCTGTCCTTTCGCCTAGGAAAGCATTTACATTTCTTAGCTTAACATTCTTTCCCTCCGTTCTTTCTTCAAGGCAGCAACGAGATAGGATTGTCGGCACTGTGTCTCTACCATTTCACAGAAACATACATATTTTTTCGTGGGGGCACTTTTTTCAGAACTTTAGCTGTTTTACTATAAAAACATTTCTCTGTCCCATGCACGTTAGACGGAGGTTCCAGCCAGATGACCACAATCGCATGCTGTCTGACTTCATTACAGCTGCACGCTGAGACTACTGTTTCTCCATTACTGTCATACTCAGGTGTGGGGGATAATGTCTTCCCGGGGGGACCTTGAAGGGTAGATTAGGGCTTATCCTGCTGTGCTAACATAGCATAGGTAGGAATCACACATCCTGCATAGTGACAGTATGGTGGGACTTTTCTTGTGTTTCACTTTTCTTGTCACCATTTTGCTTCTAGTATGTTTCATCATCCTAACTACTGCATTTTATGTTCTTTTATCTAAGACACAGCTGATTCAATAAATCTTCTTCAACCATCCCCTGCTTTGGTTTGTCTTATTATGTGTGAGACAGATCTAACTGAGAGAAAAAGATGAGATCTTGATCCACCACGATTTCCCTGAAAGGTCACAATGTCAGCACCCGGTTGCCACAACTCATCCCTGCTCTTGGGCAGAGATGGGGCGCTGCTGACTGTGCCGGAAACGGATTGGGCCAACAGTAGTCACATGGTGTGGGATTGGACTCACTTCCCCACAATTCAGGTGATGCTGCCGCCCAAATCCAGCAGCCTCATTGGTATAATGAGAGCCAGCGCAACAAGCTGAGGTGAGCAGCTAAAGCTTATTCTTTAGGAATGTAAAGCACTTGCAATACCACAGTGGTCAGTCAGTAACTCAATCACAAGAAAGAACCAAACAAGTGTTGCAAAATAAAGGATACTTTGGAGATATACATACACAATATACACACAAAATAATAAGCAGAAATGGCATAAAAATACACAGGGCCCTATGGGAGGGCCGAACTCTATACTAAAAAAAGTGGAATGTGAAACAGTCACCCCACCCAAGGTAAGTGTAGTGGTTGGCTAGGGCAATTAGGATTACCAGAGGGAAGTACAGTAAGTGACCCCAGCAACCAGGGGTAAGGTAGCTACCCACCCGGTTGTCCTATAGACTGACACAGAGAGTGGTGGTTGGAGTTTGTGGGATTCAGGACCCTTCCCAGTGGACCCTGAGGATACCAGGAGACAAGAGGATGGATGAGGAGTGCCCCTACCCCAGGATACCAAGAAGAATGGAGTACCTACTCCAGGGATCCAGATGCAGAGGGGAGAAGGGACTCTCTCTGAAGTCAGTGGAATCCTTGGATTGTCCAGCTGCTGTCACGACCCGGGGACCAGGCCGGTGGAACCCAGCGACGGATTCCGGAAGTGGAGTGTAGGAAAGTACCATCTTGCCTGGCATGTTACCCCCATTTTTCACTGTATATATGTTGTTTTAGTTGTATGTGTCACTGGGACCCTGGTAACCCAGGGCCCCAGTGCTCATAAGTGTGCCTGAATGTGTTACCTGTGTAGTGACTAACTGTCTCACTGAGGCTCTGCTAATCAGAACCTCAGTGGTTATGCTCTCTCATTTCTTTCCAAATTGTCACTAACAGGCTAGTGACCATTTTTACCAATTTACATTGGCTTACTGGAACACCCTTATAATTCCCTAGTATATGGTACTGAGGTACCCAGGGTATTGGGGTTCCAGGAGATCCCTATGGGCTGCAGCATTTCTTTTGCCACCCATAGGGAGCTCTGACAATTCTTACACAGGCCTGCCACTGCAGCCTGAGTGAAATAACGTCCACATTATTTCACAGCCATTTTACACTGCACTTAAGTAACTTATAAGTCACCTATATGTCTAACCTTTACCTGGTAAAGGTTAGGTGCAAGGTTACTTAGTGTGAGGGCACCCTGGCACTAGCCAAGGTGCCCCCACATTGTTCAGAGCCAATTCCCTGAACTTTGTGAGTGCGGGGACACCATTACACGCGTGCACTACATATAGGTCACTACCTATATGTAGCTTCACAATGGTAACTCCGAATATGGCCATGTAACATGTCTATGATCATGGAATTGCCCCCTCTATGCCATCCTGGCATAGTTGGCACAATCCCATGATCCCAGTGGTCTGTAGCACAGACCCTGGTACTGCCAAACTGCCCTTCCTGGGGTTTCACTGCAGCTGCTGCCAACCCCTCAGACAGGCAGCTGCCCTCCTGGGGTCCAGCCAGGCCTGGCCCAGGATGGCAGAACAAAGAACTTCCTCTGAGAGAGGGTGTGACACCCTCTCCCTTTGGAAAATGGTGTGAAGGCAGGGGAGGAGTAGCCTCCCCCAGCCTCTGGAAATGCTTTATTGGGCACAGATGTGCCCAATTCTGCATAAGCCAGTCTACACCGGTTCAGGGACCCCTTAGCCCCTGCTCTGGCGCGAAACTGGACAAAGGAAAGGGGAGTGACCACTCCCCTGACCTGCACCTCCCCTGGGAGGTGTCCCGAGCTCCTCCAGTGTGCTCCAGACCTCTGCCATCTTGGAAACAGAGGTGCTGCTGGCACACTGGACTGCTCTGAGTGGCCAGTGCCACCAGGTGACGTAAGAGACTCCTTGTGATAGGCTCCTTCAGGTGTTGCTAGCCTATCCTCTCTCCTAGGTAGCCAAACCCTCTTTTCTGGCTATTTAGGGTCTCTGTCTCTGGGGAAACGTCAGATAACGAATGCAAGAGCTCATCCGAGTTCCTCTGCATCTCTCTCTTCACCTTCTGATAAGGAATCGACTGCTGACTGCGCTGGAAGCCTGCAAACCTGCAACATAGTAGCAAAGACGACTACTGCAACTCTGTAGCGCTGATCCTGCCACCTTCTCGACTGTTTTCCTGCTTGTGCATGCTGTGGGGGTAGTCTGCCTCCTCTCTGCACCAGAAGCTCCGAAGAAATCTCCCGTGGGTCGACGGAATCTTCCCCCTGCAACCGCAGGCACCAAAAAGCTGCATTACCGGTCCCTTGGGTCTCCTCACAGCACGACGAGCGAGGTCCCTCGAATCCAGCGACTCTGTCCAAGTGACCCCCACAGTCCAGTGACTCTTCAGCCCAAGTTTGGTGGAGGTAAGTCCTTGCCTCACCGCGCTGGGCTGCATTGCTGGGAACCGCGACTTTGCAGCTACTCCGGCCCCTGTGCACTTCCGGCGGAAATCCTTTGTGCACAGCCAAGCCTGGGTCCACTGCACTCTAACCTGCATTGCACGACTTTCTAAGTTGGTCTCCGGCGACGTGGGACTCCTTTGTGCAACTTCAGCGAGCACCGTTTCACGCATCCTCGTAGTGCCTGTTTCTGGCACTTCTCCGGGTGCTACCTGCTTCAGTGAGGGCTCTTTGTCTTGCTCGACGTCCCCTCTCTCTTCAGGTCCAATTTGCGACCTCCTGGTCCCTCCTGGGCCCCAGCAGCGTCCAAAAACGCCGAACGCACGATTTGCAGCTAGCAAGGCTTGTTGGTGTTCTTTCAGCGGGAAAACACTTCTGCACGACTCTCCACGGCGAGAGGGATCCGTCCACCAAAGGGGAAGTCTCTAGCCCTTTTCGTTCCTGCAGAAACCTCAGCTTCTTCTGTCCAGTCGAAGCTTCTTTGCACCCGCAGCTGGCATTTCCTGGGCATCTGCCCATCTCCGACTTGCTTGTGACTTTTGGACTTGGTCCCCTTGTTCCACAGGTACCCTAGATTGGAAATCCACAGTTGTTGCATTGCTGGTTTGTGTCTTTCCTGCATTATTCCTCTAACACGACTACTTTGTCCTTAGGGGAACTTTAGTGCACTTTGCACTCACTTTTCAGGGTCTTGGGGAGGGTTATTTTTCTAACTCTCACTATTTTCTAATAGTCCCAGCGACCCTCTACAAGGTCACATAGGTTTGGGGTCCATTTGTGGTTCGCATTCCACTTTTGGAGTATATGGTTTGTGTTGCCCCTATCCCTATGTTTCCACATTGCATCCTATTGTAACTATACATTGTTTGCACTGTTTTCTAAGAATATACTGCATATTTTTGCTATTGTGTATATATATCTTGTGTATATTTCCTATCCTCTCACTGAGGGTACACTCTAAGATACTTTGGCATATTGTCATAAAAATAAAGTACCTTTATTTTTAGTATAACTGTGTATTGTGTTTTCTTATGATATTGTGCATATGACACTAAGTGGTACTGTAGTAGCTTCACACGTCTCCTAGTTCAGCCTGAGCTGCTCTGCTAAGCTACCATTATCTATCAGCCTAAGCTGCTAGACACCCTATACACTAATAAGGGATAACTGGGCCTGGTGCAAGGTGCAAGTACCCCTTGGTACTCACTACAAGCCAGTCCAGCCTCCTACATGGAGGACCTGCAAAAGGAAGGGGACAGACTCCAGCACCCTTAGAGGTGCCCAGGTGGTGCAGGCGGCAATGCCCACCATCTTGAAGGTGAAGATCCTGCAAGTCGGTGGAAGGAGAAGTACAGCTATGGGGTCCTGGAGCTGCTGGAGAACCAAGGAGTCGCCTACGAGCTGACCCATGACAGACGCCAGATTGTAGAAGGGCAGTGACCAGCGAGGTCACAAACAAGCACTGGCAAATGCAAACATGAGCTGAAGAAGAGTTTGCAAAGTTTTGGGGACCAGCAAGGTCCAGGAGACTCTACCCAGGAAGGGGAATCAGAGCTGGCCCTCAGTACACAGGAAGGCCAACAGACGTCGATGGAGCCCCCACGAGTGACCCACAGGTGCTGGACACAGGGAGTCACAAGGAGGCCTTACCAGCCCAACAAGACAGAAGTCCCACATCGCAGAAGTTGCAGGACAGGGGCTGATCTTAGGTTTCCCTGAGTGCTGAAGGTCAGGTCTTCTTGGAGCCTGAAGATCTCCTGGAGGAAGAGTCATCAAGCATTGGCAAGTGCAACAGTTGCAGTGCACAGGGGTTCCAGTCCAGTAGCAGGAGCAGGGGCCCACAGTCCCCCAAGTTGGTTAGAAGACAAGCAGGACCCAGAAGGGCCACAGACTCGCCACCTGTGTTGCAGAAACTCCAGATGTCTGTGGATAGCAGACTCCACTAGCCGGTTGACGTTGTTTTGAGGTGCCTCCTCCACTCCAAGTGAGATTCCTTTGTGCTTCCAGGTGCAAACACAGTCCTTGTGACCCTGGAGGATGCAAAGACTTGGATGTTCCAGAATTCTTGCAGGATCTGGAGAAACATTGTTGCAAAGGGAGCCTTCCCACCAGAAGCAGACTTGTTTGGTTCCAGTGAAAATCAGCAACGGTTCTAGAGGCCAGGAGCAAAATATGTCTTGCAGAGAGTTCCTTGGCGAGCCTTGCTCGACAAATCTGAGGACCCACCTGCAAGGGAGCACTTAAGTAACCCTAAAAGGGGGTTGGTCACTCTCTGCAATGACTCACCTATCAGAGGGGGTCAGGGATGTCATCTACCTGACCTACCTAACCAGGCGGATGCTCCCAGGGGCCTCTGCACATCCTATTTCCAAAATGGTAGAATTGAGTGGCCACCTGGCAGAGCTTTATGGACCTCTCTAGGGGAGGAGCTGGACAGGGGGTGGTCACTCCATTACCCTTAGGGTAGTTTTGCGCCAGAGCAGGAACCCGGGGTTCCTGAACTGGTGAAACCCAGATTATGCACGGAGGGCATGAAATGTGCCCTTCAAAGCAGTCTGGTGGCGCCTAGAGGCCACCCACCCCAGCCCTTAGACACCTAAAAACAGGGAGAGGTGAGAGGTGGTCACACCTCTCCCGTGCCGGAAATTCATTGTTCTGCTTCTCCAGCCTGAGCCTGGCTCACCAGCAGGAGAGCAGAACAGTGTCTGGGGTCAGCAGCAGCGTGGGCTGGCTGCTGGACCCCGTAAGGCGGCACAGGCAGAACTAGAGGATCCTATAAGAAACCCCAGAGTACATTGTATCATGCAACTAACATTGAAATTTAGTTGCATGATTCCAACATGTTTGATACCAAACATGACTAGGTTCGGAGAACCATTATGCAGTTGGACCACTTGTGTTAAGCAGTGTCCACTACATACCTTAAGATGGCTTCCACACACTTACAGAGTCCAGGAATTGGCCTGGGGTTTGTAGGGGCACCTTGCTCCTGCAAGGGTACCCTCACACGTAGAGACATGCACCCTGCCTTTGGGCTGAAGGGCCTACCAGCGGGGTGACTTACAATTCTAAGTGCAGTGGTCCGGTGATGAAAGCGTGCATGCAGCATTTCACGCAGGCTGCAATGGCAGGCCTGCAGTTACAGTTTGCATGGGCTCCCATGGATGCATAATGCATGCTGCAGCTCATGGGGGACCCCTGGTGTACCAATGCCCTGGAGACCTAGGGACTTACATAGGTGCACCAGTATGCCAATTGTGGGTGTAAAAGGTTATCAACAACCAAATTTAGGGAAGAAAACACTGGCTCTGGGGCCCTGGTTAGCAGGACCCAGGCAAAAAAGTGGGGGTACTACAACTAGAACCCAGCTTACTACACAGGAGTATTATGCTATAAGAGAAACACAACATCTGGGAAATATCTTACTGAATCATGCATTCCCTGGGAATGCTCAACGTGTGAAATATAAACAGAATCTAAATCAAGGACATAGAATACCTTAACGTTTTTTACATTAATTGTTAAAAAATAGGTCAGAGTTTTTTGCCAATAAAGTTAAGGGCCTTAGTATAGGGCCTAATAGGGACCTGTTTTAATGCCCATTTTTAATTACTACCTGGTCTGAGACACAGAACAACCCGGACAACTTAAAACTCTGTGTATAATGAGTTGTTTACTCCCAAATCCAGAGTGAAAGTTAAAAAATAAACACAACATAAGTAAACAGCCAAAAACATAATATTGTTGTTCTTTTCTGGGTACGATGCCTTAACAGTCTGTGAGTAGTGCCAACAAAACCCAGAATAACAGTGTTTAAATTTTTTTTCCTCCACAGCCATCAGAACCCACGCCCTTTATTTTTAATTAGCTTGTATTGCCTTCTTAGGCCTTGGCTAGACAGCACCTGCGCTATCTTAAAGAGACGGGTTGGTTTCAATTCAGTGGGCTTCAGCCCACCCATAGGCTTACCATCTGTTTGCTCTATCATCGCTCTTGTATACCTCCTTCCCATTTAGTAATAGCATGAATGTGTCATGCCCCTCTACTCTACGCCTGCACACTCCACTAACCCCGCTCCACACAATTCTACGCCACACAATTCCACTCCAAACCACATAATTCCCCTCCACACCACATAATTTCAATCCACACAAATTCAACATCATTCCACATAATTTAAATCCACTTAAGTCCACATGATGCAAAATAATTCTACTCCACACAATTCCACTCCACACCATGCCACATATGCTACACATAATTCAGGTCCACACCACATTTATCCACACCACTCCATAACACAACACATGGCTAAACAACATTGACAACGCTAATAGCGCCTGGCTTGCCAAGACCTATTGGCTTTGCCAATGCTTGTTCTTTTTTTCCTCTGCAGAGTAAGCCCTTCTCTCACAAACAAGAAGATAGGGGGTTATCTGTTCTTTTTCCATCCTAGAAGGGAGCTACTTTCCAATCGTTGCCGGGGAGGGAGAGGAATGGATTTCAGTTTCAATGCTCACAAACATACGTTTGTGTGGGTGTTCTGAAATTTACATGGCCAAACCCTCCAGGTAACACCCACATACCAACCATGGCATGGGCTTTATGCTGTGGATGCCTGCACACTTGTAGTTGAAAAATCTGCAGCAGTAAATTCATTACTGCCTAACAGGAATGCTTTGTGAATTCCTGAAGGGCGTAAACGGAGGCATTTTTAATGATAAATATAAATTCACAGCCATACCTTTTGAGACGGTGCCCTTAGCTGCAAAGTAACTGCCACGCTCTGCTGACATTAAGAATGATCCTTTTGTTGCAGGTGGGTCACTTGTAGCTATGTGTGTGTACTCCTGTACTCAGATGGTGACAGTTCAGAATACATTAAGGTCTCCTCCAAGCTCCTGTTAGGTGTGCTATACCTATTCGCGCAGTATAGTATCCAACACTTTCAGCACACAGGTTGAAATGGCTTCCTAGAGCAGCAGAGGAAACTGGCAGCTAGATATTACTAATAGCAGTTGTTAGACCATTTGCTATAGGGTGGCCTTCCTCCAGACATTTTGCTCACTCCCCTCCCTAAAATGTTTTTTTGATGGCTTTAGGTCTTTGTGCACTTAAGCACTGATAAACAGTGCTAAAGTGCTTCTGCTGACTCCTTAAAACTTTGTAAAATTGGCCTGGACATTACTGGCATATTTAACTTCCTTCTGTGTTCCTAGTACAACATGTAAGCAAGACCTGTACACTAAATGCTACTAGTGGGCCTGCAGCACTTATTGTGCACCCACTTAAGTAACCTTTTAAACATCTCAGGACTGGCACTGCAGCCTCTGTGCGGTTTTATACTGTCAATTTAACCTGGGTAAATAAACCTCTTGTCAAGCATAAAATTCCCTTTGTTAATATATAAAAGTCACCCCTAATGTAGGCCCTAAACTGCCAATAGGATAGGGTGCAAGGTATTTAAAAAGTTGGGAATGCATTTTTACGTTTTATATGTCCTGGTAGTGAAAAAAATGAAAATGTCACTTACCCAGTGTACATCTGTTCGTGGCATCAGTCGCTGAGATTCACATGGTATGCATTAGCTCGCCATCTGGTGTTGGGTCGGAGTGTTACAAGTTGTTTTTCTTCGAAGAAGTGTTTTCGAGTCACTGGACCGAGTGGCTCCTCCTTCTGTGCTCATTGCGCATGGGCGTCGACTCCATCTTCGATTGTTTTCCCCGCAGAGGGTGAGGTAGGAGTTGTACTATAGTAATAGTGCCCGCGCAATGAAGTGTGTAAGTATGTACCTATTAAAGGTTTAAATAATATATATACAAATGTACAAAATTGAAGGTAACTTCTGAACTGCTACAGGCTTCCGGGGAGGTGGGTGGGCCCATGTGAATCTCAGCGACTGATGCCACGAACAGATGTACACTGGGTAAGTGACATTTTCAGTTCGATGGCATCTGTCGCTGTAGATACACATGGTATGCATAGACTAGTAAGCAGTTATTTCCCCATAAGCGGTGGATTAGCCTGTAGGAGTAGAAGTTGTCTGAAATAGAGTTCTTAATACAGCTTGACCTACTGCGGCTTGTTGTGCGGATAGCACATCTATACAGTAGTGTTTGGTGAATGTGTGAGGCGTAGACCATGTGGCTGCCTTACATATTTCATGCATTGGGATGTTTCCTAAAAAGGCCATTGAAGCACCTTTTTTCCTTGTTGAATGTGCCCTGGGAGTAATGGGCAGTTGTCTTTTTGCTTTAAGGTAGCAGATTTGGATGCATTTAACTATCCATCTGGCTATACCTTGTTTTGATATTGGGTTACCTGCATGAGGTTTTTGGAATGCAATAAATAGCTGTTTAGTCTTTCTGATGTTCTTTGTTCTGTCAATGTAGTACATTAATGCTCTTTTGACATCTAATGTATGTAGTGCTCTTTCAGCCACAGAATCTGGCTGTGGGAAAAAAACAGGTAGTTCTACCGTTTGATTTAGATGGAACGGTGAAATAACTTTTGGTAAAAATTTTGGATTAGGTCATAGGACGACCTTATTTTTATGTATTTGTATAAAAGGTTCCTGTGTTGTGAACGCTTGAATTTCACTTACTCTTCTCAGAGATGTAATGGCGATGAGAAAGGCAACTTTCCAGGTTAGGAATTGTATTCCGCAAGAGTGCATGGGTTCGAAAGGTGGGCCCATGAGTCTGGTTAGGACAACGTTTAGGTTCCATGAAGGAACAGGTGGTGTTCTTGGTGGTATAATTCTTTTAAGACCTTCTATGAATGCTTTGATGACTGGTATCCTATACAAGGAAGTTGAATAGGTAGTCTGCAGGTATGCAGATATTGCTGCAAGGTGTATTTTAATAGAAGAGAAGGCTAGCCTTGCTTTTTGTAAATGGAGCAAGTAATTTATTATATGTTTTGGAGTTGCGTCTAGTGGTTGTATCTGATTATGATGGCAGTAACAAACAAATCTTTTCCACTTACTTGCGTAGCAGTGTCTATTGGATGGCCTTCTGGCCTGCTTTATGACCTCCATACACTCTTGGCTAAGTTGTAAGTGTCCGAATTCTAGGATTTCAGGACCCAGATTGCTAGATTCAGCGATGCTGGATCTGGGTGTCTGATCTGTTGGTTGTGTTGCGTTAACAGATCTGGTTTGTTCGGCAGTTTGATGTGGGGTACTACAGAAAGATCTAGCAGTGTTGTGTACCAGGGTTGTCTTGCCCACGTTGGTGCTATTAAAATGAGTTTGAGTTTGTTTTGACTCAATTTGTTCACTAGATAAGGGAGGAGAGGGAGAGGAGGAAAAGCGTAAGCAAATATTCCTGACCAGTTCATCCATAGGGCATTGCCTTGGGATTGCTTGTGTGGGTATCTGGACGCGAAGTTTTGGCATTTTGCGTTCTCTTTTGTTGCAAATAAGTCTATCTGAGGTGTTCCCCAGAGTGTGAAGTAGGTGTTCAGAATTTGTGGGTGGATTTCCCATTCGTGGACTTGTTGGTGATCTCGAGAGAGATTGTCTGCCAGTTGATTCTGGATCCCTGGAATAAACTGTGCTATGAGGCGAATTTGATGGTGGATTGCCCACTTCCATATGTTTTGAGCTAATAAGCTTAACTGCGTTGAATGTGTTCCTCCTTGTTTGTTTAGATAATACATCGTTGTCATGTTGTCTGTTTTGACAAGGATGTATTTGTGGGTTATGATTGGTTGGAAAGCTTTTAGTGCTTGAAAAACTGCTAATAATTCTAGATGATTTATATGCAGTTTTGTTTGATGTATGTTCCATTGTCCTCTTATGGTGTGTTGATTGAGATGTGCTCCCCACCCTGTCATGGAAGCATCTGTTGTTATTACGTACTGTGGCACTGGGTCTTGGAAAGGCCGCCCTTTGTTTAAATTTATACTGTTCCACCATAGAAGCGAGAGGTAAGTTTGGCGGTCTATTAACACCAGATCTAGAAGGTGACCCTGTGCTTGAGACCACTGTGAGGCTAGGCATTGTTGTAAGGGCCTCATGTGCAGTCTTGCGTTTGGGACAATGGCTATGCATGAGGACATCATGCCTAGGAGCTGTAGTATTGTTCTTGCTTGTATTGTTTGATTTGGAGACATGTGTTGAATGACTCTGTTGAAATTGTGAATTCTTTGTGGAGTTGGCGTTGCTACTCCTTTTGTCGTGTCTATTATGGCCCCTAGATATTGCTGTACTTTGCTTGGCTGAATGTTGGATTTTGCAAAGTTGACGGTGAACCCTAGTTTGTAGAGGGTTTGTATAACTTGATTTGTGTGGTTTGAGCATTGTGTGAGCGAACTGGTTTTGATTAGCCAGTCGTCTAGATACGGGAATACATGTATTTGCTGCCTTCTGATGTGTGCAGCGACTACTGCTAGGCATTTTGTGAATACCCTTGGAGCGGTTGTTAAACCGAAAGGCAATACTTTGAATTGGTAATGTATTCCTTTGAATACAAACCTTAGATATTTTCTGTGTGATTGGTGTATTGGTATATGGAAATATGCGTCTTTGAGGTCTAGGGTTGTCATGTAGTTGTGTTTTTTGAGCAATGGTAACACCTCTTGTAGCGTGACCATGTGAAAGTGTTCTGATTTGATGTATGTGTTTAGTGTTCTGAGGTCTAGGATTGGTCTCAGTGTTTTGTCCTTTTTTGGTATCAAGAAGTACAGAGAATAAACTCCTGTGTTTATTTGTGTGCTTGGTACTAATTCTATTGCATTTTTTTGCAGTAGTGCTTGAACTTCTATCTCTAGAAGCTGTGAATGGTGTTTTGATAAATGTTGTGCTTTTGGTGGTATGTCTGGAGGGAATTGCAGGAATTCTATGCAATAACCATGTTGGATAATTGCTAGGACCCAAGTGTCTGTAGTTATTTCCTCCCATGCTTCGTAATATTGACCTATCCTTCCCCCCACTGGTGTTGTGTGGGGGGGGTGAGTGACGTGTGAGTCACTGCTTGTTGGTAGTGGTTTTGGGGCTTTGAAATCTTCCTCTATTCCTAGGGAATTGCCCTCCTCTATACTGGCCCGAAAGCCTCCCCTGTACTGTCCCTGGTAGGTGGACGGTGGGGACTGTGAGGTACTGGCTTGTGTGGCCTGACCCCGAAACCCTCCTCTAAAAGGTGTTTTGCGGAAGGTGGTATAAGATCCTCTGCTCTGCGGGGAGTAGAGTGCGCCCATGGCCTTGGCAGTGTCAGTGTCCTTTTTGAGCTTTTCTATGGCTGTGTCGACCTCCGGACCGAACAGCATTTTTTCGTTTACTGGCATGTTAAGTACTGCCTGCTGAATTTCCGGCTTGAATCCAGACGTTCTGAGCCATGCGTGCCTACGGATGGTAACCGACGTATTAATGGTCCTTGCGGCTGTGTCTGCTGCATCCATAGAGGAGCGTATTTGATTGTTGGAAATGTTTTGACCCTCTTCAACAACCTGTTTTGCTCTTTTTTGTAGATCTTTTGGGAGATGTTCAATGAGATGCTGCATCTCATCCCAGTGGGCTCTGTCGTATCGCGCTAGCAGCGCTTGTGAGTTTGCGATGCGCCACTGGTTTGCTGCCTGGACAGCGACCCTCTTCCCGGCTGCATCAAACTTTCTGCTTTCTTTATCTGGGGGAGGTGCATCTCCAGAAGTGTGTGAATTTGCCCGTTTTCTGGCAGCCCCTACCACCACAGAATCTGGTGGCAGCTGAGAGGTGATGAATACAGGGTCTGTAGGAGGCGCCTTATATTTTTTGTCCACTCTAGGCGTTACTGCCCTGCTTTTGACTGGCTCTTTGAAGATCTCCTTTGCATGGCGAAGCATGCCTGGGAGCATAGGCAGGCTCTGGTAGGAGCTGTGGGTGGAGGAGAGGGTGTTAAATAAAAAGTCATCCTCTACTTGTTCAGAGTGTAGTTCCACCTTATGGAACTGAGCTGCTCTAGCCACCACTTGTGAATAGGCTGTGCTGTCCTCAGGTGGTGATGGCCTAGTTGGGTATGTGTCTGGGCTGTTATCAGACACTGGTGCATCGTACAAGTCCCACGCGTCTTGATCTTGGTCGTCGTGGCTCATGGCGGTGTGAGCTGGCGAATGTGACGGGGTGTAAGTTGGTGAAGCCGGAGTTACAGGTGGAGGCGAGGGAGGAGGTGTTACCGTCTTTGCTGTTTGTTGCTGAGGAGCCTCTCGTGCTACAAACTGAAGTGTTCTCTTTCTTTTGACAGGTGGAAGGGTACTGATCTTCCCTGTCCCCTGCTGAATAAAGATACGCTTCTGCGTGTGATCCACTTCAGTGGATTGCAGTTCCTGTTCGAATCTGTGTCTTTTCATTTGTGAAGACATAGAAAGTTCTTCAGTATAGGAGCCTGAAACTGGGTCTGTTGGTGCTTTTTTCGGCTCCGAAAACCCTGTTGTTTGTTTTTTCGGCTCCGAGGTAACCTTCCTCTTCTTTTGTGCCGAAAAATCTTGGCCTCTATGATCTTCGGCGCCACTGTCTCGGCGTCGATCCGTGTCGACACCGAACTCTCGGTGTCGATGCTTCTCTTTAGCACTCTCTCGGTCCCGAGGAGGCTGCGTGCCGGTGTCTCGACCGGAGTCGGACGATCTCGACACTGAATGGGCCTTTTTCGGTGCCGATTGTTGGTCACCGTGAATTTGGGTTGAGCCATGGCCGGTTGGCAGTGGCGTCCCCTGGGCCTTTTTGCCTTTTTTGATTTCTGATCTCGACGTCTTACTCACTGTTTTTGGATGGTCGAGTTCGTCGGAGTCTGAATCCTGGATGGAAAAGGATTCCTCCTGTTCCTCTTCTGTCTCGAACTGTCGATGCTCTTTTGGCGTGGACGCCATCTGCAGTCTTCTCGCTCGACGGTCGCGCAGAGTTTTTCGGGACCGGAACGCCCGACAGGCCTCACAGGATTCTTCGCTGTGCTCGGGTGACAGGCACAGGTTACAGACCGAGTGTTGGTCCGTATAAGGATATTTGTTGTGGCATTCAGGGCAGAATCGAAACGGGGTCCGTTCCATCGGCGTTGTTCTCCACGCGGTCGGGCCGACTAGGCCCCGACGGTGTGCCGAAATCTACCCCGAAGGGCACCGAAGCGCTTCGATGTTCAATGCGTTGTCGTATGTGTTTATCTCGAACCGGATCGCAACGATACCGTCGAAAATCTTCCGTTTTCAGCTATCTTTCCGTTCCGAAACTCGGAGCGACAGGAACACGTCCGAACCCGATGGCGGAAAGAAAACAATCGAAGATGGAGTCGACGCCCATGCGCAATGAGCACAGAAGGAGGAGCCACTCGGTCCAGTGACTCGAAAACACTTCTTCGAAGAAAAACAACTTGTAACACTCCGACCCAACACCAGATGGCGAGCTAATGCATACCATGTGTATCTACAGCGACAGATGCCATCGAACCTTGTATTACTGTGAGGTCTATCGTAGGATAACACTGAGTTACCTTATCATATTTAATAAGTGCTAAATTTTGACTGGGAAAAAGTTGAAATCTTATGTTTGGACACAAATGAGTTGTAATTTAAAATCCTCTTAAATGATAAAGGCAGACTTAGATTACAATTTTGAAATCATGCCTCACTTCAGGGAACGCCACTAGCTCCCCATCCAGAAAAGCTGCCAGTTCAAGATACTCACCCTCGCCGACAAAGCGCTACATCAGAATGGACCCGCCTACCTCAACCGCTGTCTGCATTCCACCAGCCAAGCTGCAACCTCTGATCAGTTGCGCTGTCACTTGCACTCATTCCCTGCATTCACAGAAGCAGGGCAGGAGACCGCTCATTCTCCTATCTAGCAGCAAAGACCTGGAACGCCATCCACCAGGACATCAGAACAGCCAAGAGGCTCACAACATTCTGGAAGAAACTGAAGACTTGCCTCTTCGTCTGATGCTCATGACCCTACGCACCGACCCAGTGCCTAGAGACCCTCATGGGTCATTAGCTTGGGCGCTACAAATCCCTTTTACATTACAATACTGTAGGAAGCTGGGTTCTGGTTGCAGTATCCCCCACGTTTTGCCTGGTTTTTGATGCACCTTTGACTGAAGTACACTAGGTTCCTGCTAACCAGGTCCCTAGTGCCAATGTTCCTTCCCTTTTACATTACAATATTCTGGAGGTCAGAAACATAGTCTGTCTGGGCTGGGGTGTGGAACAACCATCTCCATTCCAAGGTAGGGAGCTTTGAAAAAGCTCACCGCCTTAAGTATGCAGATCTGGCCTTCCTTAGAGATAACAACCCCCCTGCCCCAGGGCCCATCTGGCATCTGGATAGATGGGAAAATTAGCTATGCAGGATACGTGTCGCATATCTGGGCTGGGAACATCCCTGAGGTAGCCTGCCCGAGGTGGACACCACCTAGGAAATTCCGTCATCTTGTGTGTTGTGGAATTTAGGAACTCTCGACAGGGTGATGCCCACTTTCCACAGGAAGTGGTCATCTAGGGGGTGTAGTGACACCAAGATACCAGATCCTCAGATCTTTGCTTGTCACAAAAGAAGGAGCGGACAAGAAGTCTGCTGAACTCGAGAACCGAGGAGCACAACTGACTTGGCGCCATCCCTGCCGGCCGGCCTGCTGCACCTGGCCTGTCTTGCCGCTGCAGCCTCCAAGAATCTAGGAGAGCTGCCAGCGCTCCGCAAATCGCCAAGAAGACCACCCTTGGAGTAGAGGAGCTGCTTCCCTACATCCACACGCACCCAAGAAAGAACTGTGAGGACCGGGATCGCCAAACGACACCGGACATCACCACAGCACACGAGCCGCCTAGCCAGACCTGAAGTGGGCCAAAGATGTCAGTGTGGTCCCCAGACCATCCAGAGACAAAGCCCACCCTGAGCTTGCCCACTATGGACTTTGAGAAGGCATCTACTGCCTGTTTCTGCAGACCTCCCTGCAACCGTGAGTGACCAGGAGACAGAAACCTGATGTCTCAGGACACCTCTGCACCAGTCAGCCCCGGACTGAGGAGAAGAGGACCAAGGGTGTCCCCACGTCTCCCAGCCTTGTGAGACCTGAGCCCACTTGTGGCTTGGCTTGGACTCCGAGTCAACGCCTGCAGACTGCAACAATGAGGAACTTCAACACTGGACCCAATGCCAGAAGACACTACTACAACCCACGGCCTACAGCCAGAGGAGGAGTGGACCAACGGTATCTCCATGTGCCCGAGGACCTCAAGGGTCGAGCCCCCCTGTGGGTTTCCTTGGACTGACCTTCCAGTCCATCCCTGCAGCAACTTTGTGACTGGACCGTTCCTCATTGAAGTGAATAGGACACCTGATGCGGTAACACACCTCTGCACCAGGATGCCCCAGAGTCTCCCAAGGTGACCTGTTAGTGTGGCCTTGGTCTAGTCACCTCAAGTCTCACAGAACAGTCCGATAAGTCGCTGTGAAGTGTCCGAATGCACTACATGTTTTTCTCCCACAGGATAACATTACCGCTCCCAAAAATTGCAGTTTTAAAAACTCTAAAACTCTATATCTCGAAAAGTACTCACCTGACTCCGGTGATCTTGGTATCTAAACTTTTATAAAAGTATATGATATTTTTATATACTGGTGTTGGATTTCTTTATTGGGTGTGTGTCTCACATACTGCATGAATGTGTGCATTACATGATCAGCACTACCCTCTGATATGCCTGTTCGCCCACATTACCACAAAAGAGAGCATTGGGGTGCCATTTGTGCCTCTATGATACCTCTGGGGATCACTTGGACTCTCTGCACAGTGTACCTAATTTTTGTCCACTATATAAAGAGGCGGCTTCCTACAATTACATTAGGAAATGCTACTTTTAGAAAGATGGCATTTTCCTGTCCTAAGCTTTCTGAGGTGTTATAGGAGCTTCCAGCTGCCTGGGCTCTTAATTGCTCCCCCATCAGTAAGTGGGCGCTGACTGTCAAATATACTGCTTGAGTATACCTAAGAGAGCCATTCTGCCAAGTTGGGAGGGGTGGAGGTGTTCCCCGTTTTTTAAAGTCTGTCTCCAGCACACTAACAAAGAACTTTGCAGAAGTGTATTGTTACCCTACATCCTTTGGAGCCTGGGCAGGGAAAATCCTGAACCAACTGTGGGGAGAAAACTCCAAGAGTTTTTTCCACTTCATACCTGGCACCAGGTATAAAAGTAGGACCCTCAAACCCACTCTTCAGTACATTCCTGGACCTGTGAACATTGCAGAAGGACTGCCTTCTTCCTCAGAGGGCTGCCCAGCCCTGCTGCCTGAGGACTGCCCTGCTGCTTGAGGCCTGCCTTGTTCTTCAGAAGACTGCCCTGCTGCTACTTGAGGGCTGCCCTGCTGCATGAAGCCTGCCTTGTTCCCCAGAGGACGGCCATACAGCTTGAGGCCTGCCCTGCTGCTTGAGGCCTGCCTTGTTCCCCAGAGGACGGCCATACAGCTTGAGGCCTGCCCTGCTGCTTGAGGCTTGCCTTGTTCCCCAGAGGACGGCCATACAGCTTGAGGCCTGCCCTGCTGCTTGAGGCCTGCCTTGTTCCCCAGAGGACGGCCATACAGCTTGAGGCCTGCCCTGCTGCTTGAGGCCTGCCTTGTTCTCCAGAGGACGACCATGCTGCTTGAGGGCTGCCTTGCTCTCTGAGGAGAAAGACTGGACCTGCTCCCTTCATCCCAGGCTAATAAGATGACTGCAAGGGTCACTTGGCTGACCTCCTAATCGGAGCTACATGGACACAGCAAGCCCCGGATGCCACCTTGCAAATGCCCTGCTGACCTGCTGTAGCTAGACTTGCCTGGACTGGCAAATGGACCTACCTGAGTCCCGTCGGCCTCTAATGGAGTGAGTTCCTGACCCACAAGAGGTCCCTCCCCGGTCCTGTACCCTTGGCTGGCATCTGTTGAGCTCCTCCTGTGAAATCCTGAAGTTCTGAATTCTGCGCATGGGACTTTGAAAGGGTAACTTTTTCAGTGGGACAAACCTAGTCCCTGTATCCAGCCCACAGTCCATGCTATCATCCTGAACTTGTGACTCTGTCCCAGCCTAGCACAACCAGATAGTCCTAGTTAGTGCTTTTTCCTTCTTGGCGCTATTTTTACTTAAACATATGAAACTGCATATCTTCGGTTCTACTAACTGGCTTTTTGTTTAGAAAATTCTAATCCATTTGCCTAAATTGGTGTAGGATTTTTCTTGAGTTGTGTTTTCACTTTATTACTGTTTGTGTGCTACATAAATACATAACACAGTGCCTTTAAGTTAAGGCTGACTGCTTTTATGCCTATCTACTAGAGGGTTAAGCACAGGTTTAGTGGCTTTTGTGGTTGACCTTGACAAGGATTGTGAGTGCTGCTTGACAAAGATGTTCAACCCTCTTAATCAAAAACACATTTCTTTCAGCACTCAACTAAGGAAGACAGCCTGATCCCCACATTTGTAAGAGTTTTTAACTCTAATTTTGGCGATTTCAGCACTTGGACATAACCACATATAGAATAGCTGTCACCCCTCTAACTCTAAGCTCAGAAGCAGAATCTACCCCGTTATCACATCATTTACCCATCTTCCTCTGGTAACAGTAAAGAAGTTCACTCCGGAGGGGACAAAGCTGAGTGCTGCCAATGAAGTGGATGAGCCGTGCAGGCCAGTGGTGGGCATCAGCCATGTCCCACAGAGGAAGGAGCTCTACCCTGCTTCTGCCACTGGGACGCCTATCGGCCCCTGGTGCCAGCTTAGGCTGGACTCCTGGCAACGAGAGGCTTAGTGCTTAGTGGCACTGAGCGATCATACCTGGAAGTTGTGCACAACAGTGATGTGAGTCGGGGGCTTCTTTGTCCGGGCATAGTTGACGACAGAGTCGTGTTTGGCCCCGGGGACGCGACATGAAGACAGGATCTGGTAATACTGGTTCATACAAAGGGGCTTCCCACCAAGGAATTCCACCGGGAGCGTCTCACTGGTGAAAGAATGAGAAAAAGAGGGACTTTACTATCTTTGTGCACCCTCATTACAATGTGTAAGAAAGCACTTCCACCTCTGTCAGAATCCACGTCACCCTTGTGAACACAACTGTCACACGAGGACTAGCATTACTCCAAGCACTACGTGCATGTGCAAGACGCTTCAGAGCACAAGGCGCTTCATCTTAGCTTCAAACAAATATTTTTAAAAGACTTTCTTATTCTTTGAAATCTGAAATTATTCCACCTTTATAGTTACTATTTTCTCAAACTATTTGTCAGGTAACAGTTATCTTATTGTGAGACACGTGGCACAGTAGCTACATGCTTTCACTGCCTTTCAAGGAGAGAGGACACATATAGAAATAAAAACAAACATATGAACAAATGAGTCCAAAAATACAACTGAAAACTGAAGCCACCTATTCAGAGACACCTGGGGATAACAGTATGACCACATTTAATAAACAGAGCTTCTTCATTCCTGTAAAAGTGCAGGGAGGAATGCTCGGGGAACCAGCAAGACCGGGTGGCAGTTAGAGTGGGTAGCAGTGAGGGGAAGTGAGGGTGGGTAGCAGTGAAGAGTGAGGGTGGGTAGCAGTGAAGAGTGGGGGAGTGAGGGTGGGTAGCAGTGAAGGGCAGGGGGAGTGAGGGTGTAGAGATAAAGGGCAGGGGAGTGAGGGGGTAGCAGTGAGGAGTAGGGCAGTGACGGGGTAGCAGTGAAGGGCAGGGTAGTGAGAAGGGTAGTTGTGAAGGGCAGGGGGTGTGAGGGGTTAGCAGTGAAGGGCAGGGGGGTGAGGGGGTAGCAGTGAAGGGCTGGGGGAGTGAGGGGGAAGCAGGGAAGGGCAGAGAGGGTAACAGTGAAGGGCAGGAGGAGTGAGGGGGTAGCAGGGAAGGGCAGGGGAGTGAGGGGGTAGCAGTGAGGGGCAGAGAGGGTAGCAGTGAAGGGCAGGGGGAGTGAGGGGGGTGGCGGTGAAGGGCAGAGAGGGTAGCAGTAAAGGGCAGGGGGACTGAGGGGGTTGCAGTGAAGGGCAGAGAGGGGGTAGCAGTGAAGGGCATAGGGGGTAGCAGTGGAGGGCAGAGGGGGTAGCAGTGGAGGGCAGAGGGGGTAGCAGTGGAGGGGAGTGGGGGTAGCTGTGAAGGGCAGGGGTGCAAGGGGGTAGCAGTGAAGGGCAGGGGAGTGAGGGGGTAGCAGTGAAGGGCAGGAGAGTGAGGGTAGCAGTGAAGAGTAGGGGACTGAGGGGTAGCAGTGAAGAGCAGGGGGAGTGACGGAAGTAGTTGTGAAGGGCAGGGGGCGTGAGGGGCTAGCAGTGAAGAGCAGAAAGGGTAGCAGTGAAGGGCATGGGGAGTGAGGAGGTAGCAGTGAAGAGCAGGGGGAGTGAGGAGGTAGTTGTAAAGGGCAGAAGAGTGAGGGGCTAGCAGTGAAGGATAGAGGAGTGAGGGGCTAGCAGTGAAGGGCAGAAGGGTGAGGGGGTAGCAGTGAAGGGCAGAGGGGTGAGGGTGTAACACTGAAGGGCAAGGGGAGTGAAGGGACAGCAGTGAAGGGCAGGGGAGTGAGGGGGGCAGCAGTGAAGGGCAGGGGAGTGAGGGGGGCAGCAGTGGAGGGCAGAGGGGGTAGCAGTGATGGGCAGGGGGAGAGAGGGTAGGAGTGAAGAGCAAGGGGAGTGAAGGGGTAGCAGTGCAGGGCAGAGAGGGTAGCAGTGATGGGCAGGGGGAGAGAGGGGCTAGCAGTGAAGGTCAGGGGAGAGAGGGGGTAGCAGTGAAGAGCAGGGGGAGTGAGGGGTAGCAGTGAGGGTAGTAGTGAAGGGCAGGGGGAGAGAGGAGGTAGCAGGGAAGGGCAGGGAGTGAGGGGGTAGCAGTGAAGGGCAGAGAGGGTAGCAGTGATGAGCAGGGGGAGGGAGGGGCTAGCAGTGAAGGGCTGGGGGAGTGAGGGGTGGCAGTGAAGGGCAGAGAGGGTAGCAGTGATGGGCAGGGGGAGAGAGGGGCTAGCAGTGAAGGACAGGGGGAGTGAGGGGGTAGCAGTGAAGGGCAGGGGGAGTGAGGGGGTAGCAGTGAGGGTAGTAGTGAAGGGCAGGGGAGAGGGGGTAGCAGGGAAGGGCAGGGAGTGAGGGGGTAGCAGTGAAGGGCAGAGAGGGTAGCAGTGATGGGCAGGGGGAGGGAGGGGCTAGCAGTGAAGGGCTGGGGGAGTGAGGGGTGGCAGTGAAGGGCAGGGGGCGTGGGGGTAGCAGTGGAGGGTATGGGGAGTGAGGGGGTAGCAGTGAAGAGCAGGGGGCGTGAGGGGCTAGCAGTGAAGGGCAGAAAGGGTAGCAGTGAAAGGCATGGGGAGTGAGGAGGTAACAGTGAAGAGCAGGGGGAGTGAGGGGGTAGTTGTAAAGGGCAGAGGAGTGAGGGGCTAGCAGTGAAGGGCAGAGGAGTGAGGGGTAGCAGTGAAGGGCAGAGGAGTGAGGGGGTAGCAGTGAAGGGCAAGGGGAGTGAAGGGACAGCAGTGGAAGGCAGGAGGAGTAAGGGGTTGCAATAAAGGGCAGGGAGAGTGAGGGGTATCAGTGAAGGGCATGGGGAGTGAGGAGGTAGCAGTGAAGGGCAGGGGGTGTGGAGGTAGCAGTGGAGGGCATGGGGAGTGACGGGGTAGCAGTGAAGGGCAGGGGGTGTGGGGGTAGCAGTGGAGGGCATGGGGAGTGAGGGGGTAGCAGTGATGGGCAGAGAGGGTAGCAGTGAAAGTCAGGGGAGAGAGGGGGTAGCAGTGAAGGGCAGGGGGAGTGAGGGGTAGCAGTGAAGGGAAGGGGGTGTGGGGGTAGTAGTGAAGGGCAGGGGGAGAGAGGGGGTAGCAGGGAAGGGCAGGGGGAGTGAGGGGGTGGCAGTGAAGCGCAGAGAGGGTAGCAGTGATGGGCAGGGGGAGAGAGGGGGTAGCAGTGAAGGGCAGGGGGAGTGAGGGGTAGCAGTGAAGGGCAGAGAGGGTAGCAGTGATGGGCAGGGGGAGGGAGAGGGTAGCAGTGATGGGCAGGGGGAGAGGGGGTAACAGGGAAGGGCAGGGGGAGTGAGGGGGGTAGCAGTGAAGAGCATAGAGGGTAGCAGTGAATTGCAGGGGGAGAGAGAGGGTAGCAGTGATGGGCGGGGGAGTGAGGGGGTGGCAGTGAAGGGCAGAGAGGGTAGCAGTGATGGGCAGGGGAAGAGAGAGGGTAGCAGTGATGGGCAGGTGGAGAGAGGGGTAGCAGGAAAAGTAGGGGGAGTGAGGGGGTAGCAGTGAAGGGCAGAGTGGGTAGCAGTGATGGGCAGGGGGAGTGAGGGGGTAGCAGGGAAAGGCAGGGGGAGTGATGGGGTACCAGTGAAGGGCAGAGAGGGTAGCAGTGAAGGTCAGGGGTGAGAGGGGGTAGCAGTGAAGGGCAGGGGAAGTGAGGGGTAGCAGTGAAGGGCAGGGGGAGAGAGAGGGTAGACGTGGAGGGCTGGGGGGGTGAGGGGGCTAGCAGGGAAGGGAGAAAGGTTAGCAGTGAAGGACAGGCGGAGTGAGGGGGTAGCATTGAAGGGTAGAGAGGGTAGCAGTGACGGGCAGGGGGGAGAGGGGGCTAGCAGGGAAGGGAGAAAGGTTAGCAGTGAAGGACAGGCGGAGTGAGGGGGTAGCAGTGAAGGGTAGAGGGTAGCAGTGACGGGCAGGGGGGAGAGGGGGCTAGCAGGGAAGGGAGAAAGGTTAGCAGTGATGGGCAGGGGGAGAGGGGGTAGCAGTGAAGGGTGAGGGGGTGGCAGTGAAGGGCAGAGAGGGTAGCAGTGATGGGCAGGGGAGGAGAGAGGGTAGCAGTGATGGGCAGGGGGAGAGGGGGCTAGCAGGGAAGGGCAGGGGGAGTGAGGGGGTAGCAGTGAAGGGCAGAGTGGGTAGCAGTGATGGCCAGGGGGGGTGAAGGGGTAGCAGGGAAGGGCAGGGGGAGTGAGGGGGTACCAGTGAAGGGTAGAGAGGGTAGCAGTGAAGGTCAGGGGTGAGAGGGGGTAGCAGTGAAGGGCAGGGGGAGTGAGGGGTAGCAGTGAAGGGCAGGGGGAGAGAGAGGGTAGACGTGAAGGGCTGGGAGGGTGAGGGGGGTAGCAGTGAAGGGCAGAGCGGGTAGCAGTGATGGGCAGGGGGGAGGAGGGCTAGCAGGGAAGGGAGAAAGGTTAGCAGTGAAGGACAGGTGGATTGAGGGGGTAGCAGTGCAGGGCAGAGAGGGTAGCAGTGAAGGGCAGGGGAGAGAGGGGGTAGCAGTGAAGGGCAGTGGAGAGAGGTGGTAGCAGTGCAAGGCAGGGGGAGTGAGGGGGTACCAGTGAAGGGCAGAGAGGGTAGCAGTGAAGGTCAGGGGTGAGAGGAGGTAGCAGTGAAGGGCAGGGGGAGTGAAGGGTAGCAGTGAAGGGCAGGGGGGGAGAGAGGGTAGACGTGGAGGGCTGGGGGGGTAAGGGGGTAGCAGTGAAGGGCAGAGAGGGTAGCAGTGACATGCAGGGGGGAGGGGGCTAGCAGGGAAGGGAGAAAGGTTAGCAGTGAAGGACAGGTGGAGTGAGGGGGTAGCAGTGCAGGGCAGAGAGGGTAGCAGTGAAGGGCAGGGGAGAGAGGGGGTAGCAGTGAAGGGCAGTGGAGAGAGGTGGTAGCAGTGCAAGGCAGGGGGAGTGAGGGGGTACCAGTGAAGGGCAGAGAGGGTAGCAGTGAAGGTCAGGGGTGAGAGGGGGTAGCAGTGAAGGGCAGGGGAAGTGAGGGGTAGCAGTGAAGGGCAGGGGGAGAGAGAGGGTAGACGTGGAGGGCTGGGGGGGTGAGGGGGCTAGCAGGGAAGGGAGAAAGGTTAGCAGTGAAGGACAGGCGGAGTGAGGGGGTAGCAGTGAAGGGTAAAGAGGGTAGCAGTGACGAGCAGGGGGGAGAGGGGGCTAGCAGGGAAGGGAGAAAGGTTAGCAGTGAAGGACAGGCGGAGTGAGGGGGTAGCAGTGAAGGGTAGAGAGGGTAGCAGTGACGGGCAGGGGAAGAGGGGGCTAGCAGGGAAGGGAGAAAGGTTAGCAGTGATGGGCAGGGGGAGAGGGGGTAGCAGTGAAGGGTGAGGGGGTGGCAGTGAAGGGCAGAGAGGGTAGCAGTGATGGGCAGGGGAGGAGAGAGGGTAGCAGTGATGGGCAGGGGGAGAGGGGGCTAGCAGGGAAGGGCAGGGGGAGTGAGGGGTAGCAGTGAAGGGCAGAGTGGGTAGCAGTGATGGCCAGGGGGGGTGAGGGGGTAGCAGGGAAGGGCAGGGGGAGTGAGGGGGTACCAGTGAAGGGCAGAGAGGGTAGCAGTGAAGGTCAGGGGTGAGAGGGGGTAGCAGTGAAGGGCAGGGGGAGTGAGGGGTAGCAGTGAAGGGCAGGGGGAGAGAGAAGGTAGACGTGAAGGGCTGGGAGGGTGAGGGGGTAGCAGTGAAGGGCAGAGCGGGTAGCAGTGATGGGCAGGGGGGAGGAGGGCTAGCAGGGAAGGGAGAAAGGTTAGCAGTGAAGGACAGGTGGAGTGAGGGGGTAGCAGTGCAGGGCAGAGAGGGTAGCAGTGAAGGGCAGTGGAGAGAGGTGGTAGCAGTGCAAGGCAGGGGGAGTGAGGTGGTAGCAGTGCAGGGCAGAGAGGGCAGCAGTGATGGGCAGGGAGAGAGAGGGGCTAGCAGTGAAGGGCTGGGGGAGTGAGGGGGTGGCAGTGAAGGGCAGAGAGGGCAGCAGTGATGGGCAGGGGGAGAGAGGGGCTAGCAGTGATGGGCAGGGGGAGAGAGGGGGGGAGTTGTAAAGGGCAGGAGGAGAGTGGGGGTAGAAGTGAAGGGCAGGGGGAGTGAGGGGTAGCAGTGAGGGTGGTAGTGAAGGGCTGGGGGAGTGAGGAGGTGGCAGTGAAGGGCAGAGAGGGCAGCAGTGATGGGCAGGGGGAGGGAGAGAGGGCTGGGTGAGGGGAAAGTGGAGGAGGAGGGAGAGAAGACTGGGTGAGGGGTAAGTGGAGGAGTAGGGGGAGAGAGGGCTCGGTAAGGGGTAAATAGAGGAGTAGGGAGGGAAGAGAGGGCTGGGAGAGGTGTAAGTGGAGGAGTAGGGAGGGAGAGAGGGCTGGGTGAGGGGTAAGTGGAGGAGTAGGGAGGGGGAGAGGGCTGGGTGAGGTGTAAATGGAGGAGTAGGGAGGGAGAGAGGGCTGGGTGAGGTGTCAGTGGAGGAGTAGGGAGGGAGAGAGGGCTGGGTGAGGTGTAAGTGGAGGAGTAGGGAGGGAGAGAGGGCTGGGTGAGGTGTCAGTGGAGGAGTAGGGAGGGAGAGAGGGCTGGGTGAGGTTTAAGTGGAGGGGTAGGGAGGGAGAGAGGGTTGGGTGAGGGTAAGTGGAGGACTAGGGAGGGAGAGGGCTGGGTGAGAGGTAAGTGGAGGAGTAGGGAGGGAGAGAGGGCTGGATGAGGAGTAAATGGAGGAGTAGGGAGGGAGAGAGGGCTGGGTGAGGGGTACGTGGAGGAACAGGGAGGGAGAGAAGGCTGGGTGAGGGGTAAGTGGAGGAGTAGGGAGTGAGAGAGGGTTGGATGAGGAGTATATGGAGGAGTAGGGAGGGAGAGAGGGCTGGGTGAGGGGTAAGTGGAGGAGTAGGGAGGGAGAGAGCTGGGTGAGAGGAGGGAGAGGGAGAGAAGGCTGGGTGAGGGGTAAGTGGAGGAGTAGGGGGAGAGAGGGCTCAGTGAGGGGTAAATGGAGGAGTAGGGAGGGAGAGAGGGCTGGATGAGGTGTAAGTGGAGGAGTAGGGAGGGAGAGAGGGCTGGGTGAGGTGTAAGTGGAGGAGTAGGGAGGGAGAGAGGGCTGGGTGAGAGGAAGTGGAGGGGGAGGGAGAGAAGCCTGGGTGAGGGTTAAGTGGAGGAGTAGGGGGAGAGGGCTAAGTGAGGGGTAAATGGAGGAGTAGGGAGGGAGAGAGGGCTGGGTGAGGGGTAAGTGGAGGAGTAGGGAGTGAGAGAGAGTTGGATGAGGAGTAAATGGAGGAGTAGGGAGGGAGAGAGGGCTGGGTGAGGGGTAAGTGGAGGAGTAGGGCTGGGTGAGGGGTAAGTGGAGGAGTAGGGAGGGGGAGAGGGCTGGGTGAGGGGTTAGTGGAGGAGTAGGGAGGAAAAGAGGGCTGGTTGAGGGGTAAGTGGAGGAGTAGGGAGGGAGAGAGGGCTGGGTGAGAGGAAGTGGAGGAGGAGGGAGAGAAGGCTGGGTGAGGGGTAAGTGGAGGAGTAGGGGGAGAGAGGGCTCAGTAAGGGGTAAATGGAGGAGGAGGGAGAGAGGGCTGGATGAGGTGTAAGTGGAGGAGTAGGCAGGGAGAGAGGGCTGGGTGAGGTGTAAGTGGAGGAGTAGGGATGGAGAGAGGGCTGGGTGCGGTGTAAGTGGAGTGGTAGGGAGGGAGAGAGGGCTGGGTGAGGGGTCAGTGGAGGAGTAGGGAGGGAGAGAGGGCTGGGTGAGGAGTAAATGGAGGAGTGGGGAGGGAGAGAGGGTTAGATGAGGAGTATATGGAGGAGTAGGGAGGGAGAGAGGGCTGGGTGAGGGGTAAGTGGAGGAGTAGGGAGGGGGAGCGGGCTGGGTGAGGGGTAAGTGGAGGAGTAGGGACAGAGGGCTGGGTGAGGTGTAAGTGGAGAAGTAGGGAGGGAGAGAGGGCTGGATGAGGTGTAATTGGAGGAGTAGGGAGGGAGAGAGGGCTGGATGAGGGGTACGTGGAGGAACAGGGAGGGAGAGAGGGCTGGATGAGGGGTACGTGGAGGAACAGGGAGGGAGAGAGGGCTGGGTGAGGGGTATGTGGAGGAGTGGAGGAGTAGGGAGTGAGAGAGGGTTGGGTGAGGGTAAGTGGAGGACTAGGGAGGGAGAGGGCTGGGTGAGAGGTAAGTGGAGGAGTAGGGAGGGAGAGAGGGCTGGATGAGGAGTAAATGGAGGAGTAGGGAGGGAGAGAGGGCTGGGTGAGGGGTACGTGGAGGAACAGGGAGGGAGAGAAGGCTGGGTGAGGGGTAAGTGGAGGAGTAGGGAGTGAGAGAGGGTTGGATGAGGAGTATATGGAGGAGTAGGGAGGGAGAGAGGGCTGGGTGAGGGGTAAGTGGAGGAGTAGGGAGGGGAGAGGGCTGGGTGAGGGGTAAGTGGAGGAGTAGGGAGGAAAAGAGGGCTTGTTGAGGGGTAAATGGAGGAGTAGGGAGGGAGAGGGCTGGGTGAGAGGAAGTGGAGGAGGAGGGAGAGAAGGCTGGGTGAGGGGTAAGTGGAGGAGTAGGGAGGAAAAGAGGGCTGGTTGAGGGGTAAATGGAGGAGTAGGGAGGGAGAGGGCTGGGTGAGAGGAAGTGGAGGAGGAGGGAGAGAAGGCTGGGTGAGGGGTAAGTGGAGGAGTAGGGGGAGAGAGGGCTCAGTAAGGGGTAAATGGAGGAGGGAGGAGGGAGAGAGGGCTGGATGAGGTGTAAGTGGAGGAGTAGGGAGGGAGAGAGGGCTGGGTGAGGTGTAAGTGGAGAAGTAGGGAGGGAGAGAGGGCTGGGTGTGGTGTAAGTGGAGCGGTAGGGAGGGAGAGAGGGCTGGGTGAGGGGTCAGTGGAGGAGTAGGGAGGGGGAGAGGGCTGGGTGAGGGGTAAGTGTAGGAGTAGGGAGGGGGAGAGGGCTGGGTGAGGGGTAAGTGGAGGAGTAGGGAGGGGGAGAGGGCTGGGTGAGGGGTAAGTGGAGGAGTAGGGAGGGAGAGGGCTGGGTGAGAGGAAGTGGAGGAGGAGGGAGAGAAGGCTGGGTGAGGGGTAAGTGAAGGAGTAGGGAGGGTGAGAGGGCTGGGTGAGGGGTAAGTGGAGGAGTAGGGAGGAAAAGAGGGCTGGTTGAGGGATAAATGGAGGAGTAGGGAGGGAGAGGGCTGGGTGAGAGGAAGTGGAGGAGGAGGGAGAGAAGGCTGGGTAAGTGGAGGAGTAGGGAGGAAAAGAGGGCTGGTTGAGGGGTAAATGGAGGAGTAGGGAGGGAGAGGGCTGGGTGAGAGGAAGTGGAGGAGGAGGGAGAGAAGGCTCGGTGAGGGGTAAGTGGAGGAGTAGGGGGAGAGAGGGCTCAGTAAGGGGTAAATGGAGGAGTGAGGAGGGAGAGAGGGCTGGATGAGGTGTAAGTGGAGGAGTAGGGAGGGAGAGAGGGCTGGGTGAGGTGTAAGTGGAGAAGTAGGGAGGGAGAGAGGGCTGGGTGTGGTGTAAGTGGAGCGGTAGGGAGGGAGAGAGGGCTGGGTGAGGGGTCAGTGGAGGAGTAGGGAGGGAGAGAGGGCTGGGTGAGGAGTAAATGGAGGAGTGGAGAGGGAGAGAGGTCTGGGTGAGGTGTAAGTGGAGGAGTAGGGAGGGAGAGAGCTGGGTGAGAGGAGGGGGAGGGAGAGAAGGCTGGGTGAGGGGTAAGTGGAGGAGTAGGGGGAGAGAGGGCTCAGTGAGGGGTAAATGGAGGAGTAGGGAGGGAGAGAGGGCTGGATGAGGTGTAAGTGGAGGAGTAGGGAGGGAGAGAGGGCTGGGTGAGGTGTAAGTGGAGGAGTAGGGAGGGAGAGAGGGCTGGGTGAGAGGAAGTGGAGGGGGAGGGAGAGAAGCCTGGGTGAGGGTTAAGTGGAGGAGTAGGGGGAGAGGGCTCAGTGAGGGGTAAATGGAGGAGTAGGGAGGGAGAGAGGGCTGGGTGAGGGGTAAGTGGAGGAGTAGGGAGTGAGAGAGGGTTGGATGAGGAGTAAATGGAGGAGTAGGGAGGGAGAGAGGGCTGGGTGAGGGGTAAGTGGAGGAGTAGGGCTGGGTGAGGGGTAAGTGGAGGAGTAGGGAGGGGGAGAGGGCTGGGTGAGGGGTTAGTGGAGGAGTAGGGAGGAAAAGAGGGCTGGTTGAGGGGTAAGTGGAGGAGTAGGGAGGGAGAGAGGGCTGGGTGAGAGGAAGTGGAGGAGGAGGGAGAGAAGGCTGGGTGAGGGGTAAGTGGAGGAGTAGGGGGAGAGAGGGCTCAGTAAGGGGTAAATGGAGGAGGAGGGAGAGAGGGCTGGATGAGGTGTAAGTGGAGGAGTAGGCAGGGAGAGAGGGCTGGGTGAGGTGTAAGTGGAGGAGTAGGGAGGGAGAGAGGGCTGGGTGAGGTGTAAGTGGAGTGGTAGGGAGGGAGAGAGGGCTGGGTGAGGGGTCAGTGGAGGAGTAGGGAGGGAGAGAGGGCTGGGTGAGGAGTAAATGGAGGAGTGGGGAGGGAGAGAGGGCTGGGTGAGATGTAAGTGGAGGAGTAGGGACAGAGGGCTGGGTGAGGTGTAAGTGGAGAAGTAGGGAGGGAGAGAGGGCTGGATGAGGTGTAATTGGAGGAGTAGGGAGGGAGAGAGGGCTGGATGAGGGGTACGTGGAGGAACAGGGAGGGAGAGAGGGCTGGATGAGGGGTACGTGGAGGAACAGGGAGGGAGAGAGGGCTGGGTGAGGGGTATGTGGAGGAGTAGGGAGTGAGAGACGGTTGGGTGAGGGGTAAGTGGAGGAGTAGGGAGAGAAGGCTGGGTGAGAGGTAAGTGGAGGAGTGGGGGGGAGAGAGGGCTGGATGAGGAGTAAATGGAGGAGTAGGGAGGGAGAGAGGGCTGGGTGAGGTGTAAGTGGAGGAGTAGGGAGGGAGAGAGGGCTGGATGAGGTGTAAGTGGAGGAGTAGGGAGGGAGAGAGGGCTGGATGAGTGGTACGTGGAGGAACAGGGAGGGAGAGAGGGCTGGGTGAGGGGTAAGTGGAGGAGTAGGGAGTGAGAGAGGGTTGGGTGATGGGTAAGTGGAGGAGTAGGGAGGGAGGGCTGGGTGAGGGCTAAGGAGAGGATTAGGGAGGGAGAGAGGGCTGGGTTAGTGAGCGAGGTGGAGACACAGGAAAGGATGACTCTGGGTAGTAAGGGGTGGCTGGGGTACCTGTGAGGGGTAGGAGGGATGACCTGGGAGAGATGCCTAGGGGTAGTGAGGGATGGATGGATGGATGTGGAGGGGGGAGAACCAGAGAGGGATAATCATGGGTAGTGAGGTATGGCTGAGTGAGGTGCAGCTGCGCTGATGGTGGGTGGAGGACAAGGGGTGGTAGGGGTAGTAAAGGGGGGACTGGGGTTAGCACTGGGTGGAGGACAAGGGGTGTGTAAGGGTAGTAAAGGGGGTGACTGGGGTGAGCTGTGGGTGGAGGACAAGGGGTGGGTGGGGTAGTAAAGTGTGGGTGGGTCGAGGAGTGGGTCGAGGGGTGGGTGGAGGACAAGGGGTGTGAAGGGGAGATAAAGGGGGGATCGGGTGAATACTGGGTGAAGAACAAGGGGTGGGTAGGGGTAGTAAAGGGTGACTGGGGTGAGCTGTGGGTGGGGGACAAGGGGTGGGGTAGTAAAGGGTGGGTGGGGTGATGGGTGGGTGGAGGACAAGGGGTGGGTGGGGTAGTAAAGGATGAGTGAGGGGTGGGTGGAGGACAAGGGGTGGGTAGGGGTAGTAAAGGGTGACGAGTGAGCTGTGGGTGGAGGACAAGGGGTGGGTGGGGTAGTAAAGGATGGGTGGGGTGAGGAGAGGGTGGAGGACAAGGGGTGGGTCGAGGTAGTAAAGGGTGGGTGGGGTGATGGGTGGGTGGAGGACAAGGGATGGGGTAGTAAAGGGTGGGTGGGGTGATGGGTGGGTGGAGGACAAGGGGTGGGTGGGGTAGTAAAGGGTGGGTGAGGGGTGGGTGGAGGACAAGGGGTGGGTAGGGGTAGTAAAGGGTGATGGGTGAGCTGTGGGTGGAGGACAAGGGGTGGGTGGGGGGGTAGTAAAGGGTGGGTGGGGTGAGGGGTGGGTGGAGGACAAGGGATGGGTAGGGGTAGTAAAGGGTGGGTGGGGTGAGGAGTGGGTGGAGGACAAGGGGTCGGTAGGGGTAGTAAAGGGTGGGTGGGGTGAGCTGTGGGTGGAGGACAAGGGGTGGGTAGGGGTAGTAAAGTGTGGGTGGGTCGAGGGGTGGGTGGAGGACAAGGGGTGGAAAGGGGTGATAAAGGAGGGACCGGGGTGAATACTGGGTGGAGGACAAGGGGTTGGTAGGGGTAGTAAAGGGTGACTTTGGTGAGCTGTGGGTGGAGGACAAGGGGTGGGTGGGGTAGTAAAGGGTCGGTGGGGTGAGGGGTGGGTGGAGGACAAGGGGTGGGTAGGGGTAGTAAAGGGTGACTGGGGTGAGCTGTGGTTGGAGGAAAAGGGGTGGGTAGGGTAGTAAAGGGTGACTGGGGTGAGCTGTGGGTGGAGGACAAGGGGTGGGTGGGGTAGTAAAGGGTGGGTGAGGGGTGGGTTGAGGTCAAGGGGTGGGTAGGGGTAGTAAAGGGTGACTAGGGGGCGGGCTGTGGGTGTAGGACAAGGGTTGGGTAGGGGTAGTAAAGTATGGGTGGATCGAGGGATGGGTGTAGGACAAGGGGTGGGAAGGGGTGATAAAGGAGGGACCAGGGTGAATACTGGGTGGAGGACAAGGGGTGGGTAGGGGTAGTAAAGGGTGACTGGGGTGAGCTGTGGGTGGAGGACAAGGGGTGGCTGGGGTAGTAAAGGGTGGGTCGGATGAGGGGTGGGTGGAGGACAAGGGGTGGGTAGGGGTAGTAAAGGGTGGGTGAGGAGTGGGTGGAGGACAAGGGGTGGGTAGGGGTAGTAAAGGGTGGGTGGGGTGATGGGTGGGTGGAGGACTAGGGGTGGGTGGGGTAGTAAAGGGTGGGTGGGGTGATGGGTGGGTGGAGGACAAGGGGTGAGTGGGGTAGTAAAGGGTGGGTGGGATGAGCTGTGGGTGGAGGGCAAGGGTTGTGGGGGCATGTAGGTAGGCGGAGGAGCAGGGAGGGAAAGCTAGGGGTAGTGAGAGGGGTCAGGGGCAGGTGGGGGAGCAGGGAGGGATAGCTAGGGGGTTTGGGGGGATCTGGGGCAGTTGGAGGAGCAGGAAGGGATAGCTAGGGGTAGTGGGAGGGGATCTGGGGCAGGTGGGGGAGCAGGGAGGGATAGCTAGGGGTAGTGGGGGCCTGGGGCAGGTGGAGGAGCAGGGAGGGACAGCTAGGGGTAGTGGGAGGAGATCTGGGGCAGGTGGGGGAGCAGGCTGGGATAGCTACGGGTAGTGGGGGGGATCTGGGGCAGGTGGAGGAGCAGGGAGGGATAGTTAGGGGTAGTGAGGAGGGCCTGAGGCAGGTGGAGTTAAGGGAGGGATAGCTAGGAGTAGTGGGGGGGTCTAGGGCAGGTGGAGGAGCAGGGAGGGATAGCTAGGGGTAGTGGGGGGGTCTGGTGCAGGTGGAGGAGCAGGGAGGGATAGCTAGGGGTAGTGAGGGGGGTCTGGGGCAGGTGGAGAGCAGGGAGGGATAGATAGGGGTAGTGGGGGAGGTCTGGGGCAGGTGGAAGAGCAGGGAGGGATAGCTAGGGGTAGTGGGGGAGGTCTGGGGCAGGTGGAAGAGCAGGGAGGGATAGCTAGGGGTAGTGGGTGGGGTCTGGGGCAGGAGGAAAAGCAGGGAGGGATAGCTAGGGATAGTGGGGGGGTCTGGGGCAGGTGGAAAAGCAGGGAGGGATAGCTAGGGGTAGTGGGGGGATCTGGGGCAGGTGGAGGAGCAGGGAGGGGTAATGGGGGATCTGGGGCAGGTGGAGGAGCAGGGAGGAATAGCTAGGGGTAATGGGGGCATCTGGGGCAGGTGGGGGAGCAGGGAGGGATAGCTAGGGGTAGTGGGAGGGAACTGGGGCAGGTGGAAGAGCAGAGGGGATAGCTAAGGGTAGTGGGGGGGGGTCTGGGGCAGGTAGAGGAGCAGGGAGGGACAGCTAGGGGTAGTGAGGGCCTGGGGCAGGTGGAGGAGCAGGGAGGGATAGCTAAGGGTAGTGGGGGGTCTGGGGCAGGTGGAGGAGCAGGGAGGGATAGCTAGGGGTAGTGGGGGGATCTGGGGCAGGTGGAGGAGCAGGGAGGGATAGCTAGGGGTAGTGGGGGGGATCTGAGGCAGGTGGAGGAGCAGGGAGGGATAATTAGGGGTAGTGGGGGGGATCTGGGGCAGGTGGAGGAGCAGGGAGGGATGGCTAGGGTTAGTGGGGCCTGGGGCTGATTGGGGAGCAGGGAGGGATAGCTAGGGGTAGTGGGGGGATCTGGGGCAGGTGGAGGAGCAGGGAGGGATAGCTAGGGGTAGTGGGGGTCTGGGACAGGTGGAGGAACAGGGAGGGTTAGCTAGGGTTAGTGGGGCCTGGGGCAGGTGGAGGAGCAGGGAGGGATAGCTAGGGGTAGTGGGGGTTCTGGGGCAGGTGTAAGAGCAGGGAGGGATAGCTAGGGGTAGTGGAAGGGGGCTGGGGCAGGTGGAGGAGCAGGGAGGGATGGGTAGTGGGGGCCTGGGGCAGGTGGAGGAGCAGGGAGGGATAGCTTGGGGTAGTGGGGCCTGGGGCAGGTAGAGGAGCAGGGAGGGATAGCTAGGGGTAGTGGGGGGGGGTCTGGGGCAGGTGGAAAAGCAGGGAGGGATAGCTAGGGGTAGTGGGGGGGATCTGGGGCAGGTAGAGGAGCAGGGAGGGACAGCTAGGGGTAGTGGGGGCCTGGGGCAGGTGGAGGAGCAGGGAGGGATAGCTAGGGGTAGTGGGGGGGGGTCTGAGGCAGGTGGAGGAGCAGGGAGGGATAGCTAGGGGTAGTGGGGGGATCTGGGGCAGGTGAAGGACCAGGGAGGGATAGCTAGGGTTAGTGGGGCCTGGGGCAGGTGGAATGGCAGGGAGGGATAGCTAGGGGTAGTGGGGGGATCTGGGGCAGGCGGAGGAGCAGGGAGGGATAGCTAGGGGTAGTGGGGGGTGTAGGGCAGGTTGAGGAGCAGGGAGGGATAGCTAGGGGTAGTGGGGGGTGTGGGGCAGGTGGAGGAGCAGGGAGGGATAGCTAGGGGTAGTGGGGGGATCTGGGGCAGGTGGAGGAGCAGGGAGGGATAGCTAGGGGTAGTGGGGATCTGGGACAGGTGGAGGAGCAGGGAGGGATAGCTAGGGGTAGTGGGGGGCTGGGGCAGGTGGGGGAGCAGGGAGGGATAGCTGGGGGCAGTGGGGGGTCTGGGGCAGGTGGAGGAGCAGGGAGGGATAGCTAGGGGTAGTGGGGGGGTCTGGGGCAGGTGGAAGAGCAGTGATGGATAGCTAGGGTAGTGAGGGGGGGTCTGGGGGTAGGTGGAGGAGAAGGGAGGGATAGCTAGGGGTAGTGGGGGGATCTGGGGCAGGCAGAGGAGCATGGAGGGATAGCTAGGGGTAGTGAGGGGGTTTTGGGGTAGGTGGAGGAGGGAGGGATAGCTAGGGGTAGTGGGGCCTGAGGCAGGTGGAGGAGTAGGGAGGGATAGCTAGGGGTAATGAGGGGGGCCTGGGGGTATGTGGAGGAGCAGGGAGGGATAGCTAGGGTAGTGGGGGGGGCTGGGGCAGGTGGGGGAGCAGGGAGGGATGGCTAGGGGTAGTGGGGGGATCTGAGGCAGGTGGAGGAGCAGGGAGGGATAGCTAGGGGTAGTGGGGGGGCTCAGGTAGGTGGAGGAGCAGGGAGGGATAGCTAGGGGCTGTGAGGGGGGTCTGGGGCAGGTGGGGGAGCAGGGAGGGATAGCTAGGGGGATCTGGGGCAGGTGGAGGAGCAGGGAGGAATAGCTAGGGGTAGTGGGGGCCTGGGGCAGGTGGAGGAGCAGGGTGGGATAGCTAGGGGTAGTGGGGGGGGGTCTGGGGCAGGTGGAGGAGCAGCGAGGGATAGCTAGGGGTAGTGGGGGGGTCTGGGGCAGGTGGGGGAGCAGGGAGGGATAGCTAGGGGTAGTGGGGGGGTCTGGGGCAGGTGGGGGAGCAGGGAGGGATAGCTGGGTGTAGTGGAGGATCTGGGGCAGGTGGAGGAGCAGGGAGGGATAGCTAGGGGTAGTGGGGAGTCTGGGGCAGGTGGAGGGGCAGGGAGGGACAGCTAGGGGTAGTGGGGGGGCTGGGGCAGGTGGAGGAGCAGGGAGGGATAGCTAGGGGTGGGGCCTGGGAAGGTGGAGGAGCAGGGAGGGATGGCTAGGGTAGTGGGAGGAGATCTGGGGCAGGTGAGGGAGCAGGGAGGGATAGCTAGGGGTAGTGGGGGGGATCTGGGGCAGGTGGGGGAGAAGGGAGGGATAGCTAGGGGTAGTGGGGGGGTCTGGGGCAGGTGGAGGGGCAGGGAGGGATGGCTAGGGGTAGTGGGAGGGGTCTGGGGCAGGTGGAGGGGCAGGGAGGGATGGCTAGGGGCAGTGGGAGGGGTCTGGGGCAGGTGGAGGGGCAGGGAGGGATGGCTAGGGGTAGTGGGGGGGATCTGGGGCAGGTGGAGGGGCATGGAGGGATGGCTAGGGGTAGTGGGGGGGATCTGGGGCAGGTGAAGGGGCAGGTAAGGATAGCTAGTGGTAGTGGGGGGGATCTGGGGCAGGTGGAGGGCAGGGATGGATGGCTAGGGTAGTGGGGGGGATCTGGGGCAGGTGGAGGGGCAGGGAGGGATGGCTAGGGTAGTGGGGGGGGATCTGGGGCAGGTGGAGAGGCAGGTAAGGATAGCTAGTGGTAGTGGGGGTGGCAGTGATGGTAGGTGTTGAAGCAGGCACCCCCCTTGTGATGGGGAGGGTAGTGGGGGGGGACTGGGGACAGATGCAGTCAGGGACACCCCAGGGGCACCGAGGGATGACCCGATGACACTCACTTGTCCACCATAGTCTTGAAATCCAGGACGCCTTCGATCAACTTCGCTGCAAATCTGGGGAGGACGAAAGGTGAAAACATAAGTGAGACACGGGTGACATGGGCCCGAATGCCCGGTTATGAGCCCCCTGCACCCCACCCCACTCCCCGTCTAATGCACCAAACATCATCTGCCCCATCCCCAACCCAATGTACCAAACATCACACCACCACCCCATCCAGTGCACCAAACACCACTCCCCATCCAATGCCCAACACATCACCCCCGCCCCATCCAATGCATTGATCACCCCCCACCCCATCCATCACACCAAACATCACCTCCCACCCCAGTCCAATGCACCAATCACCCCCACCCCATCCATCGCACCAAACATCACCTCCCACCCCAACCAATGCACAAATCACCCCACCCATCCATCGCACCAAACATCACCTCCCACCCTATCCAGTGCACCAATCACCCCCCACCTCATCCATCGCACCAAACATCACCTCCCACCCCAACCAATGCACAAATCACCCCACCCATCCATCCATCGCACCAAACATCACCTCCCACCCCATCCAATGCACCAATCACCCCCACCTCATCCATCGCACCAAACATCACCTCCCACCCCAATCCAATGCACCAATCACCCCACCCATCGCACCAAACATCATCTCCCACCCCAATCCAATGCACCAATCACCCCCCACCTCATCCATCGCACCAAACATCACCCCCATCCAATGCACCACACATCACCCTCCCACCCCATCCACTGCATCAAACATCACCCCCTCCACCCCATCCAATGCACCAATCACCCCATCATTTGCACCAAGAATCAACCCCCCACCCCATCCAATGCACCAAACATCACTCCACCCAATGCACCAAACATCACCCCAACCCCATCCAATGCACCAAATATCGCCCCACCCCATCCAATGCACCAATCATCACCCCTACCACATGCAATGCAAATATCACCCCATCCCATCCAATGCACCAATCATCACCCCAGCCCATGCAATGCAGCAAACATCACACCACCCGATCCAATCATCACCCCCATCAAATGCACCAATCACCCCATCCAATGCACCAATCATCACCCTCACCCCCATCCAATGCACCAAACATCACCCCACCCCATCCAATGCACCAAACATCACCCTCACCCAATGCACCAAACATCATCCCCATCCAATGCACAAATCATCACCCCACCCCATCCAATGCACCAAACATTACCCTCACCCCATCCAATGCACCAAACATCATCCCCATCCAATACACCAATCATCACCCTCACCCCCATCCAATGCACCAATCACCCCCACTCCATCCAATGCACCAAAAAACACTCCCCCCACCACATCCAATGCAAATGTCACTTCCTCACCCCATCCAGTGCACCAACCACCCCACCTTCATCCAATGCACCAACCATCACCCCACCACATGCACCAATCATTCCCCACCCCATATAATTCGCCAATCACCACCCCATACAATGCACAAACAATCACCCCCACCCCATCCAATGCACCAATCACACCCATCCAATGCACCAAACATCACCCCCACCCCATCTGATGCACCAAACGTCATCCCCAGGGGGAGCTGAGAGTCCGAGGAATGAGTGCCCCTCTAGGGGAACACCCTGCTGAAGGGCCCAGGCAGAAGCAGGGCTTTTCCGGTTTCAAACCCACAGCTAGGCACACTGACACCATCAACAGGAAATAACATCAGACAACCTTTGGTCCAACAGTGACAACACGGATAATCACACGGCATGGAATGGGATCTCGGTCAGAGGCCATGATGACGTCACTTCTACCCTCAATGAGACTGCTTTGTGCACGCGACATGAATGAGTGACCTTTGATCACTCAGACCATCAGCCTGTACCTCATAGCGCTGCGAGGCCCTCGGAGGCCTGCTGGGCGCTAGGGGGGCTGCAGAGCAGGATACGGATTTGTGGGGCCCGTGGCAGGGATTATTCAGGGTGCAGACACAGGGCCCGGTCAAGTGTGACAAAGGGGAGTGGAGGAAGGGGCAGAGTACAGCAGGGACGTGGCTCCATTCATCCGGGGGTGCACTGGCGACGGGGGGCTCGGCAGGAGAGGCTGGATTGGGAGCATTAGTCCTGTCAGCAGCAGTAACAGAGAGCATGGGGTATCCCTTGGCAATGGGCCCCTCAGCAGCCGTCCTGTGCCCCCCCTCCTAAGGCCACTCCCCGGGGCCCTCAGCAGCTGTCCTGTGCCCCCCCCTGGGCAGCAATAGAGGGCATGGGGTTCCCCAGCAGCAAGGGGCCCCTGAGCAGCCGTCGTGTGCCCCTTGGGCAGCAGTACAGGGCATGGGGTTCCCCAGCAGCAAGGGGGCCCTCAGCAGCCGCATCAGGGGCCTGCCAACAGAAGAGGGCATGGGGTCTGTCACACAGACCTCACCTCGGGCCTCTCAGCAGCTGCTAGGGGCCTGCACTGTAAATGTTTGTTAGGGTTGTACAGAAAAGATAACTGCTATTTCTTCTGTGAACTAATCACAACAAGCATTGGCAAAGCAACAGGTCTCGCCTTTGGGACCTCATGTTGGGCCAGAGCAGTTGTACGCACTTCGTCCCCCAGCGGCTTCCTCTGGACTTTACCCTGGTACCACCAGGTACTTACAGCAGGAGAGAGGGCAGAACACACGAACCGAGCACAGAGCTGACAGGAGAGCGGGCACAAGGTTACTGCCCTTCCATCATTCACCGAGGGGTTTAAACTCATCAGCTCGCCCCCTGATCACAGACCAACTAAAACATAAGATTTCCAACCACCTCAAAAACTGCAAAAACAAAAACACAAGACAACCACAACATCAGGCAGTGCAAGGAAAAAAAAACAAGAAAACGTGAGCACATCCATTGGTGCAAGAAAAACACAGACACCCAGCATATTAACTGGTGCAAGAAAGACAATCAGACCCCCAGCACATGAATCCGACTCCCAGCACATGAATCAGTGTAAGACAGAAGAAACCCAGCTCATGAATCAGACCCCAAGCACATGAATCAGTGTAAGACAGAAGACTCCCAGCGCATGACTCAGAACCCCAGCACATGAATCAGTGTAAGACAGAAGACTCTCAGCACATGAATCAGACCCCCAGCACATGAATCAGTGAAACACAGACTCCCAGTGCATGAATCAAACCCCCAGCACATGAATCAGTGTAAGACAGAAGACTCCCAGCACATGAATCAGACCCCAACACATGAATCAGTGTAAGACAGAAGAAACCCACCTCATGAATCAGACCCCCAGCACATGAATCAGACCCCCAGCACACGAATCAGTGTAAGACAAAAGACTCCCAGCGCATGAATCAGACCCCAGCACATGAATCAGACCACCAGCACATGAATCAGACCCCCAGCACATGAATCAGTGTAAGACAGAAGAATCCAGGATCTGTAAAGCACGGCAAATCACTGTGAGGATCTCAAAGTGCTGAATTGTGGGCACAAGGAGATTAAGTGATTTGCCCAGAATCAAAGGATGTTGAGTAGATGCCGAGATTCGAACCTGGTTCACCCAGCTCCAAAGGCAGCAGCTCAGGCCGTTATGCCACACCCTCTCCCCGCACATAAATCAGTATAGAACAGAAGTCCCAGCACATGAATCAGTGTAGGAAAAAACACAAGAAGCCCAGCACATCAATCGGTGGAAGAAAAAACGCAAGACACCCAGCACATCCATCGGTGCAAGAAAAAACGCAAGACACCCAGTACATCAACTGGTACAAAAAAGACATAAAACCCCCAGCACATGAATCAAAGTAAAACAGAAGTCTCCCAGCACATGAATCACTGCAAGACAGAAAACTCCCAGCACATGAATCAGTGTAAGACAGAAGACTCCCAGCACATGAATCAGTGTAAGACAGAAGACTCCCAGCACATGAATCAGTGTAAGACAGAAGACTCCCAGCACATGAATCAGTGTAAGACAGAAGACTCCCAGCACATGAATCAGTGTAAGACAGAAGACCCCCAGCACATGGATCAGTGTAAGACAGAAGACTCCGAGCACATGAATCAGTGTAAGACAGAAGACTCCCAGCACATGAATCAGTGTAAGACAGAAGACTCCCAGCACATGAATCAGTGTAAGACAGAAGACTCCCAGCACATGAATCAGTGTAAGACAGAAGACCCCCAGCACATGGATCAGTGTAAGACAGAGGACTCACAGCACATGAATCAGTGTAAGACAGAAGACTCCCAGCACATGAATCAGTGTAAGACAGAAGACTCCCAGCACATGAATCAGTGTAAGACAGAAGACTCCCAGCACATGAATCAGTGTAAGACAGAAGAAACCCAGCTCATGAATCAGACCCCAAGCACATGAATCAGTGTAAGACAGAAGACTCCCAGCGCATGACTCAGAACCCCAGCACATGAATCAGTGTAAGACAGAAGACTCCCAGCACATGAATCAGACCCCCAGCACATGAATCAGTGAAACACAGACTCCCAGTGCATGAATCAAACCCCCAGCACATGAATCAGTGTAAGACAGAAGACTCCCAGCACATGAATCAGACCCCCAGCACATGAATCAGACCCCCAGCGCACGAATCAGTGTAAGACAAAAGACTCCCAGCGCATGAATCAGACCCCAGCACTTGAATCAGACTCTAGCACATGAATCAGTGTAAGTCAGAAGACTCCCAGTGCATGAATCAGACCCCAGCACATGAATCAGACCACCAGCACATGAATCAGACCCCCAGCACATGAATCAGTGTAAGACAGAAGAATCCAGGATTTGTAAAGCACGGCAAATCACTGTGAGGATCTCAAAGTGCTGAATTGTGGGCACAAGGAGATTAAGTGATTTGCCCAGAATCAAAGGATGTTGAGTAGATGCCGAGATTCGAACCTGGTTCATCCAGCTCCAAAGGCAGCACCTCAGGCCGTTATGCCACACCCTCTCCCCGCACATAAATCAGTATAGAACAGAAGACCCAGCACATGAATCAGTGTAGGAAAAAACACAAGAAGCCCAGCACATCAATCGCTGGAAGAAACAACGCAAGACACACAGCACATCCATCGGTGCAAGAAAAAACGCAAGACACCCAGTACATCAACTGGTACAAAAAAGACAGAAAACCCCCAGCACATGAATCAAAGTAAAACAGAAGACTCCCAGCACATGAATCACTGCAAGACAGAAGACTCCCAGCACATGAATCAGTGTAAGACAGAAGACTCCCAGCGCATAAATCAGTGTAAGACAGAAGACTCCCAGCACATGAATCAGTGTAAGACAGAAGACTCAAAGCACATGAATCAGTGTGACAGAAGACTCCCAGCACATGAATCAGTGTAAGACAGAAGACCCCAGGACATGAATCAGTGTAAGACAGAAGACCCCCAGGACATGAATCAGTGTAAGACAGAAGACTCCCAGCACATGAATCAGTGTAAGACAGAAGACCCCCAGCACATGGATCAGTGTAAGACAGAAGACTCCCTGCCCATGAATCAGTGTAAGACAGAAGACTCCCAGCGCATGAATCAGTGTAAGACAGAAGACTCCCAGCACATGGATCAGTGTAAGACAGAAGACCCCAGGACATGAATCAGTGTAAGACAGAAGACTCCCAGGACATGAATCACTGTAAGACAGAAGACTCCCAGCACATGGATCAGTGTAAGACAGAAGACTCCCAGCACATGAATCAGTGTAAGACAGAAGACTCCCTGCGCATGAATCAGTGTAAGACAGAAGACTCCCAGCGCATGAATCAGTGTAAGACAGAAGACTCCCAGCGCATGAATCAGTGTAAGACAGAAGACTCCCAGCACATGAATCAGTGTAAGACAGAAGACTCCCAGCGCATGAATCAGTGTAAGACAGAAGACTCCCAGGACATGAATCACTGTAAGACAGAAGACTCCCAGCGCATGAATCAGTGTAAGACAGAAGACTCCCAGCCCATGAATCAGTGTAAGACAGAAGACTCCCAGCACATGAATCATTGTAAGACAGAAGACTCCCAGCCCATGGATCAGTGTAAGACAGAAGACTCCCAGCGCATGAATCTTTGTAAGACAGAAAACTCCCAGCACATGAATCAGTGTAAGACAGAGAACTCCCAGCGCATGAAGTGTAAGACAGAAAACCCCCAGCACATGAATCACTGCAAGACAGAAGACTCCCAGCACATGAATCAGTGTAAGACAGAAGACTCCCAGGACATGAATCAGTGTAAGACAGAAGACTCCCAGGACATGAATCAGTGTAAGACAGAAGACTCCAAGCACATGAATCAGTGTAAGACAGAAGACTCCCATCACATGAATCAGTGTAAGACAGAAGACTCCCAGCACATGAATCAGTGTAAGACAGAGAACTTCCAGTGCATGAAGTGTAAGACCGAAGACTCCCAGCACATGAATCACTGTAAGACAGAAAACCCCCAGCACATGAATCAGTGTAAGACAGAAGACTCCCAGGACATGAATCAGTGTAAGACAGAAGACTCCCAGGACATGAATCAGTGTAAGACAGAAGACTCCCAGCCCATGAATCAGTGTAAGACAGAAGACTCACAGCACATGAATCAGTGTAAGACAGAAGACTCCAAGCACATGAATCAGTGTAAGACAGAAGACTCCAGTACATGGATCAGTGTAAGACAGAAGACTCACAGCACATGAATCAGTGTAAGACAGAAGACTCCCAGCACATGAATCAGTGTAAGACAGAAGACTCCCAGCACATGAATCAGTGTAAGACAGAAGACTACTGTAGGAGGCTGGACTGGCTTGTAGTGAGTACCAAGGGGTACTTGCACCTTGCACCAGGCCCAGTTATCCCTTATTAGTGTATAGGGTGTCTAGCAGCTTAGGCTGATAGATAATGGTAGCTTAGCAAAGCAGCTCAGGCTGAACTAGGAGACGTGTGAAGCTACTACAGTACCACCTAGTGTCATATGCACAATATCATAAGAAAACACAATACACAGTTATACTAAAAATAAAGGTACTTTATTTTTTATGACAATATGCCAAAGTATCTTAGAGTGTACCCTCAGTGAGAGGATAGGAAATATACACAAGATATATATACACAATAGCAAAAATATGCAGTATAGTCTTAGAAAACAGTGCAAACAATGTATAGTTACAATAGGATGCAATGGGGAAACATAGGGATAGGGGCAACACAAACCATATACTCCAAAAGTGGAATGTGAACCACGAATGGACCCCAAACCTATGTGACCTTGTAGAGGGTCGCTGGGACTATCAGAAAATAGTGAGAGTTAGAAAAATAACCCTCCCCAAGACCCTGAAAAGTGAGTGCAAAGTGCACCAAAGTTCCCCTAAGGACAAAATAGTCGTGTTAGAGGGAAAATGCAAGGAAAACACAAATCAGCAATGCAACAACGATGGATTCCTGACTGAGGGTACCTGTGGAACAAGGGGACCAAGTCCAAAAGTTACAAGCAGCTCGGAGATGGGCAGATGCCCAAGAAATGCCAGCGGTTGGTGCAAAGAAGCTCTTACTAGGCTGAAGAACTGTGAATACTGCAGGAACGACAAGGGCTAGAGACTTCCCCTTTGGAGGATGGATCCCCCACGCCTTGGAGAGTCGTGCAGAAGTGTTTTCCCGCCGGAAGGACGCCAACAAGCCTTGCTACACGCAAATCGTGCGTTTGGCGTTTTTGGACGCTGCTGGGGCCCAGGAGGGACCAGGAGGTCGCAAATTGGACCTGCAGAGAGAGGGGACGTCGAGCAAGACAAAGAGCCCTCACTGAAGCAGGTAGCACCCGGAGAAGTGCCAGAAACAGGCACTACGAGGATGCGTGAAACGGTGCTCGCCGAAGTTGCACAAAGGAGTCCCACGTCGCCGGAGACCAACTTAGAAAGTCGTGCAATGCAGGTTAGAGTGCCGTGGACCCAGGCTTGGCTGTGCACACAGGATTTCCGCCGGAAGTGCACAGGGGCCGGAGAAGCTTGCAAAGTCGCGGTTCCCAGCAATGCAGCCCAGCGAGGTGAGGCAAGGACTTACCTCCACCAAACTTGGGCTGAAGAGTCACTGGACTGTGGGGGTCACTTGGACGGTGTCGCTGGATTCGAGGGACCTCGCTCGTCGTGCTGAGAGGAGACCCAAGGGACCGGAGATGCAGCTTTTTGGTGCCTGCGGTTGCAGGGGGAAGATTCCGTCGACCCACGGGAGATTTCTTCCGAGCTTCTGGTGCAGAGAGGAGGCAGACTACCCCCACAGCATGCACAAGCAGGAAAACAGTCGAGAAGGCGGCAGGATCAGCGTTACAGAGTTGCAGTAGTCGTCTTTGCTACTATGTTGCAGGTTTGCAGGCTTCCAGCGCGGTCAGCGGTCGATTCCTTATCAGAAGGTGAAGAGGGAGATGCAGAGGAACTCGGCTGAGCTCATGCATTCGTTATCTAAAGTTTCCCCAGAGACAGAGACCCTAAATAGCCAGAAAAGAGGGTTTGGCTACCTAGGAGAGAGGAAAGGCTACTAACACCTGAAGGAGCCTATCACAAGGAGTCTCTGACGTCACCTGGTGGCACTGGCCACTCAGAGCAGTCCAGTGTGCCAGCAGCACCTCTGTTTCCAAGATGGCAGAGGTCTGGAGCACACTGGAGGAGCTCTGGACACCTCCCAGGGGAGGTGCAGGTCAGGGGAGTGGTCACTCCCCTTTCCTTTGTCCAGTTTCGCGCCAGAGCAGGGGCTAAGGGGTCCCTGAACCGGTGTAGACTGGCTTATGCAGAATTGGGCACCTCTGTGCCCAACAAAGCATTTCCAGAGGCTGGGGGAGGCTACTCCTCCCCTGCCTTCACACCATTTTCCAAAGGGAGAGGGTGTCACACCCTCTCTCAGAGGAAGTTCTTTGTTCTGCCATCCTGGGCCAGGCCTGGCTGGACCCCAGGAGGGCAGCTGCCTGTCTGAGGGGTTGGCAGCAGCAGCAGCTGCAGAGAAACCCCAGGAAGGGCAGTCTGGCAGTACCAGGGTCTGTGCTACAGACCACTGGGATCATGGAATTGTCCCAACAATGCCAGGATGGCATAGAGGGGGCAATTCCATGATCATAGACATGTTACATGGCCATATTCGGAGTTACCATGGTGAAGCTACATATAGGTAGTGACCTATATGTAGTGCACGCGTGTAATGGTGTCCCCGCACTCACAAAGTTCAGTGAATTGGCTCTGAACAATGTGGGGGCACCTTGGCTAGTGCCAGGGTGCCCTCACACTAAGTAACTTTGCACCTAACCTTTACCAGGTAAAGGTTAGACATATAGGTGACTTATAAGTTACTTAAGTGCAGTGTAAAATGGCTGTGAAATAACGTGGACGTTATTTCACTCAGGCTGCAGTGGCAGGCCTGTGTAAGAATTGTCAGAGCTCCCTATGGGTGGCAAAAGAAATGCTGCAGCCCATAGGGATCTCCTGGAACCCCAATACCCTGGGTACCTCAGTACCATATACTAGGGGATTATAAGGGTGTTCCAGTAAGCCAATGTAAATTGGTAAAAATGGTCACTAGCCTGTCAGTGACAATTTGGAAAGAAATGAGAGAGCATAACCACTGAGGTTCTGATTAGCAGAGCCTCAGTGAGACAGTTAGTCACTACACAGGTAACACATACAGGCACACTTATGAGCACTGGGGCCCTGGGTTACCAGGGTCCCAGTGACACATACAACTAAAACAACATATATACAGTGAAAAATGGGGGTAACATGCCAGGCAAGATGGTACTTTCCTACACAACCCCCCCCCAAACGAAGGACAATAAGACTAGCCATTACCTGATGAGTCTTCATTGTCTAAGTGGAAATATCTGGAGAGTCCATCTGCATTGGAGTGGCTACTCCCAGGTCTATGTTCCACTGTATAGTCCATTCCCTGTAGGGATATGGACCACCTCAACAATTTAGGATTTTCACCTTTCATTTGTTTTAGCCAAAGTAGAGGTTTGTGGTCTGTCTGAACAATGAAGTGAGTGCCAAACAGGTATGGCCTCAACTTCTTCAGAGCCCAGACCACAGCAAAGGCCTCCCTCTCAATGGCAGACCAACGCTTTTCTCTAGGGGTCAACCTTCTACTAATAAAAGCAACAGGTTGATCCTGGCCCTCAGAATTAAGTTGTGATAGGACTGCCCCTACTCCTAATTCAGATGCATCAGTTTGGACATAGAATTTTTTAGAGTAACAAGGGCTTTTCAGGACAGGTGCAGAGCACATGGCCTGCTTCAGCTCCTCAAAAGCTTTCTGACAGTTTGCTGTCCATAATACCTTTTTAGGCATTTTCTTGGATGTGAGGTCATTAAGAGGGGCTGCAATGGAGCCATAGTTCTTAATGAACCTCCTGTAATACCCAGTGAGGCCTAGGAAGGCTCTCACCTGAGTCTGAGTGGTAGGGGGAATCCAATCAATAATAGTTTGGATTTTCCCCTGAAGTGGTGCAATCTGTTCCCCACCAACAAGGTGTCCCAGATAAACCACTTTACCCTGCCCTATCTGGCACTTTGAAGCCTTGATAGTGAGGCCTGCCTTTTGCAGGGCCTCCAAAACTTTCCAAAGGTGGACCAGGTGATCATCCCAGCTGGAGCTAAAGACAGCTATATCATCCAAATATGCTGCACTGAAAGCTTCCAGCCCTTGCAGGACTGTGTTCACCAACCTCTGAAAAGTGGCAGGTGCATTTTTCAAACCAAAAGGCATTACAGTAAACTGGTAATGTCCTCCAATGGTAGAAAATGCAGTCTTAGGTTTAGCATCTTCTGACATTTTGATCTGCCAATACCCTGCAGTCAAATCAAAAGTGCTTAGATACTTGGCAGATGCCAGTGTATCTATTAGCTCATCTGCCCTGGGTATAGGGTGAGCATCTGTTTTGGTTACCAAGTTGAGACCTCTATAGTCTACACAAAACCTCATTTCCTTCTTTCCATCTTTAGAATTGGGTTTTGGTACCAGTACCACAGGAGAAGCCCATGGACTGTCAGAGTGCTCAACCACTCCTAGTTCCAACATCTTCTGAACTTCTTGCTTTATGCAGTCCCTGACATGGTCAGGCTGCCTATAGATCTTACTTTTGACAGGTAAACTGTCTCCAGTATCTATAGTGTGCTCACACCAAGAAGTGGTGCCTGGCACAATGGAGAAGAGTTCTGAAAATTGTCCTAGGAGATTTATGCAATTATCTTTCTGCTCAGCAGTAAGACAATCAGCCAAAACTACCCCTTCCACAAGAGCATCTTGTTCTGTGGAAGAGAAGAGATCAGGTAGAGGATCACTGTCTTCTTCCTGTCCCTCATCTGTTGCCATGAGCAGGGTGAGATCAGCCCTGTCATAGTAGGGTTTCAGGCGGTTGACATGGAGCACCCTAAGGGGACTCCTGGCAGTGCCTAAGTCAACCAAGTAGGTGACTTCACCCTTCTTTTCAACAATTGTGTGTGGACCACTCCATTTATCTTGGAGTGCTCTTGGGGCCACAGGCTCCAAGACCCACACTTTCTGCCCTGGTTGGTACTGAACCAAAACAGCCTTCTGATCATGCCATTGCTTCTGGAGCTCTTGGCTGGCCTGAAGGTTTTTACTGGCCTTTTTCATGTACTCAGCCATCCTTGATCTGAGGCCAAGTACATAGTCCACAATATCCTGCTTAGGAGCTTTTAAAGGTTGTTCCCAACCCTCCTTTACAAGTGTGAGTGGACCCCTAACAGGGTGTCCAAAAAGAAGTTCAAAGGGGCTGAAGCCCACTCCTTTCTGGGGTACCTCCCTGTAGGCAAAAAGGAGGCATGGTAGAAGGATATCCCATCTCCTGCGGAGTTTTTCAGGGAGTCCCATAATCATGCCTTTGAGAGTTTTATTAAATCTCTCCACCAGTCCATTTGTTTGTGGATGATAGGGTGTTGTGAACTTGTAAGTTACACCACACTCCTTCCACATGGCCTTTAAGTATGCAGACATGAAATTGCTTCCTCTGTCTGATACTACTTCCTTTGGGAAGCCCACCCTGGAAAATATTCCCAGGAGGGCCTTTGCCACTGCAGGAGCTGTAGTGGTCCTTAAAGGAATAGCTTCAGGATATCTTGTGGCATGGTCCACTACCACCAAGATAAACCTATTGCCTGAAGCAGTAGGAGGGTCAAGGGGGCCAACTATGTCAACCCCTACCCTTTCAAAGGGAACCCCAACCACAGGCAGTGGGATAAGGGGTGCCTTTGGAGTGCCACCTGTCTTGCCACTGGCTTGACAGGTTTCACAGGACTTACAAAAATCTTTTGTGTCCTCAGACATCCTAGGCCAATGAAACAGTGGTACCAATCTGTCCCAAGTTTTCATTTGACCCAGGTGTCCAGCTAAGGGAATGTCATGTGCCAGTGTTAGGAGGAACTTTCTGTACTCCTGAGGAATCACTAATCTCCTGGCAGCTCCAGGTTTAGGATCCCTTTGCTCAGTGTACAAGAGGTTGTCCTCCCAGTAAACTCTGTGTGAGTCACTGACATCCCCATTAGCCTGTTTGACAGCTTGCTGTCTGAGACCCTCTAATGTGGGACAGGTTTGCTGTGCCACACTCAGCTCCTCTCTGGCAGGCCCCCCTTCACCCAAAAGCTCAGCAGTGTCTGCTTCCAGCTCCTCTGGTGTAGGTTCTGCACAGGGAGGGAATTCTTCTTCCTCAGAAGTAGAATCCACTGTAGAGGGAGGGATAGTAGGAAGTGGTTTGCTTCTACTAGCCCTAGCTTTAGGGAGCACTTGGTCCATTGTTCCAGGATCCAAGCTTCCCTGTCCTTTTTGCTTTTTGGCCTGAGCCCTTGTCAAAGCAAAAATATGCCCTGGGATGCCCAGCATTGCTGCATGGGCCTCCAACTCCACATCTGACCAAGCTGATGTCTCCAAATCGTTCCCTAATAGACAGTCTACAGGTAAATCTGAAGCTACCACAACTTTCTTTGGACCAGATACCCCCCCCCAGTTGAGATTTACAACAGCCATGGGGTGGCTTTGTGTTATGTTGTGAGCATCGGTTACTTGGTACTGGTGTCCAAGTATGTGTTGTTCAGGGTGCACCAGTTTCTCAATCACCATTGTGACACTGGCACCTGTGTCCCTGTAGGCCTGGACCTCAACACCATTTATTAGGGTTAGTTGCTTGTACTTCTCCAAGTTATGGGGGCAAGCAACCAAAGTGGCTAAGTCAATAGCCCCTTCAGAGACTAAAGTAGCCTCTGTGGTCTCCCTAATCAGACCAACCCCAACTAAATTACCAAAAGTGAGCCCAGCTACTCCCTTGGATTGGCTATTAGTAGGTTTGCTCCCACCACCACTGCTATTAGTAGGGACACTAGGTGTAGCAGTAGGGGTTGTAGTGGTAGGAGCTGTGGTGCCTTTCTTTGGACAACTGGGATCTGTTGTCCAATGGCCTTTTATCTTACATAAATAGCACCATGGTTTCCTTTCCTTGTTCTGATTAGAGGAAGGTTTGGGCCCACCACCCCCACCAGAGTGTTTTTGTGGGCCTGATGAAGACTCATTTTTAGATTTGTCCCCACCCTTGTCAGAAGACTTACCATCCTTCTTTTTGTTGCCATCTTTGTCACCCCCTGTATGAACTTTTCTGTTCACTCTTGTTCTGACCCATTTGTCTGCCTTCTTTCCCAATTCTTGGGGAGAGGTCAGATCAGAGTCCACCAAGTACTGGTGCAACAAATCAGACACACAATTATTAAGAATATGCTCTCTCAGGATTAAGTTATACAGGCTGTCATAATCAGTAACTTTACTGCCATGTAACCACCCCTCCAAGGCCTTCACTGCCTGGTCAATGAAATCAACCCAGTCTTGTGAAGACTCCTTTTTGGTATCTCTGAACTTGATCCTGTACTGTTCAGTGGTTAAGCCATAACCATCCAGGAGTGCATTCTTAAGAACTTGGAAATTGTTAGCATCATTTTCTTTTACAGTAAGGAGCCTATCCCTACCTTTTCCAGTAAATGATAGCCATAGGATAGCAGCCCACTGCCTTTGAGGGACATCCTGTACAGCACAGGCCCTCTCAAGTGCAGCAAACCACTTGTTAATGTCATCCCCCTCCTTGTAAGGGGGAACTATCTTATGCAGATTCCTGGAATCATGCTCTTTTGCAGGATGACTATGGGGAATACTGCTGCTGCCACCATGGGTATCTAAACCCATTTTCTGTCTTTCCCTCTCTATTTCTAAAGACTGTCTATCCAAATCCAGCTGTTGCTTCTTGAGCTTCAGTCTGGTTTGCTCCACTCTCAATCTATTGAGCTCCCTTTCCAACAATCTGTCATCAGGGTGGGTGGGAGGGACATTTCTAGATACAGAGGTATGATGGGAATGAACAGAAGGAGACCTGTCCCTTACAGAGGGCACCCTAACAGTATAATGTGAGAGCACATCATCAGTATGATGTGATTCAACCTCTGTACCAACTATGCTAGACTGTCTAGTAATGGGCAGGCTGAGAAGTTTCTTTCCTGAACCTTTTCCTGGGGGAGTCCCTGGATCAGATTGAGAACCATTAGCTACTTTTTCTACAGATTGGGCACTTATGGCCTTATCCTGTACTCTAAGCATATTAATTAACAGTTCTAAGGAAGGATTCTTCCCTACACTCAAACCTCTCTCTATGCAGAGACTCCTTGCTCCTTTCCAGCTAAGGTGATCATATGCAAGTTTGGACAGTTCAACTTTTTGGCCTGTGCCAGACATTTTTTAGAGAGAGTAAAAGTGATAGACAAAGAGAAAAAAGTTTTCAGAACTTTTTGCAAAGACAGAAAAAAAAACTTTTTAAACTTTTAAGAACTTTTTGAAAGTTTAGAAGTACTTTTCAGCACTTAGAAAAGAGTGAAAAGAGGAAATGCAAAACTTTTTGGCTATGTGTATATACACTGACCTTGTTTTGTATATTTTTCTCTTATGAAAAGTACAATGACAAGAGTGGTAAGTAGTCTCAAAGCACTTATCCCACCACTGCACAACCAATGTAGGAGGCTGGACTGGCTTGTAGTGAGTACCAAGGGGTACTTGCACCTTGCACCAGGCCCAGTTATCCCTTATTAGTGTATAGGGTGTCTAGCAGCTTAGGCTGATAGATAATGGTAGCTTAGCAAAGCAGCTCAGGCTGAACTAGGAGACGTGTGAAGCTACTACAGTACCACCTAGTGTCATATGCACAATATCATAAGAAAACACAATACACAGTTATACTAAAAATAAAGGTACTTTATTTTTTATGACAATATGCCAAAGTATCTTAGAGTGTACCCTCAGTGAGAGGATAGGAAATATACACAAGATATATATACACAATAGCAAAAATATGCAGTATAGTCTTAGAAAACAGTGCAAACAATGTATAGTTACAATAGGATGCAATGGGGAAACATAGGGATAGGGGCAACACAAACCATATACTCCAAAAGTGGAATGTGAACCACGAATGGACCCCAAACCTATGTGACCTTGTAGAGGGTCGCTGGGACTATCAGAAAATAGTGAGAGTTAGAAAAATAACCCTCCCCAAGACCCTGAAAAGTGAGTGCAAAGTGCACCAAAGTTCCCCTAAGGACAAAATAGTCGTGTTAGAGGGAAAATGCAAGGAAAACACAAATCAGCAATGCAACAACGATGGATTCCTGACTGAGGGTACCTGTGGAACAAGGGGACCAAGTCCAAAAGTTACAAGCAGCTCGGAGATGGGCAGATGCCCAAGAAATGCCAGCGGTTGGTGCAAAGAAGCTCTTACTAGGCTGAAGAACTGTGAATACTGCAGGAACGACAAGGGCTAGAGACTTCCCCTTTGGAGGATGGATCCCCCACGCCTTGGAGAGTCGTGCAGAAGTGTTTTCCCGCCGGAAGGACGCCAACAAGCCTTGCTACACGCAAATCGTGCGTTTGGCGTTTTTGGACGCTGCTGGGGCCCAGGAGGGACCAGGAGGTCGCAAATTGGACCTGCAGAGAGAGGGGACGTCGAGCAAGACAAAGAGCCCTCACTGAAGCAGGTAGCACCCGGAGAAGTGCCAGAAACAGGCACTACGAGGATGCGTGAAACGGTGCTCGCCGAAGTTGCACAAAGGAGTCCCACGTCGCCGGAGACCAACTTAGAAAGTCGTGCAATGCAGGTTAGAGTGCCGTGGACCCAGGCTTGGCTGTGCACACAGGATTTCCGCCGGAAGTGCACAGGGGCCGGAGAAGCTTGCAAAGTCGCGGTTCCCAGCAATGCAGCCCAGCGAGGTGAGGCAAGGACTTACCTCCACCAAACTTGGGCTGAAGAGTCACTGGACTGTGGGGGTCACTTGGACGGTGTCGCTGGATTCGAGGGACCTCGCTCGTCGTGCTGAGAGGAGACCCAAGGGACCGGAGATGCAGCTTTTTGGTGCCTGCGGTTGCAGGGGGAAGATTCCGTCGACCCACGGGAGATTTCTTCCGAGCTTCTGGTGCAGAGAGGAGGCAGACTACCCCCACAGCATGCACAAGCAGGAAAACAGTCGAGAAGGCGGCAGGATCAGCGTTACAGAGTTGCAGTAGTCGTCTTTGCTACTATGTTGCAGGTTTGCAGGCTTCCAGCGCGGTCAGCGGTCGATTCCTTATCAGAAGGTGAAGAGGGAGATGCAGAGGAACTCGGCTGAGCTCATGCATTCGTTATCTAAAGTTTCCCCAGAGACAGAGACCCTAAATAGCCAGAAAAGAGGGTTTGGCTACCTAGGAGAGAGGAAAGGCTACTAACACCTGAAGGAGCCTATCACAAGGAGTCTCTGACGTCACCTGGTGGCACTGGCCACTCAGAGCAGTCCAGTGTGCCAGCAGCACCTCTGTTTCCAAGATGGCAGAGGTCTGGAGCACACTGGAGGAGCTCTGGACACCTCCCAGGGGAGGTGCAGGTCAGGGGAGTGGTCACTCCCCTTTCCTTTGTCCAGTTTCGCGCCAGAGCAGGGGCTAAGGGGTCCCTGAACCGGTGTAGACTGGCTTATGCAGAATTGGGCACCTCTGTGCCCAACAAAGCATTTCCAGAGGCTGGGGGAGGCTACTCCTCCCCTGCCTTCACACCATTTTCCAAAGGGAGAGGGTGTCACACCCTCTCTCAGAGGAAGTTCTTTGTTCTGCCATCCTGGGCCAGGCCTGGCTGGACCCCAGGAGGGCAGCTGCCTGTCTGAGGGGTTGGCAGCAGCAGCAGCTGCAGAGAAACCCCAGGAAGGGCAGTCTGGCAGTACCAGGGTCTGTGCTACAGACCACTGGGATCATGGAATTGTCCCAACAATGCCAGGATGGCATAGAGGGGGCAATTCCATGATCATAGACATGTTACATGGCCATATTCGGAGTTACCATGGTGAAGCTACATATAGGTAGTGACCTATATGTAGTGCACGCGTGTAATGGTGTCCCCGCACTCACAAAGTTCAGTGAATTGGCTCTGAACAATGTGGGGGCACCTTGGCTAGTGCCAGGGTGCCCTCACACTAAGTAACTTTGCACCTAACCTTTACCAGGTAAAGGTTAGACATATAGGTGACTTATAAGTTACTTAAGTGCAGTGTAAAATGGCTGTGAAATAACGTGGACGTTATTTCACTCAGGCTGCAGTGGCAGGCCTGTGTAAGAATTGTCAGAGCTCCCTATGGGTGGCAAAAGAAATGCTGCAGCCCATAGGGATCTCCTGGAACCCCAATACCCTGGGTACCTCAGTACCATATACTAGGGGATTATAAGGGTGTTCCAGTAAGCCAATGTAAATTGGTAAAAATGGTCACTAGCCTGTCAGTGACAATTTGGAAAGAAATGAGAGAGCATAACCACTGAGGTTCTGATTAGCAGAGCCTCAGTGAGACAGTTAGTCACTACACAGGTAACACATACAGGCACACTTATGAGCACTGGGGCCCTGGGTTACCAGGGTCCCAGTGACACATACAACTAAAACAACATATATACAGTGAAAAATGGGGGTAACATGCCAGGCAAGATGGTACTTTCCTACAACTACCAGCACATGAATCAGTGTAAGACAGAAGAAACCCAGCTCATGAATCAGTGTAAGACAGAAGAAACCCAGCTCATGAATCAGACCCCAAGCACATGAATCAGTGTAAGACAGAAGACTCCCAGCGCATGACTCAGAACCCCAGCACATGAATCAGTGTAAGACAGAAGACTCCCAGCACATGAATCAGACCCCCAGCACATGAATCAGTGTAAGACAGAAGAAACCCACCTCATGAATCAGACCCCCAGCACATGAATCAGACCCCCAGCACACGAATCAGTGTAAGACAAAAGACTCCCAGCGCATGAATCAGACCCCAGCACTTGAATCAGACTCTAGCACATGAATCAGTGTAAGACAGAAGACTCCCAGCACATGAATCAGACCCCCAGCACATGAATCAGTGTAAGACAGAAGAAACCCACCTCATGAATCAGACCCCCAGCACATGAATCAGACCCCCAGCACACGAATCAGTGTGAGACAAAAGACTCCCAGAGCATGAATCAGATCCCCACAGCACTTGAATCAGACTCTAGCACATGAATCAGACCCCCAGCACATGAATCAGACCCCCAGCACATGAATCAGTGTAAGACAGAAGACTCCCAGCACATGAATCAGTGTAAGACAGAAGACTCCCAGCACATGGATCAGTGTAAGACAGAAGACTCCCAGCATATGAATCAGTGTAAGACAGAAGACTCCCAGCACATGAATCAGTGTAAGACAGAAGACTCCCAGCACATGAATCAGTGTAAGACAGAAGAAACCCAGATCATGAATCAGACCCCAAGCACATGAATCAGTGTAAGACAGAAGACTCCCAGCGCATGACTCAGAACCCCAGCACATGAATCAGTGTAAGACAGAAGACTCCCAGCACATGAATCAGACCCCCAGCACATGAATCAGTGAAACACAGACTCCCAGTGCATGAATCAAACCCCCAGCACATGAATCAGCGTAAGACAGAAGACTCCCAGCACATGAATCAGACCCCCAGCACATGAATCAGACCCCCAGCGCACGAATCAGTGTAAGACAAAAGACTCCCAGCGCATGAATCAGACCCCAGCACTTGAATCAGACTATAGCACATGAATCAGTGTAAGTCAGAAGACTCCCAGTGCATGAATCAGACCCCAGCACATGAATCAGACCACCAGCACATGAATCAGACCCCCAGCACATGAATCAGTGTAAGACAGAAGAATCCAGGATTTGTAAAGCACGGCAAATCACTGTGAGGATCTCAAAGTGCTGAATTGTGGGCACAAGGAGATTAAGTGATTTGCCCAGAATCAAAGGATGTTGAGTAGATGCCGAGATTCGAACCTGGTTCATCCAGCTCCAAAGGCAGCACCTCAGGCCGTTATGCCACACCCTCTCCCCGCACATAAATCAGTATAGAACAGAAGACCCAGCACATGAATCAGTGTAGGAAAAAACACAAGAAGCCCAGCACATCAATCGCTGGAAGAAACAACGCAAGACACACAGCACATCCATCGGTGCAAGAAAAAACGCAAGACACCCAGTACATCAACTGGTACAAAAAAGACAGAAAACCCCCAGCACATGAATCAAAGTAAAACAGAAGACTCCCAGCACATGAATCACTGCAAGACAGAAGACTCCCAGCACATGAATCAGTGTAAGACAGAAGACTCCCAGCGCATAAATCAGTGTATGACAGAAGACTCCCAGCACATGAATCAGTGTAAGACAGAAGACTCAAAGCACATGAATCAGTGTGACAGAAGACTCCCAGCACATGAATCAGTGTAAGACAGAAGACCCCAGGACATGAATCACTGTAAGACAGAAGACCCCCAGGACATGAATCAGTGTAAGACAGAAGACTCCCAGCACATGAATCAGTGTAAGACAGAAGACCCCAGGACATGAATCAGTGTAAGACAGAAGACCCCCAGGACATGAATCAGTGTAAGACAGAAGACTCCCAGCACATGAATCAGTGTAAGACAGAAGACCCCCAGCACATGGATCAGTGTAAGACAGAAGACTCCCTGCGCATGAATCAGTGTAAGACAGAAGACTCCCAGCGCATGAATCAGTGTAAGACAGAAGACTCCCAGCACATGGATCAGTGTAAGACAGAAGACCCCAGGACATGAATCAGTGTAAGACAGAGGACTCCCAGGACATGAATCACTGTAAGACAGAAGACTCCCAGCACATGGATCAGTGTAAGACAGAAGACTCCCAGCACATGAATCAGTGTAAGACAGAAGCCTCCCTGCGCATGAATCAGTGTAAGACAGAAGACTCCCAGCGCATGAATCAGTGTAAGACAGAAGACTCCCAGCGCATGAATCAGTGTAAGACAGAAGACTCCCAGCACATGAATCACTGTAAGACAGAAGACTCCCAGCGCATGAATCAGTGTAAGACAGAAGACTCCCAGGACATGAATCACTGTAAGACAGAAGACTCCCAGCGCATGAATCAGTGTAAGACAGAAGACTCCCAGCCCATGAATCAGTGTAAGACAGAAGACTCCCAGCACATGAATCATTGTAAGACAGAAGACTCCCAGCCCATGGATCAGTGTAAGACAGAAGACTCCAAGCACATGAATCAGTGTAAGACAGAAGACTCCCATCACATGAATCAGTGTAAGACAGAAGACTCCCAGCACATGAATCAGTGTAAGACAGAGAACTTCCAGTGCATGAAGTGTAAGACCGAAGACTCCCAGCACATGAATCACTGTAAGACAGAAATCCCCCAGCACATGAATCAGTGTAAGACAGAAGACTCCCAGGACATGAATCAGTGTAAGACAGAAGACTCCCAGGACATGAATCAGTGTAAGACAGAAGACTCCCAGCCCATGAATCAGTGTAAGACAGAAGACTCCAAGCACATGAATCAGTGTAAGACAGAAGACTCCAGTACATGGATCAGTGTAAGACAGAAGACCCCCAGGACATGGATCAGTGTAAGACAGAAGACTCCCAGCACATGAATCAGTGTAAGACAGAAGACTCCCAGCACATGAATCAGTGTAAGACAGAAGACTCCCAGCACATGAATCAGTGTAAGACAGAAGACCCCAGGACATGAATCAGTGTAAGACAGAAGACCCCCAGCACATGGATCAGTGTAAGACAGAAGACTCCGAGCACATGAATCAGTGTAAGACAGAAGACTCCCAGCACATGAATCAGTGTAAGACAGAAGACTCCCAGCACATGAATCAGTGTAAGACAGAAGACTCCCAGCACATGAATCAGTGTAAGACAGAAGACCCCCAGCACATGGATCAGTGTAAGACAGAAGACTCACAGCACATGAATCAGTGTAAGACAGAAGACTCCCAGCACATGAATCAGTGTAAGACAGAAGACTCCCAGCACATGAATCAGTGTAAGACAGAAGACTCCCAGCACATGAATCAGTGTAAGACAGAAGAAACCCAGCTCATGAATCAGACCCCAAGCACATGAATCAGTGTAAGACAGAAGACTCCCAGCGCATGACTCAGAACCCCAGCACATGAATCAGTGTAAGACAGAAGACTCCCAGCACATGAATCAGACCCCCAGCACATGAATCAGTGTAAGACAGAAGAAACCCACCTCATGAATCAGACCCCCAGCACATGAATCAGACCCCCAGCACACGAATCAGTGTAAGACAAAAGACTCCCAGCGCATGAATCAGACCCCAGCACTTGAATCAGACTCTAGCACATGAATCAGTGTAAGACAGAAGACTCCCAGCACATGAATCAGACCCCCAGCACATGAATCAGTGTAAGACAGAAGAAACCCACCTCATGAATCAGACCCCCAGCACATGAATCAGACCCCCAGCACACGAATCAGTGTAAGAGAAAAGACTCCCAGAGCATGAATCAGATCCCCACAGCACTTGAATCAGACTCTAGCACATGAATCAGACCCCCAGCACATGAATCAGACCCCCAGCACATGAATCAGTGTAAGACAGAAGAATCCAGGATTTGTAAAGCACGGCAAATCACTGTGAGGATCTCAAAGTGCTGAATTGTGGGCACAGGGAGATTAAGTGATTTGCCCAGAATCAAAGGATGTTGAGTAGATGCCGAGATTCGAACCTGGTTCACCCAGCTCCAAAGGCAGCAGCTCAGGCCGTTATGCCACACCCTCTCCCCGCACATAAATCAGTATAGAACAGAAGACCCAGCACATGAATCAGTGTAGGAAAAAACACAAGAAGCCCAGCACATCAATCGGTGGAAGAAAAAACGCAAGACACCCAGCACATCCATCGGTGCAAGAAAAAACGCAAGACACCCAGTACATCAACTGGTACAAAAAAAGACAGAAAACCACCAGCACGTGAATCAAAGTAAAACAGAAGACTCCCAGCACATGAATCACTGCAAGACAGAAGACTCCCAGCACATGAATCAGTGTAAGACAGAAGACTCCCAGCACATGAATCAGTGTAAGACAGAAGACTCCCAGCACATGAATCAGTGTAAGACAGAAGACTCCCAGCACATGAATCAGTGTAAGACAGAAGACTCACAGCACATGAATCAGTGTAAGACAGAAGACCCCCAGCACATGGATCAGTGTAAGACAGAAGACTCCCAGCACATGGATCAGTGTAAGACAGAAGACTCCCAGCACATGAATCAGTGTAAGACAGAAGACTCCCAGCACATGAATCAGTGTAAGACAGAAGAAACCCAGCTCATGAATCAGACCCCAAGTACATGAATCAGTGTAAGACAGAGACTCCCAGCGCATGACTCAGAACCCCAGCACATGAATCAGTGTAAGACAGAAGACTCCCAGCACATGAATCAGACCCCCAGCACATGAATCAGTGAAACACAGACTCCCAGTGCATGAATCAAACCCCCAGCACATGAATCAGTGTAAGACAGAAGACTCCCAGCACATGAATCAGACCCCCAGCACATGAATCAGACCCCCAGCACACGAATCAGTGTAAGACAAAAGACTCCCAGCGCATGAATCAGACCCCAGCACTTGAATCAGACTCTAGCACATGAATCAGTGTAAGTCAGAAGACTCCCAGTGCATGAATCAGACCCCAGCACATGAATCAGACCACCAGCACATGAATCAGACCCCCAGCACATGAATCAGTGTAAGACAGAAGAATCCAGGATCTGTAAAGCACGGCAAATCACTGTGAGGATCTCAAAGTGCTGAATTGTGGGCACAAGGAGATTAAGTGATTTGCCCAGAATCAAAGGATGTTGAGTAGATGCCGAGATTCGAACCTGGTTCATCCAGCTCCAAAGGCAGCACCTCAGGCCGTTATGCCACACTCTCTCCCGCACATAAATCAGTTTAGAACAGAAGACCCAGCACATGAATCAGTGTAGGAAAAAACACAAGAAGCCCAGCACATCAATCGGTGGAAGAAACAACGCAAGACACACAGCACATCCATCGGTGCAAGAAAAAACCCAAGACACCCAGTACATCAACTGGTACAAAAAAGACAGAAAACCCCCAGCACATGAATCAAAGTAAAACAGAAGACTCCCAGCACATGAATCACTGCAAGACAGAAGACTCCCAGCACATGAATCAGTGTAAGACAGAAGACTCCCAGCGCATAAATCAGTGTAAGACAGAAGACTCCCAGCACATGAATCAGTGTAAGACAGAAGACTCCCAGCACATGAATCAGTGTAAGACAGAAGACCCCAGGACATGAATCACTGTAAGACAGAAGACCCCCAGGACATGAATCAGTGTAAGACAGAAGACTCCCAGCACATGAATCAGTGTAAGACAGAAGACCCCAGGACATGAATCAGTGTAAGACAGAAGACCCCCAGGACATGAATCAGTGTAAGACAGAAGACTCCCAGCACATGAATCAGTGTAAGACAGAAGACCCCCAGCACATGGATCAGTGTAAGACAGAAGACTCCCTGCGCATGAATCAGTGTAAGACAGAAGACTCCCAGCGCATGAATCAGTGTAAGACAGAAGACTCCCAGCACATGGATCAGTGTAAGACAGAAGACCCCAGGACATGAATCAGTGTAAGACAGAAGACTCCCAGGACATGAATCACTGTAAGACAGAAGACTCCCAGCACATGGATCAGTGTAAGACAGAAGACTCCCAGCACATGAATCAGTGTAAGACAGAAGACTCCCTGCGCATGAATCAGTGTAAGACAGAAGACTCCCAGCGCATGAATCAGTGTAAGACAGAAGACTCCCAGCGCATGAATCAGTGTAAGACAGAAGACTCCCAGCACATGAATCACTGTAAGACAGAAGACTCCCAGCGCATGAATCAGTGTAAGACAGAAGACTCCCAGGACATGAATCACTGTAAGACAGAAGACTCCCAGCGCATGAATCAGTGTAAGACAGAAGACTCCCAGCCCATGAATCAGTGTAAGACAGAAGACTCCCAGCAGATGAATCATTGTAAGACAGAAGACTCCCAGCCCATGAATCAGTGTAAGACAGAAGACTCCCAGCAGATGAATCATTGTAAGACAGAAGACTCCCAGCCCATGGATCAGTGTAAGACAGAAGACTCCCAGCGCATGAATCTTTGTAAGACAGAAAACTCCCAGCACATGAATCAGTGTAAGACAGAGAACTCCCAGCGCATGAAGTGTAAGACAGAAAACCCCCAGCACATGAATCACTGCAAGACAGAAGACTCCCAGCACATGAATCAGTGTAAGACAGAAGACTCCAAGCACATGAATCAGTGTAAGACAGAAGACTCCCAGCACATGAATCAGTGTAAGACAGAGAACTTCCAGCGCATGAAGTGTAAGACCGAAGACTCCCAGCACATGAATCACTGTAAGACAGAAAACCCCCAGCACATGAATCAGTGTAAGACAGAAGACTCCCAGGACATGAATCAGTGTAAGACAGAAGACTCCCAGGACATGAATCAGTGTAAGACAGAAGACTCCCAGCCCATGAATCAGTGTAAGACAGAAGACTCCCAGCACATGAATCAGTGTAAGACAGAAGACTCCAGTACATGGATCAGTGTAAGACAGAAGACCCCCAGGACATGGATCAGTGTAAGACAGAAGACTCCCAGCACATGAATCAGTGTAAGACAGAAGACTCCAGCACATGAATCACTGTAAGACAGAAGACCCCAGGACATGAATCAGTGTAAGACAGAAGACTCCCAGCGCATGAATCAGTGTAAGAGAGAAGACTCCCAGCACATGAATCAGTGTAAGACAGAAGACTCCCAGCACATGAATCAGTGTAAGACAGAAGACTCCCAGCGCATGAATCAGTGTAAGACAGAAGACTCACAGCCCATGGATCAGTGTAAGACAGAAGACTCCTGTAGGAAAGTACCATCTTGCCTGGCATGTTACCCCCATATTTCACTGTATATATGTTGTTTTAGTGTATGTGTCACTGGGACCCTGCCAGCCAGGGCCCCATTGCTCATAAGTGTGCCCTGTATGTGTTACCTGTGTTATGACTAACTGTCTCACTGAGGCTCTGCTAATCAGAACCGCAGTGGTTATGTTCTCTCATTTCTTTCCAAATTGTCACTAACAGGCTAGTGACCAATTTCACCAATTTACATTGGCATACTGGAACACCCTTATAATTCCCTAGTATATGGTACTGAGGTACCCAGGGTATTGGGGTTCCAGGAGATCCCTATGGGCTGCAGCATTTCTTTTGCCACCCATAGGGAGCTCTGACAATTCTTACACAGGCCAGCCACTGCAGCCTGAGTGAAATAACGTCCACGTTATTTCACAGCCATTTACCACTGCACTTAAGTAACTTATAAGTCACCTATATGTCTAACCTTTACCTGGTAAAGGTTGGGTGCTAAGTTACTTAGTGTGTGGCCACCCTGGCACTAGCCAAGGTGCTCCCACATTGTTCAGGGCAAATTCCCCAGACTTTGTGAGTGCGGGGACACCATTACACGCGTGCACTACACATAGGTCACTACCTATGTGTAGCTTCACAATGGTAACTCCGAACATGGCCATGTAACATGTCTAAGATCATGGAATTGCCCCCCCAATGCCATCCTGGTATTGGGGAGACAATCCCATGATTCCCCGGGTCTCTAGCACAGACCCGGGTACTGCCAAACTGCCTTTTCAGGGGTTTCACTGCAGCTGCTGCCAACCCCTCAGACAGGTTTCTGCCCTCCTGGGGTCCAGCCAGGCTTGGCCCAGGAAGGCAGAACAAAGGACTTCCTCATAGAGAGGGTGTTACACCCTCTCCCTTTGGAAAAAGGTGTTAAGGCAGGGGAGGAGTAGCCTCCCCCAGCCTCTGGAAATGCTTTCATGGGCACAGATGGTGCCCATTTCTGCATAAGCCAGTCTACACCGTTTCAGGGATCCCCCAGCCCTGCTCTGTCGCGAAACTGGACAAAGGAAAGGGGAGTAACCACTCCCCTGACCTGCACCTCCCCTGGGAGGTGCCCAGAGCTCCTCCAGGGTGCTCCAGACCTCTGCCATCTTGGAAACAGAGGTGCTGCTGGCACACTGGACTGCTCTGAGTGGCCAGGGCCAGCAGGTGACGTCAGAGACTCCTTCTGATAGGCTCTTACCTGTTTCGCTAGCCTATCCTCCTTCCTAGGTAGCCAAACCTCCTTTTCTGGCTATTTAGGGTCTCTGCTTTGGGGAATTCTTTAGATAACGAATGCAAGAGCTCATCAGAGTTCCTCTGCATCTCTCTCTTCACCTTCTGCCAAGGAATCGACTGCTGACGGCGCTGGAAGCCTGCAAAACTGCAACAAAGTAGCAAAGATGACTACTGCGACCTTGTAACGATGATCCTGCCGCCTTCTCGACTGTTTTCCTGGTGGTGCATGCTGTGGGGGTAGTCTGCCTCCTCTCTGCACTAGAAGCTCCGAAGAAATCTCCCGTGGGTCGACGGAATCTTCCCCCTGCAACCGCAGGCACCAAAGAACTGCTTCACCGGTCCTCTGGGTCTCCTCTCAGCACGACGAGCGAGGTCCCTTGAACTCAGCAACTCTGTCCACGTGACTCCCACAGTCCAGTGACTCTTCAGTCCAAGTTTGGTGGAGGTAAGTCCTTGCCTCCCCATGCTAGACTGCATTGCTGGGAACCGCGTGCTTTGCAGCTGCTCCGGCTCCTGTGCACTCTTCCAGGATTTCCCTTGTGCACAGCCAAGCCTGGGTCCCCAGCACTCTAACCTGCAGTGCACGACCTCCTGAGTTGTCCTCCGGCGTCGTGGGACCTTCCTTTGTGACTTCGGGTGAGCTCCGGTTCACTCGACTTCGTAGTGCCTGTTCCGGCACTTCTGCAGGTGCTGCCTGCTTCTGAGTGGGCTCCTTGTCTTGCTGGGCGCCCCCTCTGTCTCCTCACGCAATTGGCGACATCCTGGTCCCTCCTGGGCCACAGCAGCATCCAAAAACCCTAACCGCGACCCTTGCAGCTAGCAAGGCTTGTTTGTGGTCTTTCTGCACGAAAACAACTCTGCACGACTCTTCACGATGTGGGACATCCATCCTCCAAAGGGGAAGTTTCTAGCCCTTGTCGTTCTTGCAGAATCCACAGCTTCTACCATCCGGTGGCAGCTTCTTTGCACCCACAGCTGGCATTTCCTGGGCATCTGCCCACTCCAGACTTGATTGTGACTTTTGGACTTGGTCCCCTTGTTCCACAGGTACTCTCGTCTGGAAATCCATCGTTGTTGCATTGCTGGTGTTGGTCTTTCTTGCAGAATTCCCCTATCACGACTTCTGTGCTCTCTGGGGAACTTAGGTGCACTTTGCACCCACTTTTCAGGGTCTTGGGGTGGGCTATTTTTCTAACCCTCACTGTTTTCTTACAGTCCCAGCGACCCTCTACGAGCTCACATAGGTTTGGGGTCCATTCGTGGTTCGCATTCCACTTCTAGAGTATATGGTTTGTGTTGCCCCTATCCCTATGTGCTCCCATTGCATTCTATTGTGACTATACATTGTTTGCACTGTTTTCTATTGCTATTACTGCATGCTTTGGTATTGTGTACATATATCTTGTGTATATTTGCTATCCTCATACTGAGGGTACTCACTGAGATACTTTGGCATATTGTCATAAAAATAAAGTACCTTTATTTTTAGTATATCTGTGTATTGTGTTTTCTTATGATATTGTGCATATGACACTAGTGGTATAGTGGGAGCTTTACTCGTCTCCTAGTTCAGCCTAAGCTACTCTGCTAAGCTACCATTTTCTATCAGCCTAAGCTGCTAGACACCCCTCTACACTAATAAGGGATACCTGGACCTGGTGCAAGGTGTAAGTACCCCTTGGTACTCACTACAAGCCAGGCCAGCCTCCTACAACTCCCAGCACATGAATCAGTGTAAGACAGAAGACTCCCAGCACATGAATCAGTGTAAGACAGAAGACTCCCAGCACATGAATCAGTGTAAGACAGAAGACTCCCATGAATCAGTGTAAGACAGGAGACTCCCAGCGCATGAATCAGTGTAAGACAGGAGACTCCCAGCGCATGAATCAGTGTAAGACAGAAGACTCCCAGCCCATGGATCAGTGTAAGACAAAAGACTCCCAGCCCATGGATCAGTGTAAGACAAAAGACTCCCAGCACATGAATCAGTGTAAGACATAAGACTCCCAGTACATGAATCAGTGTAAGACAGAAGACTCCCAGCCCATGGATCAGTGTAAGACAGAAGACTCCCAGCACATGAATCAGTGTGACAGAAGACTCCCAGCACATGAATCAGTGTAAGACAGGAGACTCCCAGCGCATGAATCAGTGTAAGACAGAAGACTCCCAGCCCATGGATCAGTGTAAGACAAAAGACTCCCAGCACATGAATCAGTGTAAGACAGAAGACTCCCAGCACATGAATCAGTGTAAGAAAAAACACAAGACTCCCAGTACATCAATTGGTGCAAGAGAAAACACAAAACAGCCAGCACATCAATCAGTGCATAAAGAAACACAAGACGCCCAGCACATTAATCAGTGCTAGAAGAAGCACAAAGATGCCCAGCACATCAATCGGTGCAAGAAAAAACACAAGACTCCCAGTACATCAATTGGTGGAAGAGAAAACCCAAACCCCCCCAGCACATCAGTCAGGGCATAAAGAAACACAAGATGCCCAGCACATCAATCGGTGCAAGAGAAAACACAAACCCCCCAGCACATCAGTCAGTGCAAGAAGAAGCACAAAGATGCCCAGCACATCAATCGGTGCAAGAAGAAGCACAAAGATGCCCAGCACATCAATCGGTGCAAGAAGAAGCACAAAGATGCCCAGCACATCAATCGGTGCAAGAAGAAGCACAAAGATGCCCAGCACATCAATCGGTGCAAGAAGAAGCACAAAGACGCCCAGCACATCAATCGGTGCAAGAAGAAGCACAAAGACGCCCAGCACATCAATCGGTGCAAGAAGAAGCACAAAGATGCCCAGCACATCAATCGGTGCAAGAAGAAGCACAAAGATGCCCAGCACATCAATCGGTGCAAGAAGAAGCACAAAGACGCCCAGCACATCAATCGGTGCAAGAAAAAACACAAGACTCCCAGTACATCAATTGGTGGAAGAGAAAACCCAAAACCCCCAGCACATCAGTCAGGGCATAAAGAAACACAAGATGCCCAGTACATCAGTCAGGGCATAAAGAAACACAAAACAGCCAGCACATCAATCAGTGCTAGAAGAAACACAAGATGCCCAGCACATTAATCAGTGCTAGAAGAAGCACAAGACGCCCAGCACATCAATCAGTGCATAAAGAAACACAAGACGCCCAGCACATTAATCAGTGCTAGAAGAAGCACAAGACTCCCAGTACATCAATTGGTGGAAGAGAAAACCCAAACCCCCCAGCACATCAGTCAGTGCAAGAAGAAGCACAAAGATGCCCAGCACATCAGTCAGTGCAAGAAGAAGCACAAAGATGCCCAGCACATCAATCGGTGCAAGAAGAAGCACAAAGATGCCCAGCACATGAATCGGTGCAAGAAGAAGCACAAAGATGCCCAGCACATCAGTCAGTGCAAGAAGAAGCACAAAGATGCCCAGCACATCAGTCAGTGCAAGAAGAAGCACAAAGATGCCCAGCACATCAGTCAGTGCAAGAAGAAGCACAAAGATGCCCAGCACATCAGTCAGTGCAAGAAGAAGCACAAAGATGCCCAGCACATCAGTCGGTGCAAGAAGAAGCACAAAGATGCCCAGCACATCAGTCGGTGCAAGAAGAAGCACAAAGATGCCCAGCACATCAGTCGGTGCAAGAAGAAGCACAAAGATGCCCAGCACATCAGTCGGTGCAAGAAGAAGCACAAAGATGCCCAGCACATCAGTCGGTGCAAGAAGAAGCACAAAGATGCCCAGCACATCAATCGGTGCAAGAAGAAGCACAAAGATGCCCAGCACATCAATCGGTGCAAGAAGAAGCACAAAGATGCCCAGCACATCAATCGGTGCAAGAAGAAGCACAAAGATGCCCAGCACATCAATCGACGCAAGAAGAAGCACAAAGATGCCCAGCACATCAATCGACGCAAGAAGAAGCACAAAGATGCCCATCACATCAATCGGTGCAAGAAGAAGCACAAAGACGCCCAGCACATTAATCGACGCAAGAAAAAACACAAGATGCATAGTGGGTCAATCAGTGCAAGACAAAAACACAAGACTCGTGATTCAAGAGAAAACACTGGACACTCAGCGCATCAGTCTGTGCAAGAAAGGCAGATGGGTGGGCGAGACGTCTATGCGCAAGCACCAATGCTGCAGAACACCTGCTGTTCACATATGCACTCCACAACCTCGCGTTGGGAATATCCTGGGGTCTCTGGCAGTGTCCTGTGTGTGTATTGTCGCTCACCACTGGTGTCCCAGAGCTTAATGCTGGCACACTCGAAATGAACAAGCAAGCTACTGTTTCTAGGCACTTTGTTTAGGTTGTGAGGATGAGCAGTCATGGTTTACTCCGGTATATGGGGGGGAAGTTACACACTCAAATGTAGAAAAAAGTGAAACTTTGATCGTAATTACAGATTCTTAGCACAGGCATTAGATTTCTAGTAATTTTTTTCAGCAGCATCCATGGTACCAGGGGTCACCCATGGGTTTATAATTCCAACCATGTCCGCAGATGCAATACATGTCAGAAGGACAGTGTAACTGCGTAGCAGAGTTAGAGAACAAAATGAAGTCCATTAAGTCTTCCTTGCAAAATTGCTCATCTTCTCCACTTGTTCTGGTCCTGGCTTCTGCCAATGCTCTGATGAGGTTTCATCCTCACTGTGGAGTTCATTTGCTCAGTTCACCAAGATAAGCCCTTGGGCTCTTTGCTAGTCTAAATGTGTCAACGTGCACAGGCTCAGTTTCAGAACAGCTGAAGTCATCTTATCTTATTCCCTCATCGAACAAACTCTTGCTTGAGCCGGAAAACCTGGCTAATTACCACCTCACACAACTACCCTACTTGGACAACTCCTGGAAAAGGCAGTTTTTCTGCGAATGTTGGTATTTTTTTTAGTCAAATCACCTTCTGGCTGTTGTGGCCGCCTTAGCCCGTAGTTGCACTGACAGTGGTAAGTAAATTTGTTAGATCTTTTGATGGCATTTCAGAGTGAATCACCAAATTCTGGTGGATAGGTTACAAGATTTAAGGGTGAAAGATCTAGTGTTAACTTGGTTCTCATGTGTTCTGACAAAGAACATATCCAGCAATGCTGCAGTTCTTCCTTTAGTTGGTCAGAGCATTATCATATAGCATCCTTCGGGGATCTACATTGTCTCCTCTGTTGTTTAATCTTTACCTGGTCCCTTTGGAGCCCTTGATTCAGTTTTCTAGTTTCAGCATCTTCCTATAAGCAGATGGAGCTCAAATTGTCTAAAGACCTCCAGCAACGCCTAGAGCATGTAATCATTTTAAGCTCAAGAGGAGTAAGACAGACTCTATGTCCGATTTAACCTTTGTTGTTTTGGGCACTAGCTGTTCCACTGCCACATGTTGGGGTATGTCAAGTTTGAACTTTACCAATGCTGCAAAAGAGTTGAGGGGTTGGCAGGGGGAGTTTGGGAGGGAACAGATGGGGAGACATCAATCTAGTCCTCTCCCAACGGCAGGACCACTTTGCTTGCGCGCATTGGCCCACAGCCCAGTCCAGGGAAGCGAAGTAGAAGATCATGCAACTCTACAATATGGTTGACACCTGGAGTGTGTTGATTATACTTAATACTCATACAAAACTACCATACTGAAACACTAACATACAGCACATCCCCGTGTATGTAAAAATTCATAATTTGATTATATTTATGTATCTAGATGTGTATTTCTTTGTACAAATATGTATAATAATAACTATGGTTTTTAAAATGTATAGATTCTTTAGGTCTATTTAACAAATGTATATATCACGGTTAAATATATATTTTATGCTTAACATATTTATAGGTCAGTGCATAGTTTTTTTTTACAAGTTGTCTGATTAGATGCTTATGGGTCTCTGTTTTATGTATCTATCACGATATGTAAATATTATCATAACTATTTTATCTACAAGCGTATCATTATTGAAATATTGAGGAAAACATAATTTAAAAAAAAGCTGAGTTATAAAATATTCACAAATAAATTAGCTTCAACTACAGCAGCACGTGAAAGTCTGAGTTTATACAATACAACTTTAAATCTCAATATATTATCTTTCTTGTACATATATACCCTTTCTATGTAGCCATGTATCTATACATTTGTTACTTTACTCCTACTGTAGAAGAGGAATAAAATAAATAAAAATACTTTCGCTCTCTCCAATGCACTAGAGTCTTAAACTATACCCCTCTCAATATATACTTTACCTCCACTTTCTGACTCATACCAAACTTCATTCTACCACTATGATCTCCAAAATACCCTTTCTATACTGTTCCCTCCTCTGTCCCTCCTGCCTCACCCCAAGCCTCAGTTTACTAATTTGATCTCCCAAACTACCCTTTCTAAATTCTTCCCTCATGTATTCCTCTTTTGAATCATTCCAAGCCTCATTTTAACTACTATGATCTCCGTAATCCCTTTCTACACTCTTCCCTCCTCCAGGTCTCCTTTTTACTCATACCAAACCTCCTCTTACTACTATGATCTCCCAAATAACATGTTCTAAACTCTTCCCTCTTCTATCCCTCCATTATCCTATTCAATCCAACAGACAGACTCGCATGTCCCCTACTCAACTTAACCCATAGTTCTCTACACTAATCCAACACTAAACCTTTTGGTTTACGGAGTAGCGTGCTACTCGCCAAAAATAACTTTGATGCCTTGTGAGGGATAGTAAGTGCTATATAAATACAATTACTCCTACACCACTAGTTCACATATAGATTTCTGTCTGGCAACACATCCCATTATGGGGTCAATTAGCGAGGTGCAGATTCTACCCAGAACACTATTAGATCACTCCCAGGATGTATTAGTCATGACCACAGCAGACACACTGAATAAATCCGGAGTTTAGAAATTAAGGGAGAAGAACTGGATGATTCATTGTTCCGCTCAACGGTTAGAATCAGTATATTAGAACATATCCGACAAGATAAGGGATTCGTGGCAGATGTTGGAATGCTGTGGGATGCCTTGAAAGCCTACATGAGAGGATCCTGTATATCTAAAAGGGCAGGAATATTGAAATCATTATACATATATTTAAGTACCTAAGAGCTGGAAATAAAACAGCTTGGAAAAGAATGAAGCAGTAAAGATGAAGCACTTTAACCCAAAATCCAAGAGACCTTGGAGAATTCTTGGTAAAAAGGGAAAGGTAAGTGCTTTATCTGGGGAAACATAGTTGAACCAAATGGTACAAGATAAGAACGAGGTTTACAGCCCTGTTTACAGAAACAGAGTGGAGCTCAGAGGGAGTTAAAACAGGACTGATCGTGTTAATGGCTTTTTAACAAAGAAAAAAGTAGTACCTAAAATGGATGCTAAAATGGTGACCAGTGGATTGATACAGTAATTGGTCCATGCTCCAGGAGACACACTGAATATATCCAGAGAGTGACATTGGAGCCAACAAATGGGAAGCCGTTGGGTGGGATGAAGTCCACAAAGTATATACAACACGTCACACTGCTTTTTTACTTTCTCCCCACCTGTCCCTCGTGTTGTCTAGCTTGTTTTTCTCTATGCATGTAGCATATGCAGGTGTTTAGAGCACCTGTGTATGGATATGCGCAAATTATTTTTTTGTGTGTTTTATTGATAAATCTGTATTTGACATGGACGGGCGAATTGCTTTCCTACTCGGGCAAATGATGTGATTATTGTAAGGAAATGCCTCCTTGGCATGGTTACCCCCTGACTTTTTGCCTTTGCTGATGCTAGGTTTTGATTTGAAAGTGTGCTGAGGCCTGCTAACCAGGCCCCAGCACCAGTGTTCTTTCCCTAACCTGTACTTTTGTTTCCACAACTGGCACACCCTGGCATCCAGGTAAGTCCCATGTAACTGATACCCCTGGTACCAAGGGCCCTGATGCCAGGGAAGGTCTCTAAGGGCTGCAGCATGTCTTATGCCACCCTGGGGACCCCTCACTGAGCACAGACACACTGCTTGCCAGCTTGTGTGCGCTGGTGGGGAGGAAATGACTAAGTCGACATGGCACTCCCCTCAGGGTGCCATGTCAACCTCACACTGCCTATAGGCATAGATAAGTCACCCCTCTAGCAGGCCTTACAGCCCTAAGGCAGGGTGCACTATACCATAGGTGAGGGCATAAGTGCATGAGCACTATGCCCCTACAGTGTCTAATCAAAACCTTAGACATTGTAAGTGCAGGGTAGCCATAAGAGTATATGGTCTGGGAGACGGTCATGCACGAACTCCACAGCACCATAATGGCTACACTGAAAACTGGGAAGTTTGGTATCAAACTTCTCAGCACAATAAATGCACACTGATGCCAGTGTACATTTTATTGTGAAATACACCCCAGAGGGCACCTTAGAGATGCCCCCTGAAACCATACCCGACTACCGGTGTGGGCTGACTAGTTTTAGCAGCCTGCCACACACCAGTCATGTTGCTGGCCACATGGCGAGAGTGCCTTTGTCACTCTGTGGCTAGTAACAAAGCCTGTACTGGGTGGAGGTGCTTCTCACCTCCCCCTGCAGGAACTGTAACACCTGGCGGTGAGCCTCAAAGGCTCACCCCCTTTGTTACAGCACCCCAGGGCGCTCCAGCTAGTGGAGTTGCCTGCCCCCTCCAGCCATGGCCCACTTTTGGCGGCAAGGCCGGAGGAGATAATGAGAAAAACAAGGAGGAGTCACTGGCCAGTCAGGACCGCCCCTAAGGTGTCCTGAGCTGAGGTGACTCTGACTTTTAGAAATCCTCCATCTTGCAGATGGAGGATTCCCCCAATAGGATTAGGGATGTGCCCCCCTCCCCTCAGGGAGGAGGCACAAAGAGGGTGTAGCCACCCTCAGGGCTAGTAGCCATTGGCTACTAACCCCCCAGACCTAAACACACCCCTAAATCGAGTATTTAGGGGCTCCCAGAACCTAGCAAGATAGATTCCTGCAACCTAAGACGAAGAAGGACTGCTGAGCTGAAAAACCTGCAGAGAAGACGGAGACACCAACTGCTTTGGCCCCGGCTCTACCGGCCTGTCTCCCCACTTCAAAAGAACTGCTCCAGCGACGCGTTCCACAGGGTCCAGCAACCTCTGAAGCCTCAGAGGACTACCCTGCATCTAAAAGGACCAAGAACTCCCGAGGACAGCGGCTCTGCTCCAAGAAAGAAGCATCTTTGCAACAAAGAAGCAACTTTGAAAGAACACACGTTTCCCGCCGGAAGCGTGAGACTTTGCACTCTGCACCCGATGCCCCCAGCTCGACTTGTGGAGAACCAACGCTACAGGGAGGACTCCCCGGCGACTACGAGACCGTGAGTAGCCAGAGTTGACCCCCCTGAGCCCCCACAGCGACGCCTGTAGAGGCTCCCCCTGACCGCGACTGCCTGCTTCAAAGACCCGACGCCTGGTAAAGACTCTGCATCCGCAGCCCCCAGGACCTGAAGGCTCCGACCTCCAGTGCAGGAGTGACCCCCAGGTGGCCCTTGCCCAGGTGGTGGCTACCCCGAGGAGCCCCCCCTTGCCTGCATCGCTGAAGAGACCCCTAGGTCTCCCATTGAACTACATTGCAAACCCGACGCCTGTTTGCACTCTGCACCCGGCCGCCCCCGTGCCGCTGAGGGTGTACTTTTTGTGCTGCCTTGTGTCCCCCCCGGCGCCCTACAAAACCCCCCTGGTCTGCCCTCCGAAGACGCGGGTACTTACCTGCTGGCAGAGTGGAACCGGGGCACCCCCTTCTCCATTGAAGCCTATGTGTTTTGGGCACCACTTTGACCTCTGCACCTGACCGGCCCTGAGCTGCTGGTGTGGTAACTTTGGGGTTGCCCTGAACCCCCAACGGTGGGCTACCTTGGACCCAACTTTGAACCCTATAGGTGGTTTACTTACCTGCAAAACTAACAAACACTTACCTCCCCCAGGAACTGTTGAAAATTGCACTGTGTCAAGTTTTAAAATAGCTTATTGCCATGTGTGAAAACTGTATATGCTATTTTGCTAATTCAAAGTTCCTAAGTGAAATACCTTTCATTTAAAGTATTGTTTGTAAATCTTGAACCTGTGGTTCTTAAAATAAACTAAGAAAATATATTTTTCTATACAAAAACCTATTGGCCTGGAATTGTCTTTGAGTGTGTGTTCCCCATGTATTGCCTGTGTGTGTACAACAAATGCTTAACACTACCCTCTGATAAGCCTACTGCTCGACCACACTACCACAAAATAGAGCATTAGAATTATCTCTTTTTGCCACTATCTTACCTCTAAGGGGAACCCTTGGACTCTGTGCATGCTATTTCTTACTTTGAAATAGTACATACAGAGCCAACTTCCTACAATTATTATAACCACAAAGCCTCTGGAATGGCCCTGCTGTTGCTGCCTGTGATGTGCACTGATCAGTGCCTCTATTTCTTGTATAAAAGCAGAACAATGTTTATTGTTTGCATGTATGATGGCTATTCTGTGCCTGAGCCTTTTTAGAGTCACAGACACAGCATCACTGGGTGATGTGGAATGCAGCAGAAAAACAAAAGTTAAAATGTGACTCTGGTGTGGAGAGATGCAATGCTAATGGAGAGGCAAAGCTTCCACATATTCTCTCTCCAGATAAAGAAGGCCCTCAGGGTCCGCTGATATTTCACCTCCAGCCGGAGGGTGCTCAGGTGTTAGCTCAACAGATTCCACACCGCAGCCTTGGGATCGAGATTAGTTATGGCAGTGCGTAGTAGCACCAGGACTCGGTTTACAATAACGTCCAGTTTATTTTTTGGGGGAAGTGCACCGAAAACAGGATTTATCATCAAAAGCGATTTCGACAGAGAAAAAAAAGCTGTACAGAATTAACCATTAAATAAAAATTCATCATTCTTTTTCATTTGTTTGCATCCAATGTCGGTGGATTATTGTCAGAAAAATACACCAAATGGTGTGTTTTCTCAAGGAAGCCTGCCCTTGATAGACAAACAAATAAGTTTAACTGCAATCTATTGATAACTAGAATCCAACAAGCTCAAGAGAGAGTTTCACATGCCAATTTATTGAAACATTATTACAGTCCCAAGAGTGCATAATCTCAGTTGGTTCACCACTTGCTGCTGACATCTGGTGGGATCCACAAGTCAGGTAATCAGATATTGATGGGGGAAGTCTGCCTTTAATCTTCCAGAAGATGATAAAATGAGAACCTTTCGACTATCTTGAACAACGATCCTGTCCATCTATTAATTATAGGGTTCGGAAATAGTAATAGTTCAGTAGCAGGTGCTACATAAATCAAGCTATTGTTATAATTAGATCATTTGGTTATATGTGTGGCCTCTTTTTGGTTCAATGGCTATGCCGGAATGAGAATGGCATACTAAGAATTAGGGAGAATGCTTACTGATTTTTCTAGGC